>NC_134777.1:2242768-2250268 GCF_046742065.1 Oratosquilla oratoria
TGAGAGGGTCAGGGACCCTGAGGAATTTGGTGGTCATGTACCAGGATGGCGAAATCATAAGTCAAGACGGAATACATGGAAAGACAGAGCATCTCATTTGGATGATAAAAGATACAGGAGGTCTCTGCCTTATGAAAGTCCATCATGGAGAAAGGATCAATCAGACTTCAAACCTGCATGGCCAAAACACTTTTCAAAGAATTGCAGTTACCGTATGAAGGTCTTCATGAACAAAAAGTTTGAGGTTGGTTTCATAGACACTCACTGTCATTTGGATTTCCTCTTCCGGCGGCTACAGTTTAAAAAATCGTTCACACATTTCAAGGATGAATGTGAAGGAGATAATAAGTTTTCCACCATCCTTTGAGGGTTGTATCGCTGTCTTCTGTGAAGCAAGAACATTTCATAAGATTTCTTGGTGGAAGAACTTCCTACAAGTGCCTGGAGTTTGGGCAGCATTTGGGTGCCACCCTCATTTTGCTGATCAATATGATGAAGAAGCTGAACAGTACCTACGGATAGCTCTTAGTCAAAAGAAAGCTGTAGCCCTCGGTGAAATTGGTCTCGACTATTCCTTCAAAAATACCCACAGCAAACTCCTACAGATGCGTGTTTTCAAGAGACAGCTGAAAATTGCCTTGGAAATGAAGAAGCCTCTGGTGATTCATTGCAGAGATGCCAATGAGGACTGTTTGGAGATTATGAAGAAAATAGTGCCAAGAGACTACCTCATTCATCGCCACTGCTTTACGGGTGACTGGGAAGAGGCTTCTTTGTGGTTTGAAAACTTCTCCAATGTCTACCTTGGCTTCACACCTCTCATTACTTCAAATAACAACAGGGCAGCCAACCTACGAGACGTAGCCAGCAGAATGCCCCTCAATAGACTTTTGCTGGAGACTGATGCTCCATATTTTAGGCCCAATTGTCTTTCTAGCGGTTTGAAAGGCAGCTCCCATCCAGGTATGGCAATACATGTTGCAGCCCAAGTGGCAGTGCTGCGTAACCTTGACCTTGAAGAAGTTCTTCTTCAAGTCAGGAAAAACACTTACAAGATGTATAATATTTGAAGTGAATTTTTAAAAGGTTCGAAGACATCTGGAGTCTAGCAAAATAGTGGGAATTACTCTTTAAAAGGAAATACAATTGAAATGGGAATTACTCTTTAAAAGGAAATACAATTGAAATCCTGACTATTAGTTTCTGACACTTTTTAAGTGTAAATCTCAGAGTTCTTTGCATATTTTTGCATTCTGTACCATATCATTTATATAAATGAGAAATAAATTCATTCCTTGGTAGGCATACTCGTGTATTTAAGCCAGTTGTGCTAAAGACAGAATAAGAAGGTTGTTAATGACAGTTATCAGTATTATGATAAAGGTGTGAGTGTGTGTGTGTGTGTGTTGTATCTAAATACCTTCTTGTATGCAAACAATAGATACTCTATTTTTATAATTTTTTAAGAATGTCGCTGATCTTAAAACATCTATTGTGCAATTTGGTAGGGTGACTTGAGATGTTTTTCAAAAGTTTTTGTCAGTGGTTATTTGAAATGAAGTACATTTATACTGCAGATAAACAACAGCTTTTATCCATTTATTTTGAATAAATTTAGATATGTATATATATATATATGTATATATATATACATATATATATATATGTATATATATATATATATATATGTATATATATATACATATATATATATATGTATATATATATACATATATATGCATATATATATGTATATATATATAGATACACATATATATGTATATATATACACACATATACGTATATATGTATATATATGTATATATATAATATGTATATATTATATATATATATATATTATATATATATATATGTATATATATATATATATATATATATATATATGTATATATATATGTGTGTGTGTGTGTGTGTGTGTGTGTGTGTGTGTGTGTGTGTGTGTGTGTGTGTGTGTGTGTGTGTGTGTGTGTGTGTGTGGTACTTAGAACCATAAATTCACTATACTCTCTGAAGAAAACTTATATGTATATATAAATATATATATATATATGTATATATATATATATATAATATATAAGTGTGTGTGTGTGTGTGTGTGTGTGTGTGTGTGTGTGTGTGTGTGTGTGTGTGTGTGTGTGTGTGTGTGTGTGTGTGTGTGTTTTCTACCTTGTTTTCCTTGATGGGCCTCAGCATGGCTAGATTTTTTTCTATATTAAGGCATTGTCTACACATCAGTTTTTAGCATCCATGATCTCTCCCTTTCAGTGTGAAGAAAATACCCTACTTTAAATACCTAATGTGCTTAGGTCGTTTAACATTAAAACTATTTTCAGCAAACTGCTCTCTCCCTTCAACAATTTCTGCCAATTTCGAGTTTGCTTTTGTGCGCCTTCCACGTACCCCTCTTTCTCGACTGCTTCAATGCACCAAGCTGATGAGCGTTCTCCTAAAAGCAAGTCTAGGCAGCAGCACCACAACCACCACATCCATCACTCACTAAACCTCCAAGAGCCCATCAGAAGATGGCGCGACTTGCAGACCCACGCGCACACACAGCCTCAAACCCTTGCCAAACAATCATCCGTATTTTCGAAAGATCGCACACTGGCGCGAAAAGGAAACATTGCATCCCACTTTAAAACCCCTTTCAGTGCCGTGCGGCACTCTTTCTTTCCTTTCATTTCAGTGGTGCCCAGTCGGTAGTGAGGTGGTGACTTTAGGCTAGGATAATGTACTTAAAGACTTGTCACTAACACTTGACATTAGTGGATTTATGTAATCTAGATATCGTAATTGTAATGAAAGGGTTAATATCATCACGCTAACTTGTATCAGTAAGATAATACCTACAAGACATTTTGTTCTGACCTAAGATTCTATTCAGATGAAGGAACACCACATGTTCTGCAAGTTCCATTGTAGCTGATGCCCAGTGCTTTTATTCAACATGAAGAACGTCACCATAGAGCAGGGTTGGTGTATCAAAAAAGCATCCTGGAAAATATTAAATCAGTAATATGGAAAACGATCTGATTGTGAGAAAAAATGTGTAAGAGTTATACTTTATTCGTGCATCTACTGAAAATTAAAACAAAAAATCCCTAGAACTCAACTGCTTGACCATAACCGCTTTTTTTTTTCTTTTTTTTTGCGGTAGATAAAAAGCTATTCACTAGAATCAGTACAGAGAAGAATGACCAAAATAATACATGGACTCACGAAGAGAGACTTAGGCACCTTAACTTACACTCTCTGGAAAGACGCAGAGTGCGGGGTGATCTAATAGAGGTGTTCAAGTGGATCAAAGGCTTTAACAAGGGTGATGCAAACAAGGGCATCATATTAAAACAACAGGGCAGGACTCGCAGTAATGGTTATAAACTGGACAAATTTAAATTTAAAAAGGAAATAGGTAAGAATTGGTTTACTAATAGGGTGGTTGACGAATGGAATAAACATAGTAACCATGTAGTAAGCGCTGAAACTATCAGTTGTTTTAAGAAACGATTAGACAACTTTATGGATGGGAATGACAGGTGGTGATGGATACGGAGCTGCCTAGTGTAGGCCTTATGGTCTCTTGCAGTCTCCTTCATTCTTATGTTCTTATGTTTTTATGTTCAAAAATCAGGAATAGTAGGTTAATATCGGAGAGGGGATATCAGGTTGAACTTTGGGGTATCTGGGCTGAAAGATTCAAACACATCTCTGTCTTCTTTGTTAGAATTATATGATCTATAGATTCTCAAAGAAAATGAAGATAGATTGACAGAAAACCACCAAACTTATAATAAATAAAGAAATGAAATACGATCATAAAAATGTATTTGGAAAGACAAAGTTTAGGACAAGAAAAGAACACATCTGCCCACATTGTACCTTCGTCCATCCAAGTAGATGGACGAAGAACGATGAGAGTTTACAGTGAAGCCTGGAAAAAGACAGAGAGCGGGTTTGAGAAGACAGAAACCGAAGTGATAAATTGTGTGGTGATTGCCTCAAAAGGAAAAACGTAAGCAGAGAGTAGGTGGAAGAGAGGAAGCCGGCAGAGGAGATACATGTGACAGGAAACAGGTGGAGAGGGAGAGGTGGGGGAGTGAAGGGTTAGGGTTGGAAAAAGAAAGGTCGAGTAATGGATGTGGTATAGATTGGTGTGGAAATGATTACAACATTGAGGGAGTGTCCAGGGTTGATGGGCTTGGTGCATACTTCTGTATATATACATATACATATATATATATATATATATATAATACATATATACACATATATATACATATATACACATATATATACATATACACATATATATATACACACATATATACATATATATATATATATATATATATATATATTGTTGCGAGCTTGCTCCAAACAATGCCTCGACCTATGATTTACCCGCGCGGTGTCCACACAAAGCCTTGACCTGGGGTCTTTCCCGCGCGGCTGTTGGCGTGGGTACGCTCGCCTCGGATCGCGACCGCGCATGCGCGGTTGCGTGTATTGTTACTGGCTATGCATTATTCTAGTTAGTTAGGAAAGTAGCTATTTCCAATTATGATTGCTGAATACCTTTCAAGAGTATTCTTATTGTTGCTGCGTGCCTTGCTATGTGTGCTGGTGACTACAGAATGTATTATGATTCTGTACTACGTCGCCGTATGGTGACGTCTGGCAACTCTCTTCACGCTGACCTCTGTTCAACTCGGCGTGGCTTGGGTTCGCATCACTTCTCTTTCTACACTTGACCCGATTGGTCATGTCTCACCCGTATCCTAAGTATTGTACACTTTAGTCTTAAGTTAATTCTAAGGAATAGGCTTTAGCTAGGTTGTTAGTTGTGATGTAGTACTCTTGTATTAATTAATTATCACTTAATAATTAGGTACTTTTATACATCACGCTTTTATTCAACCCCCCTCAGTGACAAGTAGAGTTCGTTGTTGTAGTCATATTTACCTAGACTGCAACAATATATATATATATATGTATATATATATATATATATATATATATATATATATATATATATATATATATATATATATATATACATATATGCAAGGTAACCACTTTAGAAAATAAACAAACGGAGCAGAGCGCTTTCGTATATTACATCTTCAGTGTAAATTACACTGAAGATGTAATATACGAAAGCGCTCTGCTCCGTTTGTTTATTTTCTGAAGTGGTTATCTTGTATTTATAAAACACACGTTCCTAGCGTTTTTATTGCATATATATATATACATATGTATATATAAATTATATATACATATATATATATGTATATATACGTATATATACATATATATATGTATATATATAAGTATATATATATAAGTATATATATATATATATATATATATATATATATACTGTATATATTTGTGTGTATAACTAAAGTATGCATATACTCACACGCATTCCCTTACACACACAAATACACACACGCGCGCGAGCAAGCATTATTTTACCCCCCCCACACCCACATAATGAATATTCAATGCAAACAGATTACAGGAATCCAATGACTTCATAATTCCTGCTTTATGGAAGAGGATTAGTAAGTAGTGCACGTGCCAACCGAGGGAAAGGATGAAGGAAATAGTAACCCTATGATAATAGCAACAATTGAACATCAGCAATATAACACTCGGACAGTGACTTAGTGTTCATTTGATCATCATTTGTCTGTCAGACCGTAACATGCAGAGCAGGTGGCTAATGGGCAAAGAATGGCGCTTCCAGGACTGAAAGCTAATTGAAGGCGCTCCTAGAGGTCATTAGTTCGTACCACAAATGCGGAGACTCACGTCGCTCCCCCTTCCCTTCCTTCCGCAGGCGGAAGGGAGAGATGATTGGGTGTTCTAATAATAGTCTGTTCCATCATACAATATTTTATGAGAGGGATTCCATACACTCTTGTTACGTGTGATTGCCTTCTCATCAGGTTTCATCGCAAATTCATCCAAATATTGTGTGTGTAGTTTGGGAATATCCAATTATGATTCTCTTTATTGTGGAGTCTGATATAAATATATTCATAATATAGTGTCATTAACCTTAGAATGGGTGGTTTTGTGCATGTAAGCAATGCTGATATATATGTGTATATGCATGTACAGTATGTGTATACATGCATATATATATATATATATATATATATATATATATATATATATATATATATATATATTTGTGTGTGTGTGTGTATGTGTGTGTGTGTGTGTGTGTGTGTGTGGGTGTGTATGTGTGTGATTCACCATGTGTAACCATGGTCTTAGATCACGTGTTGGACTCGTGATCGACAGTTATTACCCTCCCGGAAGAGAGCTCAGATCTCATATATGACCGATCTATGGGTAATGGTCTGACCTTATACGCACACACACACACCCAACACCCCGCCGACAAGAGTTAGAGTAACAACTCGCAGCGCAGCGATACTGAAAGTATGTCAGCCCTGGGTAGGATTCGAACCCGGACCGCCGTAGTGGCAGCCAGTAACTCTAACCACTACGCCACGAGATGAACGTTCGTGTGTATTTGCGCGCCCGCGCGTGTGTGTGTGTGTGTTTGTGTGTGTGTGTGTGTGTGTGTGTGTGTGTGTGTGTGTGTGTGTGTGTGTGTGTGTGTGTGTGTGTGTGTGTGTGTGTGTGTGTGTGTGTGTGTGTGTGTGTGTTTATGTGTAAATTAATTTAGAAAATATTACATGTAATTCTGTTTTGGACAGGAATATCATTGAGTCCAATTAAATCACAATTTTGATGAGAATTTAAATTTGAGTGTGGGAACATTGTAGAACCCTATAAGAGTCATCATTATGACACAGACTTTAGCTTAGATAGTCCTTGTATAGCTCCCACCCTCTTCATGTAAATTGGTTACTGTTTTGTATTATACTCTAAGGCATAGGTTCCCAAACTTTACCATGCCAAGGACCCCCCAGATATTTAAGTCCCATCCGAGAACCCCCAGCCAATCAAAAGTTATTATTACCATACCAAGATACTCATTACATGATTATAATGCAGTAAATTTACTATTTGCATATTCCTACACAAAGAAAGTATAAAAATAAGCATTTAAAATATTTTCAAAGTTTTGTCGATTTTCGTTTTAAAAACTTTTCCATCTTCAGTTCAAACTTTCTGTAAGCATAGAATAAAGCTTGAATGAATATAAATAGTAATTAAAAAGAAACAAATGAAATATTATGACAGATATAAAAATGTGATAGAGAAGTGCTGGCTGATTGCACAACAAAATATCGATGTCACCGACACTATAATGACAGAGAATCAGTGTTGTATATTTTTATAATTATATAGTTTTTTTCTGGAGTTAATTTTTTTCCATTGTGTCGCGGACCCCCTAGGACCTTCTCAGGGACCCCAGTTTGGGAACCACTGCTCTAAGGTACAGAATTTAGTGGTTTTGTACCCTGGTATTTCTTCCAAATATTAATCAACAAT
>NC_134777.1:2257768-2262768 GCF_046742065.1 Oratosquilla oratoria
TTTCATAAGTAAAAGCTTCATTTTGCATCTTTTGTGGGCTTAAATCAGAAAATCATAATATATAATGTATTCTAGTTTTTTACTAGACATTTTCATACATAGTATTTTTAGATGATGATTACACACTTTTACTATATTCAGTATATGTTATTCAAATTTATATCATCATATTATTACAATATACAGTAGTTATGAATCAGCACTTTTGTTGTCTATTGATTTTTTTTATAAATGCAATATTACGTTTACTGTATTTGATATATGTGTCTTCATATTCAACTATTGTGCTATTGATTGTGATTAATATAGCGTTGAGCGGGAGACTCCCTTGGCTGAATTAAATAGTCTGGTGACAGCCAAAATGGCATACAAGAATGATAATCGTCATTTAATGGCTAATCCTATATATTTCATTAGTTTAATGATAGAGGCAAAACATCTTTTCGTTATAAGACAACTTTCATGTCCTATTCTTATTATCAAAATCTCATAGGCAAGAATTGATTTATGATATTAGAAATGCAAATTAACGTTGTAACTTATCTTTATTGACCTGCTTCCTTTTCGCTCTCTCTCTCTCTCTCTCTCTCTCTCTCTTTCTCTCTGTCTTTATTTTCTATTTATTTATTTATCTTTATAGGAAGTGAGGGTGATTTTTTTTCTTCTTTATTGTCCTAAAGGACAAACTCATTTCCTCTGCACATTCTTTTTATCGGTGACGTCAGATGATTATACTCAGAAAATACTTTATTCATCTACAATCAAGATCCAGACTTCTTCGTCACTAAATCCACCGAGGATCAATTCTGCATTACCCACCCTTAGTGACCGCCTTGGGAGTCAAAACACAAGACAAAGGTGACGGCTGCAGCACATTGGCCACCCCCCTCCGCTCGTTCAATGTCAACAAAGCACTGTACGTTCGTATTTCCTTCTGTGAGACCTATATGTGGCTTATCAATTCCAACTCTCCTCAGAGCATTCGATTATGTGAGTATTCAATTTAGTTTTAGATGTGATCCCTAAAGGAAGAAAGAAAGGGAAGGAAGGAAAAGGTAAACAGGAAGGGGATAAATGAGGAAAGAACGAAAGAAGAGAGGGAAAATGAAGGAAGTGAAAGAAACAAGCACAAATGAACGCAAACACGTGAACACAAACACAAATAAAGAAACACAAAGAAAATGGTTCATGATTCGTCAAGCAACGACCATAAGTTTGGATACTCCCCTCAACTGAATAAAACTACCTTGATAATAAATTCTTAATAACGATAAATAACAATAAAGAAGTTAATAACAATAAAATATTCAAGTAACGTCGCAATACCAAGAGGTTGAGGGACCTGTCCACGAACGGATGAATAACATCGAAAAAATGTGGGTCGAGAAAGGCTATAAAAACATTAGGTCTAGATTTTTTTGTAGGAAATACAACTACACAAGGAAATAATGAAAAAGATAAAGTCACGTAATTCATCAACTTTTTAGAACAATAGAGACAACGGAGTCGTGAAGGCAAATGTGTGGAGGGGGTGCCCTCTTAGAACAATTGCATTTTTAAACGTCATCGTCTCACTCAACCCCCTCACGAAGCGTATCTCCACTTTCCGTCAGCTGATTTCATCCATCTCCGTGTCCCCCTCCTCGGAGGCAAAATGCTTTGAATATTAAAAATATTGTTGGCATCATAAAAGACCAAGTACACAGAAGCGATTACTTGGTGTTTGATGAATAAAAGAATTTCTACTGAAGTTTAATCTCGTCCATTCCTCAAGATTAATAAATGGAGCTGTAGCGGAGTTTACTTGTGATATATTGTGTGATGGAGTGAAGGTTCCATAGTCGTAAATACCTAAAGCTCCCTTTCATTCTTCTTTCAAAAAATCGGGTGATATTCCAGCTCTTTGTTTGGTTTCTTAAAGACCAAAAGTGCTTACTGTTTGTGCTCGTTTGTCATCTATTGAACCTGTTTTCTTAAGTAAACAGTTATGTTATATATTTTTTTTTCTAAAATCTGTGGATGAATTTTGTCTAAGAATTAATATTTAGTCAAGATTCTGACATAAGCTCTCAAACCTTTGAAAGGAATTTAGAGTTCAGGAGATGAAAAGATTCTCTATAATGAATGCAAATTGGTTGAGAATGAGTACCTTGATCATATGGACGTGCATTTTATTTTCACACTGAATAAGAATCAGGCAAGAAACAATGGTCTCAAACTGTCAGGAAATAGATTTAATTTGGAAGTGGTTAGTAATAACTTCGCCAACCGTGTAGTTGATGAATGGAATAAACTTCCTGCAGAGGCAGTGCAATGTAATTCAGTTCGAAGCTTTAAGAATCATTTAGATAAACACCTAAGCAAGATGCTGTAATGATTATCATTTATTTTATATTATTTTTTTTATCATTTGTCTGTTAATGATTATTTGCTTGATTCTCATTCATCATTAGTTATATATCAATTTATCATTATTTACTATCTACCTGTTTGTTTATTATACCCATGTATTTATCTATGTATTTCATGTATTATTTACATTATTAGTTTTAATCTATTCATTTATTTATTTATAATTATTATTATTCTTTTTCGCATTCGACCTAGATATGGTCCAAAAGGTCTCCTGTCGGCATGCTCCGCCTTTGTAATCCTTTGTATGTGCACTCGAGGGCATATGGATCTGATACTATAACGTGATATCCTGTATCACTCGAAATATTTTATTCACAGCGGTTTTCTATTCTTAATTAGTAAGCATTTAGGTCACCGAGTATATCTTGATTTGCTGAATAAAACCTGTGTATATGCATGAAGATATGTATGCCAGTGAACAATATACTCTGCCGGTTTTGTACACTCAAGATTGCATGCCCGTATGACCAATATAGTCATCGTTTCATCCCGTAATAGTAGAGCTATTATTAGCTCTCCATCAGCCATAATTAAAAAAAAAAAAAAAAAAGTATGATTACGTAAGGTTCTATTTACATCCCTGGACATGTGGCTATTATTGGATCTCCATCAACCACAGCTAGATGGAAAAAAACGTGTAATCACACGTGGACGACATTGATCATAAATCCAAAAAATCTAACATTGCAATTACATTAGCATAACTGGTTGCCTCTTATTGTCCTCACCATGAAATCTCCATAGGTTTCGTTTTAGTTCTGACAGACACGACAGAACGAAGTAGATTGTGAATGTGTATGTGCTGCTAACCCTAAAATGTATGTACGTACGTATGTACAGTATGTATGTGATTCACCGGAAGAGTGCTCAGAGCTTATATATGACCGATCATTGGTCATGCTGTGACATTACACGCATACATACACACACACCTTTCTCCGTCCAAGAGAGTTGGAGTAACAACCTGCAGCCCAGCGATACTGAAATTATTTCAGCCGTGGGCCGGATTCGAACCCGGACAGCCGTAATAGCAGCCGGAAATCCTAACTACTGCGCTACCGAATCGTGTGTATGTATATATATATATATATATATATATATATATACATATATATATATATATATATATATATGATACATATATATATATATATATATATATATATATATATATATATATATGTGTGTGTGTGTGTGTGTGTGTGTGTGTGTGTGTGTGTGTGTGTGTGTGTGTGTGTGTGTGTGTGTGTGTGTGTGTGTGTTTGTTTGTGTATGTGCGTGCGTGTGTGTGTGTGTGCATACACACAAACACACACACACACACATATATGTATATATATATGTATATATATATATGTATATATGTATATATATATATAGTATATATATACATATACATATATACACACACATATATATATATACATATATATATATACATATTTAGATATATGTATATATATACATATATATATGTATATATATATATATATATATATATATATATATATATATATACACATACATATGCGAATAAATCACAAAAACGCATGATTCACAAAATGTGTAATAAAGCCATTTGGAAATTGAAAGGTGACCGAGCGTTTTCGTCTATTTGAGACATTTTCAGAGGTCCTCTGAAAATGTCTTAAATAAACGAAAAGGTCCGGTCACCTTTCATTTTATTTTCCAAGTAGTTTTGATACACACACACACACATGCACACACACACACACACACACACACACACACACACACACACACACACACACACACACACACACACACACACACACACACAGACATATATATATATATATATATATATATATATATATATATATACATATTTGTGTGTGTGTGTGTCTGTGTGTGTGTGTGTGTGTGTGTGTGTGTGTGTGTGTGTGTGTGTGTGTGTGTGTGTGTGTGTGTGTGTGTGTGTGTGTGTGTGTGTGTGTGTGTGTGTGTGTGTGTGTGTGTGTGTGTGTGTGTGTGTGTGTGTGTGTGTGTGTGTGTGTGTGTGTGTGTGTGTGTGAACTGATGTACCACCTGATGATGAATGTACTCTCTGGCAAGTAACGGTCACTTGGGAGACCTTTTCCCAGGGCGCCACACATACACCTTTATATCGATTCCCTGGACCCTATCATATCATTGGTCACGAGTCAATGAACAATGATAAAGCACTCAGTTTGCACGATCTTACGGAGACTATCTTGCATAAAGATCATGTCAAGAGCTTCCCGCGGCCTCGACATAGAGACAGAGACCGTTACTTACCAGAGTCACACTATCCCTGCAATAGAGGAACATCACCAATCCACTCAACCACAACCTCCAGATCCGCTTCCCCGCTATAATCTTCAAAATCGAGCAAGAAGTTCATAGAATGTATATTCTTGCCTAGGTGAATGGAAATAATATCTTTTTTTCCGCGTATTCATACCACTAAACCTATTTCCCTTTATTCGTGAATGTTTTACAGTTATCATCATTCTTGCACCATTTTGTGTATATATCTTCATGCCGAGGTCCTGCAACAGGCTTTGCTTGCCTTGTTTTGTTTTCTTTTCTATCTTCGTAGC
>NC_134777.1:2265268-2267768 GCF_046742065.1 Oratosquilla oratoria
GTGTGTGTGTGTGTGTGTGTGTGTGTATTTATGTATTTATGTATGTATTTATGTATGTATTTATATATGTATGTGTGTGTGTGTGTGTGTGTGTGTGTGTGTGTGTGTGTGTGTGTGTGTGTGTGTGTGTGTGTGTGTGTGTGTGTGTGTGTGTGTGTGTGTGTGTGTGTGTGTGTGTGTGTTCTCTACCTTGTTTTCCTGGATGGGCTTCAGCATAGCTAGATTTTTTCTCCATATTATGGCATTGTCTACACATCAGTTTTTAGCATCCATGATCTCTCCCTTTCAGTGTGAAGAAAATACCCTACTTTAAATACCTAATGTGCTTGGGTCGTTTTACATTAAAATTATTTTCAGCAAACTGCCCTCTCACTTCAACAATTTCTGCCAATTTCGAGTTTGCTTTTGTGCGCCTTCCACGTACCCCTCTTTCTCGACTGCTTCAATGCACCAAGCTGATGAGCGTTCTCCTAAAAGCAAGTCTAGGCAGCAGCACCACAACCACCACATCCATCACTCACTAAACCTCCAAGAGCCCATCAGAAGATGGCGCGACTTGCAGACCCAGGCGCGCACACAGCCTCAAACCCTTGCCAAACAATCATCCGTATTTTCGAAAGACCGCACACAGGCGCGAAAAGGAAACATTGCATCCCACTTTAAAACCCCTTTCAGTGCCGTGCGGCACTCTTTCTTTCCTTTCATTTCAGTGGTGCCCAGTCGGTAGTGAGGTGGTGACTTTAGGCTAGGATAATGTACTTAAAGACTTATCACTAGCACTTGACATTAGTAGATTTATGTAATTTAGATATCGTAATTGTAATGAAAGGGTTGATATCACGCTAACTTGTATCAGTAAGATAATACCTACAAGACATTTTGTTCTGACCTAAGATTCTATTCAGATGAAGGAACACCATATGTTTGCAAGTTCCATTATAGCTCATGGCAAGTGTTTTTATTCAACATGAAGAACGTCACTATAGAGCAGGGTTGGGGTATCAATAGAGCATCCTGGAAAATATCAAATCAGTAATATGGAAAACGATCTGATTGAGAAAAAATGTGTAAGGGTTATACTTTATTCGTGCATCTACTGAAAATTAAAACAAAAAAATCCCTAAAACTCAACTGTTTGCCCATAACCGTTTTGTTTTCTCTCTTTTTTTTTTTTTTTTTTTACGGTACATAAAAAGCTATTCACTAGAATCAGTACAGAGAAGAATGACCATAATGATACATGGACAACAGGGCAGGACTCGCGGTAATGGTTGTAAACTGGACAAATCTAGATTTAACAAGGAAATAGGTAAGAATTGGTTTACTAATAGGGTGGTTGACGAACGGAATAAACTTAGTAACCATGTAGTAAGCACTGAAACTATCAGTTGTTTGAAGATACGATTAGACAACTTATGAATAGGGATGATAGGTAGTAATGGATACAGAACTGCCTAGTGTAGGCCTTATGGTCTCTTGTAGTCTCCTTCATTCTTATATTCTCATGTTTTTATGTTCTAAAAATCAGGAATAGTAGGGTAATATTGGAGAGGGGATATCAGGTTGAACTTTGGGGTATCTGGGCTGAAAGATTCAAACATATCTCTGTCTTCTTTGTTAGAATCATATGATCTATAGATTCTCAAAGAAAATGAAGATAGATTGACAGAAAATCACCAAACTTATAATCAATAAAGAAATTAAATACGATCATAACAAAGTATTTGGAAAGATAAAGTTTAGGACAAGAAAAGAACACATCTGCCCACATTGTACCTTCGTCCATCCAAGTAGATGGACGAAGAACGATGAGAGTTTACAGTGAAGCCTGGAAAAAGACAGAGAGCGGGTTTGAGAAGACAGAAACCGAAGTGATAAATTGTGTGGTGATTGCCTCAAAGGGAAAAAACGTAAGCAGAGAGTAGGCGGAAGAGAGGAAGCCGGCAGAGGAGATACATGTGACAGGAAACAGGTGGAGAGGAAGAGGTGGGTGAGTGAAGGGTTAGGGTTGGAAAAAGAGAGGTCGAGTAATGGATGTGGTATAGATTGGTTTGGAAATCATCACAACATTGAGGGAGTGTCCAGGGTTGATGAACTTGGTGTATACTTCTGTATATATACATATATATATATATATATATATATATATATATATATATATACATATATATATATATGTATATATATGTATATAATATATATATATACATATATATACACATATATATGTGCACACATATATATACATGCAAAGTAGCCACTTTCCAAAGTAAACAAACAGAGCAGAGCGCTTTCGTATATTACATCTTCAGTGTAAATTACACTGAAAATGTAATATACGAAAGCGCTCTACTCCGTTTGTTTATTGTCTAATGTGGTTACCTTGCATTGATAAAACACACGTTCCTAGTGTTTTATTGCATATATATACATACATATATATATATGAATTATATGTACATATATATGTATACATACGTATATATACATATATATATGT
>NC_134777.1:2272768-2275268 GCF_046742065.1 Oratosquilla oratoria
CCTTGTTTCGCAAAATTCAGTTTAATGTCATCTCTCAAATTGGATTCTTTTTTCTTCTTTATTGTTATTAATTTGCTAATGTAACTTGAGTCTTGGGGCATAATATTCAAATATTTTAACTCCTATAATTTTAATTCACCGTTGTTCAAACACTACTAACTCTATCGAGAGTTCAAATCAATTCATTCTTTGTGTCAAGTATTCTATTAATGAGGAAAAATATTATTCTCTCGCTTTTACGTACGACCAATGGATATATTAATTCAGGAGCTATTCAGTCGTATTTACTTTTTCATAAGTAAAAGCTTCATTTTGCATCTTTTGTGGGCTTAAATCAGAAAATCATAATATATAATGTATTCTAGTTTTTTGCTAGACATTTTCATACATAGTATTTTTAGATGATGATTACACACTTTTACTATATTCAGTATAAGTTATTCAAATTTATATCATCATATTATTACAATATACAGTAGTTATGAATCAGCACTTTTGTTGTCTATTGATTTTTTTTATAAATTCAATATTTCGTATATCATAATTACATACGTTTACTGTATTTGATATATGTGTCTTCATATTCAACTATTGTGCTATCGGTGACGTCAGATGATTATACTCAGACAATACTTTAATCATCTACAATCAAGATCCAGAGTTTTTCGTTACTAAATCAACCGAGGATCAATTCTGCATTACCCTTAGTGACCGCCTTGGGAGTCAAAACACAAGACAAAGGTGACGGCTGCAGCACATTGGCCATCCCCCTCCGCTCGTTCCATGCCAATGTCAACAAAGCACTGTACATTCGCATTTCCTTCTGTGAGACCTATATGTGGCTTATAAATTCCAACTCTCCTCAGAGTATTCGATTATGTGAGTATTTGATTTAGTTTTGGATTTGATCCCTAAAGGAAGAAAGAAAGGGAAGGAAGGAAAGGGTAAAAAAGAGGGGATAAATGGGGAAAGAACGAAAGAAGAGAGGGAAAATGAGGGAAATGAAAGAAACAAGCACAAATGAACGCAAACACGTGAACACAAGCACAAATAAACATATACAAAGAAAATGGTTCATGATTCATCAAGCAACGACAATAAGTTTGGATACTCCCCTCAACTGAATAAAGCTACCTTGATAATAAAATCTTAATAACGATAAATAACAATAAAGAAGTTAATAATAGTAAAATATTCAAGTAACGTCGCAATACCAAGAGGTTAAGGGACCTGTCCACGCAAGGGTCAATAACATCGAAAAAATGTGGGTCGAGAAAGGCTATAAAAACATTAGGACTAGATTTTTTTTAGGAAATACAACTACACAAGGAAATAATGAAAAAGACAAATTCACGTAATTCATCAACTTTTTAGAACAATAGAGACAACGGAGTCGTGAAGGCAAATGTGTGGAGGGGGGGGGGGGTGCCCTTTTAGAACAATTGCATTTTTAACCCATTCAACTCCGATGACAAGATGTCTTGTCATTTGGTCAAATAAAACAAAAAATCATAATAAAACAACAACATCAGTCCTCCTTGAGGAGGAGGACTGATGACGTCATATTTTTCTGGTGCTGTTTGATCATCAAACATTTTGTTGTTTTATTATGATTTTTTGTTTTATTTGACCAAATGACAAGACATCTTGTCATCGGAGTTGAACGTCATCGTCTCACTCAACCCCCTCACGAACCGTATCTCCACTTTCTTTTTATCTCGACAGCCGTCAGCTGATTTCATCCATCTCCGTGTCTCCCTCCTCGGAGGCAAAATGCTTTGAATATTAAAAATATTGTTGGCATGATAAAAGACCAAGTACACAGAAGCGATTACTTGGTGTTTGATGAATAAAAGAATTTTCTACTGAAGTTTAATCTCGTCCTTCCTCAAGATTAATAAACGGAGCTGTAGCGGAGTTTACTTGTGATATATTGTGTGATGGAGTGAAGGTTCCATAGTCGTAAATACCTAAAGCTCCCTTTCATTCTTCTTTCAAAAAATCGGGTGATATTCCAGCTCTTTGTTTGGTTTCTTAAAGACCAAATGTGCTTACTGTTTGTGCTCGTTTGTCATCTATTGAACCTGTTTTCTTAAGTAAACAGTTACCTTATAAAAAAAATTCTTCTAAAATCTGTGGATAAATTTTGTCCAAGAATTAATATTTAGTTAAGATTCTGACATAAGCTCTCAAGCCTTTGAAAGGAATTTATAGTTCAGGAGATGAAAAGATTCTCTATAATGAATGCAAATTGGTTGAGAATGAGTACCTTGATCATATGGACGTGCATTTTATTTTCACACTGAATGAGAATCTGGCAAGAAACAATAGTCTCATACTGTCCGGAAATATATTTAATTTGGAAGTGGGTAGAAATAACTTCGCCAACCGTGTAGTTGATGAATGGAATAAACTTCCTGCAGAGGCAGTGCAATGTAGTTCAGTTCGAAGCTTTAAGAATCATTTAGATAAACACCTAAGCAAGATGCTGTAATGACTA
>NC_134777.1:2280268-2285268 GCF_046742065.1 Oratosquilla oratoria
ATATATATATATATATATATATATATATATATATAAGTATGTATGTATGTATGTGCGTGTATGTGCGCTGGTGGCGTCAATTGAACTGTGCTAGTCTCGTATTCTCATGGTTGTGGGTTCGAGTGACCCCACTTTTATGTTTTGATTACGCCTCCTTGGTGAAGACAATACATCGACATTAGCTAGAACAAAATCAAACAAACGGGCTACCGTGTTGGAGTAATAACTATGGTGACCTGTCGACAGTGTTAATTATTTCAGAGCAAGCATGCTTGAAGGCATTGATTCATCGGATAATCATTATAATGATTATAGTGACCTATATGATTTACCAGGCAGTTGCTAACGCGTTCATTTAATCCTCCTGAGAGTATAAAACACTTATTCATTCTCAAACATTTCAGCTCTGGCTAAGATCAGACCATTTTGTTCAGTTTAGAAAAAGCTCTAGCTGACATCAGACGACGTTGTTCAGCTGAGATTAGGACACTGTGCTGAATGGGAGACTTAGTGAAAGTTATGTCTTGCTTAAATAGATGTCTTATCCACGTCCCTTGGTAGCCGGCTCCTGAGTGACTTCATTAGTTATCAATTACCTTATGCCCAGGGGAAATAAGGCTGTTATTTACGATGGTTTTGTGTGTGTATGAGGGGTGTATTTAACTAATGTGATATACGAAAACTCGTAATGTCCCGTCTCTAGAGGTTACACAATGACCTCACTTAACCGGAGTATATTCTGTAATTTAGGACTGTCCTCGGCTTTCCTTAGCTTGCTGAATTGTGTACATTTTTTCAAGATAAAATCATCCAACTTATTGAGTCCCATACTTTGATTCATATTGTCATCCAAGGTGAAAATAATTAATTACATTTCTTCTCTGCGGCAGAATTAAATATGCAATCTTCTTGATGTTGACCGAGTTATTTATGTAATTAATGTCCCTCACATGTACAAAAATCTCACCTGATAAATGGCCTGTCTTGATGCTATATTTGTTTTTCAACCTCAAATTTAATAATAATATGATTTATTATGATTTACCTCGAAAGGAGGATTTTAGTCTTAAAATTCTCTTGTTGTCCCTTTTCACGAGAATATGTTAAGATTACATCTCGCATCCAAAAAGTTTGATATCAATGTTGTCCCTAAGAACTCACGCACAATTAAAAGACCTCATTATTAAAAATGACCCTTGTGAAAAGAGGGGGGGAGGGTTATAACATACAATGTAACAAGTGTGAGAAAAAAAATTATAGTTGTTTTCTGCTTATTACGAGGGAGGGAGGGAGGGAGGAGGGTGGAGGGGAGTGGAATATATGAGAAATGAAAATGGGTGGGAGTGATTTCTATGCCTTTTTCTTTTTGGCTACCCCCCGTGTAAGGGGAAAAAAGCCTTTGGTATATATATATATGTATGTATGTACGAATGTTACCTTCAAATTGTTGCGAGTGAGAGAGGAGCTTGGCGAGGAAAATATAAAAGATGTCTAGTGTCAGACACCGCAATTCCAACTAGAACCTACATTTTGTGATAAATCTATAGTTTCAAACCCATTTACTAAATCATTAATGGATCACTTCTGACGTGTTATTACTGGTCCAATAAGATGGGCAACAGCCTGTAAGTGTTTTAGGGGGCAATGTGTTCTCCCAGAAACGATCCATCAAACAGGCCAATTACGACGCTGACATTTGGATTGCCTCACGTCTCGAATTTCGTGAAGACAAGATCCGCCTTTCAACTGTTGCCCAGCCCCTTCATCAGCTGAAAGCCAGACACGCCTATCTCCCTCTGAACTGAATCTTAATGGATCGATTCTATATTATTTCCTGGTAAAAACGTTGTTCTCTTTTATGAATAAGTAGTGAATTGGTTTTGATCATGTTTCGTATTCCGCGGACCCATCCAACAGGAGTCTGCACTTAAGGCAAAGGTGATGACCTCAATTGCACTTAGGGTCTTCTGGCGTAATCTGCTAGCTTGGAAGTTGGTTGTGTGGCTCTACATACCTCACTTCCAACTGAAAACCAATCGCAGTGCAATACAACAATTTGTTCCACACTTCTAACTTCATCACAGCAGAGGCCCTGTTTCACTTGTTTCAGACATATTAGATAAATGGCTTTCTCTATGCGAGACTCAAGTCTGGGATTGGAAATATTATGATCTCTAGTTCGTCGCCCTCAAGGGGAAAATCATTCATTGAATTCTGAAGTGTCGAGTTCGATTCCCAGTAACTGTTTCCTGCCTATTTGAGTTTATGGGAAAAATGTAATAAATTCGGTAACAGGAGACTTTATGACCTATTTAGAGCGTTACAATGGAACTATGTCAAACCAGATCAAGTTTCAGATACGGCGTGGATATGATGTGACGTTTGTACAGACTCTTGTTCTATTACCTTTCGATTATTATTAAAAACCTTAAACTTATATTCAACCTGACTCAATATAGTAAAAATGATGTGACGTTTAATACAGACTATTGTTCTATTACCTTTTGATTATTATTAAAAACCTCAGACTTATATTCAACCTGACTCAATATAGTAAAAAAAAATCCGTTGTATATGATCTATGACATTTGATGTAATTATAGCCTCCTCTTTGAAACACATAGCTTCTGGCTAAATGAATGTGGTGTTGAGGGACAGAAGAGTTCGATAGCTCTGGGTGATAATGATACATACATACATACATATACCAAGGCTCTTTCCCCTTACAAGGGGGGTAGCCAAATCAATATTTTGGCTTTGTGATAATAATGATTAACAAATTAGTCATTCCAAAGGTGCCCTGAGCGCACCTCTGGTTTTATTAAAAGTGAGAAAATCGACTTCCCATTGTCCTCCTTACTGAGACGTAGTTCACTCTATCTATTCTATATTTATTTACCAAAAGACTTCCTCTCACATATAAGGTATCCAAGTAGGCCGAGGGTTTTAACAAGGATGGAGCAGACAAGGTCATCGTATTAAGATAGCAGGACAGGACTCGTAGTGATGAATTTAAATTGGATAAATTTAGATTTAAGAAGGGAATAAGCAAGAACTGTTTTACCAGTAGAGTGGTTAGTGAATGGAATAGACTTGGTAACAATGCAGTGAGCGCTGAAACGATTGGTCGTTTTAAGAGAAGATAACTGTATGAATAGGGATAAAAGTTGGTAAGGGAAATGGAACTGCCCAATGTAGGCCTTATGGTCTCTTGTGATCTCTTCTTATGTACCTATACCACTCCTTTACGTCGCCCATTTATTTTCCTTTCATCTGTTTTTTTTTGGGGGGGGGGGGAGTGGGGGGGGGGGGAGGTCTGGACTATGAAACACCATCTAAGGGTATCAGGAAAAAAAAAATTTGCCATGAAAAAATCTCAGTTAATCATGTGTGATTTTGTATGTTTCAGTAATGTTTCTGTTTCCAACTTGTTGATTTATTGATGTATATACATATATAGCCTTGCGATCATGAAAAAAAATCCACGAAAACAGCTCAACAGAGTTTTATGAAAATTTATAGACACACGGAATAACGAGGCAGATTAAAATTTCGATGCAATACATCATCAGAAACATCTAATAATTTCAATGTATGTAAAAAAACAATCCGGTAATTTTGACAACACACGAAACAGCTTGTCAGACGAATCCCAGCGAATCCTGACATGTGACAACGTCGCAGTCATGAAGACCATTGCTGTGATTCAACTCAGCCTTGGATCACGTGTTGAGTTCGGGATTAAACGCTGTTAGCCTCCCGGATGAGAGCTTAAAGATGATATATGGCACGATCTACGAGTAATGCTGTGACCTTACATCCTCACACACACACCAACCTCTTGCCCATCAGAGTTGGAGTGCCTGCTCGTAGTGCAGCGATGTTTATTTATCCTTTTTTTTCAGCCCTGGGTGGGACTCGAACTCGGACAGTTGAATTGGCGTTTGAGAACGGTACGACTACACTGTCGAGAAGTGTGTGTGTGTGTGTGTGTGTGTGTGTGTGTGTGTGTGTGTGTGTGTGTGTGTGTGTGTGTGTGTGTGTGTGTGTGTGTGTGTGTGTGTGTGTGTGTGTGTGTGTGTGTGTGTGTGTGTGTGTGTGTGTGTGTGTGTGTGTGATTCACCATGATTAACCATGGCCTTGGATCACGTATTGAACTCGTGATTGACATCTATTTCCCTCCCGGAAGAGAGATCAGAGCCCATATATGACTGATCTATGGGTAATGCTGTGACCTTACACGCACACACACACCCAACTCCTCGCCCACGAGAGTTGGAGTAACAACCCACAGCGCAGCGATACTGAAATTATTTCAGCCCTGGGCGGGATTCGAACCCGGACCGCCGTGGTGACAGCAGGGGGAAACTCTAACCACTGCGCCACGAGGTGTGTATGTATGTGTGTGTGTGTGTGTGTGTGTGTGTGTGTGTGTGTGTGTGTGTGTGTGTGTGTGTGTGTGTGTGTGTGTGTGTGTGTGTGTGTGAGTGTGTGTGTGTGTGTGTGTGTGTGTGTGTGTGTGTGTGTGTGTGTGTGTGTGTGTGTGTGTGTGTGTGTGTGTGTGTGTGTGTGTGTGTTTGTGTTTGTAAATTACTTGGCTTAAATAATTTTATTTGCAAAAATAAAAGCAATGAAACTCGACCCAACAATATTTCCATTCAAAGAGTATATGTATTCTGCCATTTTCTGGATGCGTTCGTTTGTTGTCTACAGATAGTATATAGTTGAATACCCGCTTGTAAATCCTGCCTTTTCTCTTGGCTGGTCTTCTTATAACACATTACTTAGTGAGCTATATATCCCTCCGTCTTTCAGAAGATCTACTGTTATGCTATTTTCCTCATCTATTCTTTTTTCTTTTCCCATTTTTTAGAACTAATGGTGCATCTTCTCTTGTAATTCCTGGTACACTACTAACGTTTACTGACTGAAATGTGGTATTTGAGGAGTAAATCCCATACTAAAAGTCTTCTATTACTACCACCATTTTTCATCGGCAT
>NC_134777.1:2290268-2292768 GCF_046742065.1 Oratosquilla oratoria
GACGCCCTCTCCAGGAACATTAATTCCATCTCTCCGCAGTCTCCTGTAATCGACTACGCCGCCATTACAGCAGCACAGGCCAACTGGAACGACTTGCAACGACGGTTAGACAACCCTTCCCTCAAGATGGATAAAATTCAAGTACCTGGCACAGACATCCGTCTGTATGCTGACGTCTCCACCGGTAACCTTCGCCCCTTCCTACCTCCGTCATTACGGCATCAACTCTTCCGCCACCTTCATGACTCTGCACACCCTGGCATCCGTGCATCTCAACGGATGTTGAGATCCAAGCTCATCTGGCCAAGCATCAACAAGGACGTCAGACACTGGGCCCGCACCTGCCTCCAGTGTCAGGCTTCGAAGGTAACACGATACACATTTTCCCTCTAACTTCTTTCCCACTTTCAGCCACGTACACGTCGATATCGTCGGTCTCCTCCCATACTCCAACGGCTTTAAGTACGTGTTTACTTGTGTCGACCGCTTCACTCGTTGGCCAGAGGCGATTCCCATTCCTGACATCAACACCTACACCGTTGCACGGTGCATTCGTCGACAACTGGGTTGCATGCTTCGGTGTCCCGACCAACCTAACCTCGGACAGAAGCAGCCAGTTCGAGTCGACCCTCTGGAACAAGGTAATGTCCCTCCTTGATATCCGTCGTTACTGTACTGCCAGTTACCATCCCCAAGCCAACCGCATGGTAGAGCGCTTTCATCGCCAGCTCAAGGCCGCCCTCTACGCCCATGCCCTTAACAACGAGCTCTGGTCAGTGGCGCTGTCCCTTGTGCTCCTTGGCATCAGGACCTCCCTCAAGGTTGACATTGGCCACTCTCCTGCTGAACTCGTTTTCGGCACCACCCTCAGTAATGTGGCAACATGCGCCACTGCTGTAGTGTCCCCTTAGTGCACATAGCATTGTTGTAAATGAAATTGTTAGTCTTGGTCAAAAACAATTATATATGTCGGTTGTAATTAAATTATATATTGTAAATATTATGTCACATACGAGCATGACCATTATATTGTTAAATATATTTATATGTAACTTTATTTACATACTCTATAAAAAACATTAATATATTCATCGTGTATAGTTTATGTAATGGCGGACGGGCAAATCAAATATGAGTTCTGAAAAGGTGGAAATTCAATGATATTTCACACGTTGACGATACGATCTACCATAAAGTGATAACTAATACATGGATATGTAGATATATTCATATGATTATAGATATACCTATGATTATATATATGCATATATTAGTGTGTGTGTCAATTCATACCTAATATTCTCTCTCTCTCTCTCTCTCTCTCTCTCTCTCTCTAACTTGCATGTATTACTGCAGATATAACGAAATGGTAAACACGAAAAGCACGTGCGCATTGTTTGGGAACCAAAGAAATGAACTGTCTGATTGTACAATATCTACCGAAGAGGCAATCAGTACTGTCAGCCATTATTCCTTGGGATGGGAGGAAAGATTGTTTCCTTTCAATTCAAGAAAGTGAGTGGAAGAGACTCTGATTCGCCTCCCAGCTAAGGATGAGCGGAAGCAAAGGACTGATTAGGAAAAGGGAGTCAAAGTCTGGTTGATTGTACAGTTCTATTAGAATTCAGATTTAGCCATGTAAATGTAAAGAGAGAGAGAGAGAGAGGGGGGAGGGAGGGAGAGAGAGGGGGAAGGGAGGGAAAGAGAGAGAGAAGAGAGAGAGAATAATGAAAGAGAGAAGAATAAGAGAGATGAGAATGAGAGAGAGACAAGAAAAAGAGAGAGAAGATTGAGAGAGACAAGAGTGAGAGAGACAAAAATGGGAATGACAAGAATGAAATGACAAGAATGAGAGAGAAATGAAGGAAAAACAAGAATGAGGGAGACATAGATGAGAGAGACAAGAATGAGAGAGGGAAGCTTGGGAGACAGGTGAGAGAGAATAGAATGAGAGAAAATGAAAGAGAAGAGAAGGAGAAAGAAAATATAGAGAAGAGAGAACGACGAGACATAAAAAAGAAAATGAAAACAAAAAGTGATGAAATAAAAGAGAGAGAGAGAGAGAGAGAGAGAGAGAGAGAGAGAGAGAGAGAGAGAGAGAGAGAGAGAGAGAGAGAGAGAGAGAGAGAGAGAGAGAATGAAAAAGAGAAGAATGAAAGAGAGGAGATGAGAGAGAGAAGAATGAGAGAGAGAAGAATGAAAGAGAGGAGAATGAGAGAGACAAGAGTGAGACAAAAATGAAAGACACAATGATAAGAGACAAGAATGAGAGAGACAAGAAAAAAAAACAAGAATGAGAGAAACAAGAATGAGAGAGACAAAAATGAGAGAGAAGAATGAGAGAGACAAGAACGAGAGAAACAAGAATGAGAGAGACAAAAATGAGAGAGAAGAATGAGAGACAAGAATGAGAGAGACAAGAACGAGAGAAACAAGAATGAGAGAGACAAGAACGAGAGAAACAAGAATGAGAGAAACAAGAATGAGAGAGACAAGAATG
>NC_134777.1:2305268-2320268 GCF_046742065.1 Oratosquilla oratoria
CTCATGTCCGGGTTGGGCCTTGCGTAGGAGGTTGGAAGGTTTAGAGAGAAATATTTTTTTATGTTAGTGGAGTGGAGATTCTCTTGGCAATATTTCGTAAAGATTCTCTTAGCAATATTTTGTAAAGATTCTCTTGATAATATTTCGTAAAGATTCTCTTGTTAACATTTGGTAAAGATTCTCTTGGCAATATTTCGTAAATATTTTCTCATTAATATTTCGTAAAGATTCTTTTGTCAGAATTCCGTAATTCCGTTTTTATGTATATAGATTCTCTTGGCAATATTTCGTAAAGATTCTCTTAGCGTTATTTCGTAAAGATTCTCTTGGTAATATTTCGTTAAGATGCTCTGAGTCTGAGTCAGATGTGTCCCCGGGAGTTAGTATTTCCGGTGATGACTCATTTCCGGAGTAGGAGGTTGGAAGGTTTAGAGAGAAATATTTTTTATGTATATATATATATATATATATATATATATATATATATATATATAAATATATATATCAATATATATATAAATATATATACATATATATAAGTATACATATGTATATATACATATATATATATAAATATACATATATACATATATATATATATATATACATGAATATACATATATATAAATATACATATAAATATACATATAATATATATATATACATACATATATATATATATATATGTATGTATATATATATATGTGTGTGTGTGTGTGTGTGTATATATATATATATATATATATAAATATATGTATACATATATATATGTATATATATATATATGTACACACATATATATATATATATATATATGTATATATATATATATATATATATATATATATATATATATATCAGTTGCCGAAGCCGTCATCTAAATATTTTTATTCTGGCTAACGTCTGGTCATTTTAGTGATCCCGTGGCACTTCCTAGTAACCCCTTGTGTATCTGGTGGCACATTTTTCGTCCGGCTACGACCAGACTACTTTATCCATCTCCATGGCTCTCCTTCATTAAATACTGTCTGTGAAATATTTTGTTTTAGTGTACGGCACGAAATGCAACATGTAAACAACGAATTCGGAGTATATAATCATACTAAATTACAACAAGGAAACTGCCATAGGACACTGAGTTCCGAGAACGTGTTTACTCAGCTCCAAGACCTGTGAAATAGGATGAGTTAAAAGTGACTCCGTTCATTTGGTATTCTTTAAGGAACTTTGTAAATGGCATGGCGTCGTTGTACGCTAAAAGTTCTCCTGTGGAAGGTAGGAAGGAAGGAGGGAAGAGAGGAAAGAAAGGAAGAAAGAAGGAAGAACGTTATTTAATAATTTTTGTTTATCATTAGTAATATTTTCCCTTTTTATTGAGCTAGCTATCCAACTCCATTCTAATTTACTGGACTCCATAGAAAAAGAAGAGAGAGAGAGAGAGAGAGAGAGAGAGAGAGAGAGAGAGAGAGAGAGAGAGAGAGAGAGAGAGAGAGAGAGAGAGAGAGAGAGAATTGGGAGTTAGGGGTTTGGGAGGGAAGAAGTGAGTGGGCATATAACTTTCACACAGACGGAGACAGAGGCAGACAGGAATACAGGTAGACACTAACAGATAGGCAAACAGACAGACACGCAACACAAGCACAGACACACATAGATGCTGATGCAACTCAAACACACAAACGCTGATACAAACACGGACGCAGATGTAAATACAGAAACAGATATAAACACAGACATCAGACGCAGATACAAATACAGACACAGATATAAACACATATAGACACAGACATGCAGACAGATACACACCCACACACCCACACACCCACACACACACACACATACACACACTTACACACACTTACACACACACACACACACACACACACACACACACACACACACACACACACACACACACACACACACACACACACACACACACACACACACACACACACACACACGGCTCGACGACCCGGTGGTAGCGTTCGCAACTGCTGCTACTCGTACAACGGTCCGAGTTCGAATCCCGCCCAGGTCTGAAATAATTTTAGTATCGCTGCGATGCGAGTCGTTACTCCAATTCTCGTGGGCGGGGAGTTTTGGGTATGTGTGCGTGTAAGGTCACAGTATTACCCATAGATCGGTCATACATGAGCTCTGAGCTCTTTTCCAGGAGGGTAATAGCTGTCGATCACGAATCCAACACGTGATCCAAGACCATGGCGAATCACACACACACACACACACACACACACACACACACACACACACACACACACACACACACACACACACACACACACACACACACACACACACACACACACACAGGCATGTACAGATAGCAATAAAAAATATATATATATAATGCAAATAAAAACAAGAGACGTGGGAAAATTTGCACTTGATGGAAAAAATAATTGAAAAATTAGTCCAATGTCGTGGGAGGGGAGAAGGGGTGGTAGGGAGTGGGAGGAGAGAGGGGCTGCTACAAGAAACGTCAGCCACAAGAGGAGTTGAGGGAGACCTCGTAAGAACGTGCCTTACGTCACAATCAATATAAGAAACTTGCCGAAATGATGATTTGGCCCATGCTACACTTCTCATAACGTCAATATGATTTTTTATGTCGATTATATGATAAATTTTTCTATGTATTTAGCTTATAATTAAGTTATTTTCTTGCATAGATATAAGAATGTGTTAGACAAAGAATTTTATTTTTGTATCACGAAAAACTGGGTAGGTCAAAACTTTTGCTCCTGAATGTGCTTTGTGTATTGGAATATTGACTCCAATACAGTGTAAAGAAAAGGGTAATATTCCATCACATCCTCAATGTTTTGCACTGTTTTTCACATATTCCCTTATGTAGTTGGTTAGTTATATATTACTTCTGATTTTCATTATAAACACGTTCTTTTAGTTATAAAAAACTGGTTTAGTTGCATCCACGGCACGATCCGCTCTTGAGGCTGCCAGACAGATCTAGTCAGATCCGACCAGATTGGATCGTATATGTACTGATTTTGTTTTGTCCGACCGACATACACGGTTCAATCTGGTCGGATCCGGCCAGATCTCTCCGGCGGCCTCAAGACCAGATCGTACCGTGGGTACCCTAACACGTTACCTGTTTCTCATGATACAGAGTAGCCTTGCTTCCAGCGTATGCCAACTGAACTTTGTGGACCTTGGACTGGTTGATGAAGTTCCTTATATGACGCGTCTAAAGAGGACTTCTTATTTGACTTCCTACCACGAATCTGGTGGCGCGGCCATATGAGCCTCTAAAAATAGAGGGGCATCCTCGCCTTCTCTCTCTCTCTCTCTCTCTCTCTCTCTCTCTCTCTCTCTCTCTCTCTCTCTCTCTCTCTCTCTCTCTCTCTCTCTCTCTCTCTCTCTCTCTCTCTCTCTCTCTCTCTCTCTCTCTCTCTCTCTCTCTCTCTCTCTCTCTCTCTCTCTCTCTCTCTCTCTTTAATGGTTTCGAGTTAAGCACGGATATATTTAGGGGAGCTTTACGCCTTTCACAATCCGTACTTAACTTGAAATCAGTAGAAGTGGCGGGGATGCCCCTCTGTTTCTGTACGCCTCAATTGTGAGAAGGGTTATATTTGAATTCATACAAAGACGTGGTGGCACAACCATTATGCTGCCTTCACCTTTGTTTCATATGAAAAAACGCTAAATTGTCTGCCGAAGATAAATACAAATAATGTGTCTCTAGAAAAAGGTCAAAGTCTGAATTCATTTAAACGTTGAATAAATATAGTGAAAGTGAATGAAACGCGGAGAAATGCTAATTATCTTGACACAAGTAATCTCAGGGGCGCAAGGGGTCTGATGAATGGAAAACGTCTCAACTACTTTTCATCTAACGCATTCTTTAATCGAGACAGGATGTAACTACTTTCGTAGCCGAAAGGGACACTGTAGTGATCAAAAACAATCCAAATGAAAGGGGGGAAAATACCACCAGATGCGGAAGGGGTTTAGTTGTAATAGAATTTCTGCATGGAGATCAAACCGTTGACATCAAAGAGAGAAAAGGTTGAGTGCCCTAGGAAGGACGAATAGGATGAAAGTGTCAAAGGAATAGAAACATAGAAATAGGAAGAAGTTAGTGAGAGGGCAGGATAGATAAGATGGGGGAGAGGGAGGGAGGCGGGATTTGGGGGTTTAGTGGAAGGAAAGAGTGAAATGGAAGGAAGGAAGAGTTATGAAAGATGTGGGGCAGACCCACTTGCTCAGTTAGTTTATAGTCTTTTGGACTTTTTATAGGAAGAACGGATGATGAGGAAAAGGGGACAGAAGGGTAGCATGGATATATAATCGATGAGATATGAGAAGGAGATTGGGGAAGGTGAACCGATGGAAAAGACATAGGATGAAGTGTTGTAGAAAGAAGGAATAGAGAGGGGTCACAAAGAGAACTAAGAGAAAAGAGAGAGCCTCTAAGAAGAAAAGTTGAGAAGGGAATGAGAAAAAAGAGAAATGAGAAGAACGCAAGGAGAAGAAGTAATGTGGGAAGGATGAGTAAGAAAGTTAGATGGATGAATAAGAAAGAAGTAAAAACAAATAAGGAGAGAAGTATAAATGAGGAAAATTAGTGAGGGGGGAATCAAAGGAGGAATATGGTGAGGGAGGGAGAGATGAGAAGAGAAGGTATAGAGATGTTTCTAGTGGCAAGGGGAGTATTAAGTTCATCAGGATAGAAAGAACTGTTAATTAATTAAAAGACGAGACCACTTCCCCCGCAACCACCCTCCCACACACACACTATACATGAAAAGCTTACTTCATGCAAGGGCGAAAAAGACCCTTAAATTGGTTCAGGAGTTGAGTTGTTAGGAAAATTAGGAGATACAGAGCACACATCATGAAATTAATAACGGAGATATGAGTTTCCCAGTTGTTGTTTTTTTTCTAAAGAATAAATGGGAAATACGAAAGAGTGGCAGAACCAAAGGCCTGTGTGACATCAGATTCTGCCGATTGGACAGGTGGACAAATTGATTTTTGGTGGCTTAGAAAAATGCCAGGTTTCTTCATCTCCAATCAACTATGATAGACAAATCACAGGTCAGGTGAAGTGATCCTTCCGGAAAAATAAAGCTCAGATTAGAAAGGGCATCTGAAGGACGGCATGGAAGAACGTATATAGGTGCGAAAAAGTAGATGTACAGTCAAATAGGTCATTCATATATAGTAGGAAAAAAAGTAGGATGTAGAAGAAAACTATGTAGAACACCAGAGTTACTAGGCATGGGAGAACAGTAGTGACCGTCTACAACGGTAAATCTAGAACGGCCACTAAGAAAGATCAGAAACGAATGGGCAGGGAATGCGTGGGTGGAATTCTCATTAGCCTCCAACCCCAGGGCATTAATGAAGCATAAAACATTTAGATGTCGGGAGGTGCGAGAAGAATGTGAGGAAAGAGGATAGTGAAACTAGGAAAGAAGAGAAACAGAGAAAGGGAATGTTCAAATACTGTATAACAGTAAAGGTAACGAATTAACCTAAAAAAAGACGGAAGAACTAGAAGAGGAAACAGAAAAGGACAAAAAAAAATAGAATGATAAATAAGGGAACAGAGGGGGAGACAAGGCAAGGGGAAGAGACGGGAGTTGGAAAAGCAGAGAGAAGCGTGAAGTAGGAAAGGAAATGCAAGACTGAAGAGAAAGAAAATCGAGAAAAAAAATTGTGAATTATCACTGCAGTAAATGGAATCAGCCGAGCAGCGAGAATTAACAGTGGAGCGGCATTAAGAGAAATAGGAGGAGGAGGAGAAGGAATTGGAGCAATGGAGGAAGAAGAGAAAAGCAGAAGAAGAGGGCCGAGAAATAAGGTAGAAGGAAAGGAGGAAGCAGAGAAGAAGAGGACAAAGAGGAGGTATAAGGTGGAGAGAAAAACACAGGAAAAAAAGAGGAAGAGAGGTGGAACAAAAGAGAGAGGAAGAGGGATAGGAAAACAAGAGGGGAAAGAAAGGAAAAGGGAAGGAGGGTGATGAAATAAAGACAATGGAAGATTTAAATGGAAAAAAGAAGAGAGGAGGAAGCAAAATGGAGGAGAGAAGGAAGAAGAAAAAAAAAGGATGATAGGGGAGAGGAGGTACAAGGGGTGGGAGACAGAAAAGGAAAAGGAAGGGAAAGGGAATGAAGAAGAGAAAATCAAGGATGGGTAAAGGAGGAAGAGTGATAAGTGAAAGAGAAGATAAAGAAGAATAGGGAGAGAAGAGAGAGAAGAAAAGGATGAAAGGAAAGATGGAGAGTGGGAGAGAAGGAAGAGTCAAAGTAAAGGTTGAGGATTGAGAAGGATGGTGATGTGGTAATTAAGGGAGAGGAAGAAGGAGTCGGCAGGAAAAAGAAGAAATCAAAGGAGAAAGGAAGGAAGAAATGAGTGGTAAGGTGAGAAAGGTATTTTGTCAACAATAGCCGATGCTTAAGGATGTGTATTGTTTCTACAGACTTGATTCTCCAAGCGCCCAGTTCGCGGTAGAAATTCGATTGTAATATTTAGTGTTCCTAACAGCACACATTTAATTTCTTTATTATATTGTGTACTTTTCCAATTGAAGCGGACTCTCCTCTTTCTGTCTATCTCATTTGTAAGGTGGTCGCTGCAACGTTTATTCTCCTGAGCTAAATATTATGTAGCCCAGTATTCACGTTCTTGATTGGCTATGTTCTCCTTTTCGGTGCACATTTAGTCCATATGTGGCCAGCTAAGGTTAGCATAGGTCATTCTTGGCGACCACGCCGATTCATCTGGTCAACTATTCAGTTTCCTTTATCTGAGTTGGCTTGTACTATATTCCCCGGAATAGAGCTAAGTTCAACCTACCATTCCAACCATGTAGTAGCACAGCACTACCAACACGTGTATGTTACATTTTGGTGATTACAGGAGTGACATGGTAGGATATCGCCGCCGGCACCTTAAGCCTCTCTTCCCTTAAATCTGGACTCATTGTTACTACTACCACCCCTCACATTATAGTCTCTCCCACGGTTTCCATCAGCATCCGCCCTCAGTGCCCTTGCCACCCTCGACGCTCAACCGCCGTTGCCAATACCAGTCGGAGACGACGCTCACGCCGTGGTAGTGTGACCTCTTGCGCGTAGCCATCCTCGCCATTCGCACCATCCACGCCGCCAATCCTCCCACCGCTGTCGTCGACACCCTCGCTGTTATGGTCACCTCTAGCTTGCCTGTTGCCTACACCGCAGCCTTCTCCACAGCAACCAACGCTTCCGGCACAATCAAAGGTCGTCTCCTAAGGTCAACCATCTTCTACGATAAATATTGAGCTAATACACATTTTTCAACCTCCGAGCCACGCACTGGAGGTCGGATTGCTACACATTAGTCCCAATAGTACTCATATGATCTCTTTACTGTACTGTTTACCTCCCCGAATGAAGTGGACTCTCCTCTTCTTGCCCATCACGGTTGAGAGACGGTCACGCAATATCTGTTCCCCAGGTGTAATTTGAATGTCCTCTGAAAGGTACAAATCTTCCCCTAGTTTGTCTCTTATCAATCTACCGCTCCAATCATGTAGTAGCAAACACCACCAGTCTTTGACATGTGTGCTACAAGGACAATATCGCATCAAAGAGGTAGTGTCATAGAGCTGGTAGAATATAAAAATAGAAATCTAAGGTGGTAGCAGAACGGACGGAGGAATAGTAGAATCTTAAAATCATCAGTAGTTAATGAATGGAATAAACTTCCTGCACAGGTAGTGCAATGTAGTTCAGTTCGAAGCTTTAAGAATCATTTAGATAAACACCTAAGCAAGATCATACAATCTCCATGACCGTCGCGCAGAGGATTCGAACCACTGCCTATAGACCCAAGAGAGTCCACAGCACCCGCCTTTGACCACTCGACCACAGACGATCTAAGTGGTCAAAGGCGGGTGCTGTGGACTCTCTTGGGTCTATAGGCAGTGGTTCGAATCCTCTGCGCGACGGTCATGGAGATTGTATGATTGATGTCGCTGTCCACTAGCGAATTATTCACACCTAAGCAAGATGTTGTAATGATTATAATTTATTTTATATTATTTGTTTTTGTTTTGTTATCATTTGTCTGTCTGATTTTCATTTATTATTAGTTATATGTCAATTTACTATTATTTACTATTTACCTGTTTGTTTATTATTTAACTATACCTATACATTTATTTATGTATTTTATTTGTTATTTACATTATTATAGTTTTTATGTATTATTTTAATATTATTATGATTTTTTTCGCATCCGACCTAGATTTGGACCAAAAGGTCTCTGTCGGCATGCTCCGCCTTTGTAATCCTTTGTAATCAGTGATTTTTTTTTTTCTTTTTTCTCGTGGAAATTAGTTTCCATTCATAAAAGATGTAGAGTGCCTTGGATCGTAAGTATATCAGTAGTCCCTAAAATAATGACTGGATAAACCTTGCACGGGAGAGAAAGAGGGAGAGAAAGAAAAGAAGGAAGAAAGAAGGGAGAAAGAAGGGAGGAAGAGGGAAAAAAAAGACAAGAAAGAAACGAGGAGCCAGCGAACCGGAAGTGACTTGAATTTGGCAGCGGTCGACGGGCAAGCAAAATTGGATTAAAATCAAGATAGAATTAAATCATAATAGAAAAGGAGAAAGGGCTAGAAACAGGAGGAGGAGGAGGAGAAAGGGGAGGAAGAGGAGAGCGAAGAGGAAGATGAAGAGAAAGACCGTGATTTTTCACCTATAACTAGCGCTTCTATCTATGGGTATAATCGCATGAGTCAGAAGTGTGCTTTAAAGAAGGACTGGAGAAGAGTGGAGAGTAAAAGTTAAAAGTGATAAAGGTTCTGAATAAAGGAGTCTCCTATTATAAAGGCTGCATGACTCTGGTCCGTAGGGATGTTAGTAACGTCCCTAAAATATTGACTGTATTAAATCTATATAGTCAGTAAGGCTGCATGACTCTGGTCCGTAGGGATGTTAGTAAGGTCCCTAAAATATTGACTGTATTAAATCTATACAGTCAGTAAGGCTGCATGACTCTGGTCCGTAGGGATGTTAGTAAGGTCCCTAAAATATTGACTGTATTAAATCTGTACAGTCAGTAAGGCTGCATGACTCTGGTCCGTAGGGATGTTAGTAAGGTCCCTAAAATATTGACTGTATTAAATCTATGCAGTCAGTAACCCACCCGGGGAAGAGCAAAGAAGAGCAGACGAAGCATAAGGATAAGTGGAAGAGGAATGAAAAGGGTAATGAGGAGGAAGAAGAGGATGGGGTAAGAGAAAGTAGGGGAAAGGAAAAGGAAAAGGTGTAGAAGGAGAAGGAACGACGTGTAGAAAGAGGAAGATATAAGAGTAAGAGAAGGTGGAGGAAAAACGTGTAGAGAGAGGCGGACGAAAAGAAAAGAATAAGAGGACCGAGTAGAGATAAAATGAACAGGTAGGAGTAGGAGAAGGAGGACGGGTGCGCGGGAGGACGGACGCATAGGAGGAGGAGGAGGAGGAGGAGGAGGAGAGAGTAGGACAGAGGAGGAGGGAGGAAGACGGAGGTGAAAGAGAGAGGAGGGCGGAAGAGGAAGAGGAAAGATGTTTTTGATCCTATGAACAGCAATAAATCTCATAAGGAAAGAGAGAAGGGAAATCCTGAGAGGAGAAACAAGAATATGAACAAGAAAAAAAGGAAGAATACAAAGAAGATTAATTGAAAGTATGGAAAAGAGAAAGAAAAAACGGGAAGAATTAGAAGGGGAGGAATAATGAATGAAGATGTGAGAGAGGGGGAGGGGTTGAAAATATATTGAAGCAAATTCTACGAGAGGAGAAAGAAAAGGAGAAAATCGAACGTTGGAGAGGAAAAGATGGGGATTCAAACTGAGGGGAAGAGAGTGTAAGAAAGACAAGTAAAAGAGTAGTGGGAAAGAAAAGGGAGGGTACGAAACAAGGTAAGCAGAAAAAAAAAAGAGTATACGTGAATAGGATTGGAGGAAGGATGAGAGTGATGATGTTGAGAGCGAGGAAGTAGGGAGGACAGAAGGGGACAATGGAAAAGGAACGAGAGAGTAAAAATGATAGCGAAATAATCAAATTAAAGTGCAAAAGTGAGGAAACGAGTCAAAAGAATAGAGCAGTTCGGATAACAAAGGACACGAAGGAGACGAAGAGGAAGAAGGAGAAGGAGAAAATGTTGGAGCAGCGGCGGTTTTGTCTGAAAAGGAACGTAAACAATGAGTGAACAAGACTGCAAAGTAATTTTATTTGACAGACAGTCGTCTCCAAGTTTGGGTGGAGGTGGGGGTGGGGGGATGGAGCTGCTGCCCAGCCAACTCGAGAGCATTTGCGGGAATGGATTGAGATTGCGAGGCTGGAGCAGCTCACCGGTAAAGTGGCAGCCAGTTCTCCCTCTTCTCAAGCTTACGATTGAGGAATGGAGAGGAGTTGGGAGAGAAAAACCTGAGGGGATAGGGGGTAAAAGACAGGGACAACAACCGTTGTTTTGTGTCTCATTAAGGACGAGAACTTCCATTTCTATGATAATGACGTTCTGCTGTCGTCTTGCAGCCAGTAGGCTCATCTGCAAAACGAGATGCTGACCAATCAGCGATGCCGCCGAGATTTTCCCAGCCAATCACAAACTAGCCCGCAAGCCAAAGTAAAAGGCCTCACCTTGTGACTGTCGGCCGGCTGACCTCACCATCCCGGCTCTGCTACAAAAGAGTATCAGCGGCCGACGCTGTAACGCTGAGAAGACAGCCTTCTACCAATGAAGAATAATAAGAAAGTAGACTACCATGAAAAGGAAGAACAATAAAAGAAAACAAGAAATACGTTAAAATAAAAAGTGAGAAAAAAACATAAAGATAGAGGAGAGAATAGATAAAGAAGGGAAAAGAAAAAGGAAAACATTTGAAGAATAAGTAGAGCGGAGAAAGATAAAAGGGGGAGGAAAATGACAAACCAAATGCATAGGAGAGACAAATAGAAGGATCTTACATGAATTGAGGATTAAGACATAGTAGTTAACAGCGGAGAAGGAAAACACAACAGAAAATCATGAGTATAATAAAAGAGAAGGAGATCCCAACAACTGAAGAGAACAGCCCAACCCAACAAGAGAAGAGGAGAGGAGAAGAAGGTGAAGTGAGAGGGTTCAAGGCTGGGGTGGTTGAATGATAAAAAACGCTCCAATAGAAAGCTTCTGAAGGAGAAAGAACGGCTGGATCTTCAGTCAGCACAGGCCATTGTTCTTGCATTCCATCCCGCGTGAAGTCTGTTATATATGAAAAGGTGGGAAGGGTAGTGGAGGGGTGGTGAAGGGAGAGAGGATATGAGTGGAGGAGGAAAACAAAGAAGGGGTGAGGGAGGACGTGACGAAGCGTAAGATATCGGTGGAAGAAGAGTTGTTCTTTTTTATCGTTTTAGATTTTCTTAATACGACAGCAGCACCACAAACATAAAGCGTCCATTTTAAGGATGAATGGGTCATGCCATAAATTTCCTATAACAGTACAATGTTTCTCAGAGCGTCTCCCGCGCACCTACATGCGAGGATGATCTCATCCAACCCCGGCGACTTACCCAAGATGACCAGTCATGGGTAAGACTTTTGGAAATGCTTCATGAGCGAAGTAGTTCCTCGCAGAAGTGCAAATCTACCGATCTCAGGACCCAAACCAGAATACTTTGGAACATGACCTGACCATTCTAGATACCAGATTACCATGACTCCGAATTGTATTTAGGCTCATGTCCAGCGCTTCTATCCTTGGGGACAATAGTGCATCGAAGAAGTAGGCTCATAGATGTATGGTAAAGGAGATTGTTAACAAGGGTAGCTGAACGGAAGTATAGTAAAAGTTAAAAGTTATCACTGTTCATTTTCGTGTTGAAATTAATCTCCCATCATAAAGGAATGCTGCGTGACTCCGACCCGTAGAGATGTCACAGATTCCCCAAAAATACTTATTACATAAAATTGATAGTGTCAGTACCCCATATTTCCAATAAGGAAGGTTAGTGTTCATTTTATGAACTGTAATTGACCAGCGTTTCTATCCTTGTGGTCACGAAGAAAGGAGAGAGGAATGAAGTACGAGTAGTAAGAGTCGGAAGGCTAAAGGTACATTTTGCTCGGTGGGATTATCATTCAACGATGATTGTTCATAGCTCAATAATGATCACAAGCGACTGTCTAGAGTACTGATTCTTTGATTCTAAACGGGGCTGTTTTGCTTCGCGCTGCAAATTACAAGGCTGATTATTTTAAATGTACCTACCAACGCGTTTATCCATATATGATGTTAGGTATGATGCGCGTCGCCAAATACTGATTGTGGTAGGCTGATGATAGTACCAAGCAAAACGTAACTCCAGGAGGGATAAGAGAAGGGGGAGGAATAGAGAGAAAAGAGAAGAAAAGGAGAAGAGTAATGGAGAAAAAAATCTCAGGACAATGGTAAAAAAAACGGCAAAGGAGAGACCGGAGGAATGAGGAATGATGAAAAGAGAAAAGAAGGAAAAAAGAGTCTTGGACCCATCATTAAAACTTATTTAAGTATAAGGATGCCCTAATCCTTGATTCAAAGTCTTGTCGTTGGATTATAAATAAGTGAATTAAGTAATCGATTAGTGTGGTTAACAAATACATCCTCACATGATTTCGATAATGATAGAAAAAAAAACATCTGACTGCTGATTACAATGTTAAATCTCACCAAAATTATGAGGCAGTGCATGCTAATGCTTGATTCTTTCACTGTTTATTCAGAACTTGGACATATGTTTTCAAAGCCGTCAGACGATTTCATTAAATCAAGGGACCTTCCACCCTCCCTGTGTTTTCTTCAGGAGGGATTTTGATGCACAGGATTATGACCTGAAGGATAAAACCTTAGTCAAGATTTGAAAGAATTTCAAAGAACCCGGAGCCGGAGGGACTGTCCTCACCAAAATCGAAAACCTGCATCGATGTTCCTTCCTGTTTGCTTCCACATCTTGTATTTCTATGCTCCTCGCCCTTGCAGGATAAATCTCAAATGGAAGGGAACTCTGCCCCCCCCCCAAATTCCATAGAGGTTTCCAAAAAAAAAAAAGGGTAGAGGGGGAGACTGTAATCTGAAGAATCTGGATCATTTTTTTTAGATTCTGATCTTCCCTGGAATTTGACTGTAACTTATCTCATTAACAAACCGACAAACGAACAGACATACACAGAGAGTAATGGCCACACAACTTTCAAAATAGGTCATCATCCAGGTTAAATGGTTTGGACGTTTTCTCTGAAAAATTAGCTTATGATGACTGCTCCTAATGCTGCCCAATTTTCCCCAAATTCCCTTCTCAGCTGAACAAAGCTGCCTGATGCAGAAAAGGATTACAACATAGATCAAAGTTTCAGATTTTTCTTCAGTTACACTAGTGGTTCGTAACATTTGGGTCGCGACTCAAAGTTGGGTCGCCAAGGATTTGTGGATTTATTATTTTCCAAATATTCCTATTCAAAATATTATCAATGTATTAATCCTGATTGTAGAATTCCTAAGTCATTATTACCTAATGTTAAGCAAAAAACTAAGACATAGATGATTTAAATGAGGTGAAATAAAAATTACTAATATCTACTATTGGCCTTTAAGTGTATATAAAAACAAGGGTCGCCATGGTCGATCTGGACATGGTTTTGGGTCGAAGCCAAAAAGGTTAAGAACCACTGAGCTACACACTGCCCTCAAGTTCTTTGCAACTTATTCCCATTCCTACTAAGGTAACCTCTACAAGCTTATCCTGTTTCCAGGCGAGTTAAAACGCCAGGAAACAAGATATCGAATTCAAGGGGCCTCGACTCCAGTTCCTTTCCAGTGTGTCTTGTACCGCTTTCCAGCTGAAATTGGAGTCGGGCTAATCTTTCGCTGTGTGTTACGGCTTTGATCGTTTACACCAAACGACTCCAGGAAGTCCCATCTAACTAAAGTTAAGAGCCAGTGTGCTTGGAAAGGGTTGAGAACATCAGGATTGATTCCTCATCTGAGTTTTATGGCTTCAGATCTAATCTAGCTGCCGCCTGACAGTTTTGTTTAGACGAGGTAACTCATCGAAAGTTGCCTTTCAGAGTACCAAATCTTAAAAAAAAAACATTCTTAAGCTAATAAACATGATGGATGTGAAATACAAACACTACACCTTCAACTCTGGCAAAAAAAAAAAAAAAAAAAAAAAAAAAAAACGTAATTTACAAAAAAAAAAAAAATCGGATGAGTAAACAAGCATGAAGGATTGGTGTATACATAGGCAGTACTCTTAACACCCCTATTTAAGCTTTTCCTAAATTTAATTCTGAAAAAACCCTCATGGCTTAGTGTATGTACTACTATGTCTCGTACAATAATTACTGTGTAACGAAGTTTTATTGTTGCAGCTGAATTCGAGATGGAGAGCAGGACACATGACTGTGACTGTAACGAAATAAAACAAATGTATCGTATTACATATAAACACTTTGATGTACACACGAAACCTCTTCTGTCTACATGTCTTATCCACTTCTCCCACTTTCTCTTTCCCTCACTCTCTCTTTCTGACTGTATATTTTCCTCATATATATATATATATATATATATGTATATATATATATATATATATATATATATATATATATATATATCTATTTATATATATTACACACAGGAACCCACAGTCGGAGAAAGAATAAACTTCGAATAAAGAATCTGTGGGTTCCTGTGTGTAATTTACAAATGTGCTACTACATTTCTGTTTAGAAATATATATATATATATATATATATATATATGTATATATATATCAACTTTTCAACCATATTGATTTTCATTTTATTTCATGCCATCACGATCAAGATTGACAAGGAGCTCGATGGAAGCATATACAAAAACTGATACGTAGTCAAGCTATGGACTCGAACCAAGCTGAGAGGTAACAAATTAACAGTGACTTAAACCAATGCGCCATCAAGAGGAATATAAGTTTAGCAC
>NC_134777.1:2325268-2330268 GCF_046742065.1 Oratosquilla oratoria
TATATATATATATATATATGTGTGTGTGTGTGTGTGTGTGTGTGTGTGTGTGTGTGTGTGTGTGTGTGTGTGTGTGTGTGTGTGTGTGTGTGTGTGTGTGTGTGTGTGTGTGTGTGTGTGTCTTCAATTAGTTTCGATTCCCCCTGGGAATTTTATGTAGTAATTTCTGTAAGTTTACGGATTCAGCTACAATAATATACCCAAAAAATTTCATTAAACCTTACCAAACAAACTACATAAATCGTTAGTTCGTCCACATTTGGAATATACTGTTTCCGTATGGTCACCGAATCTCATTAAAGATATTGACAGATTGGAAAAAGTACAACAGCGAGCCACAAAACTGATTCCAAATATAAAAAATAAATCATACGAAAATCGACTAAAACAGATGAATTTGCTTTCCAAAAAGCGTAGACTCAGAGGTGACTTGATACAGGTCTTAAAGATTCTAAAGGGGATTGACAGCATCAAAAGTGACAAACATTTTACACTGAATGAGAATCCAACAAGAAATAATGGTCTCAAATTGTGAGGAAATAGATTTAATTTGGAAGTGGGTAGAAACAACTTCGCCAACCGTGTAGTTAATGAATAGAATAGACTTCCTGCAGAGGCAGTGCAATGTAGTTCAGTTCAGAGCTTTAAGATTCGTTTAGATAAACATCTAAGCAAGATGATGTAATGTCTGCCATTTATTTTTATATAAGTTTTATTTGTTTGTTATTATTTGTTTGTTTGTTTATTATTTACTTGATTTTCATTTATTATTATTCATCTGTCAATTTATTATTGTCTACTATTTACCTGTTTATTATTTAACTATGCCTATGCATTTCTCTATTTTATTTATTATTATTTATATTATCATATTTTTTTTATTTTTTTTATTTTTTTTATTTCATTTTTGTTATCATTGTTATATATTTTTTCGCACCCGACCTAGTTATGGACCAAAAGGTCTCCTGTCGGCATGCTCCGCCTTTGTAATCCTTTGTAATCTTCTGTTCAGTGATGCACACTGATCGAACTGCAACTCTGTTTTGTTGTTGTTGTTGTTTTTTATTTATACACAATTCCCTGCTAAACCAAAAGTACTCAGAAATCCAGCCCAACAATTTTCTTTTCTTTCATGTTTCCAAGCTACGTGTGTTGATGTCAAGTCAGCCATCCGACTCCCAGTAATGACTGTTACCTGTCATAACAGTCAAAGTACACAGGATAAAGATAACGGCTTCTGTTGCAACTTAACATCTGTTCTTTATCATAGCAATCTCCCAACCATTGCTTTCGTGATATTCTTTAGCTGAATAGAATCGTCTAGCTTCAGCCAAAAAAAAAAAAAAAAAAATTGTCGAGCACGTCCAGGTAAACTGATTTGTCGAGGTAATTTTTAAGTCTTTACTGTGTTGACATTCCTTATGGTGAATAGAATCGTCAAGTGTTATATAAAAATCAATAGTTTTCAACCACCTTGACTGTTCTATTATCTTTATCTGAGATTACCTCCCTGGAAGCTCCATACTAATAGTCGAAGACCAAAGGTCACCAAACTTTTTCCACTGCAGGCCGGATAACTATTCTTATTTACACATTGAATACCCTACCAATATGTATATATATATATATATATATATATATATATATATATATATTATATATATATATATATATATATATTATATATATATATATATATTTTTTTTTTTTTTTTTTTTTTTTTTTCTTATTTATTTATTTATTTAATCTCTTTATTCATTTAGTTGTTTTATTTATTTATTTATATATTTATTAATTTGTCTACTTATTCATTTTATTTTATTTATTTTGTTTTATTTTATTTTATTTACTTATTACTATTTATTTATAAATATACATATATATATATATATATATATATATATATATATATATATATATATATGTATATATATATATAAAAATATATATATATATATATATATATATATATATATTTTTTTTTTTTTTTTTTTTTTTTTTTTACAAAATAGCGGGCCCGGATGAACTGATCTTGCGGGTCGTAGTTTGGTGACCCCTGTTGTTGATTGTCACTTCCTTCTCCGTGCCCATCTCCTCATATGTTTCATAGGGTTTTTGGCCCGCAATTCTAAAGCTTAGCTGAATACCAGGATGTCCAAACCCATTATTTTTGAGAGGTTTCATTAATACTTAACAGTGAGATGCCTCAATTATCAGTCTGCTGATTTATATAAAAGTGAATCGTTGCGCACAGGAATTACTCATTTCAATTTAATTTTAGATATCAAATTAATGACCTTGAAATTATGGGAAAGGACAACCTGATATATACGTATATATATATGTATGTATATATATACATATATATATATATATATATAATATATATATATACATATACATATATATATGTATATACATTATATATATATATGTAAATATAATATATGTATATATACATATATATATATATATATATATGTAAATATAATATATATATATATATATATATATATATATATATATATATATATGGACCATATATATATATATATATATATATATATATATATATCTATATATATATAGATATATATATATATATTATATATATATATATATATATATATATGGTCCCCAACTCTGACAGAGGTTCTTTCTGTCTTCCTCTCTTTGACCTCTTTTTCGTTTTCCCTTTTCCATATTCTTTGGCCCTCTCTCCCTCTTTTCTCTTCTGTCCGTCGTACTTTTCTTCGTTTCATAAATATCAAATTAACCTCTCACCTTATCCAATTAACGTCCTTCCTAACGACGCCAATCTGTTTTCCTCTGTTCATCATCAGACAACTTAATCGGGAGGATCTATATACAACGCTAGAGGCATAATTTTTAAGGCTTGTTCCACACGTATCGACTTTTCGCCGTACGACGACCACGACACTACATCTTGCTCTCAAATAATCATGGATGTCACTGGGCGTTATCAAATGTTACGGCCACGACCACGTGTGAAAGCGTCCATGGACACCCATGGTTATTTGAGAGTACGGCGTCATGTCATGGACGGCACACGGCCAAAAGTCGATACGTGTGAAATGAACCTAACTCATGTCAAGCAGGAGCAGAAAAGGACTTGTGGATAACCAATATCTTCATTTCACTTGCCTTAACTTTTCATGTATGTCTTCGTTCGTTATCACTAAAGCCCCAGTTATACTTACGCGACTTAATTGAGTTTGAGGAGAAACGACATACATTACAATCTCCAGATGTCAAATCATCTTTGTGTCATATATTTAGAAAATGAAAGACGAGCTTAGAGAAGTTAAACCCATACGAATGTCAGGTACATCGATCAATTGCCCTTAAGGAAGTCTAGAATAATGTAAGCAATTATTTCTTTATTCATTACATTACTTATTTACTTATTATCTTTATTTATTAATTTATTATATTATTTATCTATTTGTTACATTATTTATTTATTATCATCTATATGTTTCTTTTCTATTATTTATTTATTATCTAACTTATTGTTATTTTTGTGTTTGTTTATTATTTTTCATTATCTATTTACTTACCTTATTTATCTATCTACTTGTTTCTGCATTCAACCTAGTTATGGACCAAAATGTCTCCTGTCTGCATGCTCTTCTTTTGTAATCCTTTGTAAGTCGACTTCCAGCTTTTAAAATTCCCAACATTTGACGAGAATCTTGAATGTGCGACGGAGCTTTATTACTAAATATTTCCGTTCATACATTATAGGTAGGTTATTCTTGGGTTCTCCTTAACAATCTGAACAAGAGAACTTATCTATAATTAATTATTCAGAAACGGAATCCCTGAAACCAATTCTTTCAACGCGATAAAATTCTTTTAAGACAACAGGGCAGCACTCGCAATAATATATCTAAACTGGACAAATTTAGATTTAAGAAGGAAATAGGCAAGAGTTGGTTTACTAATAGCGTAGTCAACGAATGAAATAGACTTAGTAACCATGTTGTGAGCGCTGAAACTATCAGTTGTTTTAAGAAACGGTTAGACAACTTGGAATGAACATGGAACTGCCTAGTGTAGGCCTTATGGTCTCTTGTAGTCTCTTTCATTCTTATATTCTTATGTATTTTCATTGTTGTCAAAGATAATCGATTACATTCGGGACAGGGACGAACTCTTGGCAATTGGCAGAAATCTATTGCCTTTATGCCCCAGGCTTGAGTGTATAGAGTCTGCGTGGAGCAGTGGGTAACGTTCATGACCCAGAACGCGGAAGGACTGGGTTCGGTCCTCGATCAGTGCCAATCACTCTCATGGCTTTCCAACCACTCTCTCCCAAATACATACTAACATCTAATCACTACAGTATGGTCGAGCTGATTACACTGACCTCAGAATTCATTCCAACACACTAAAACTTCACATACACTTCTCAACACATAACCTTACTAAGCCGGATAAAGCTACCGTGGTAAGGTACAGCGGCTGTATCGTCACTCAGAGGATAGGTTGGTCCTGTAGTGGACCAGGCTGAACTACAGTTACATAGAGCGTATATCTTATATATGGATTGTGCGACTATTTCATCTTGATGAGCAGGACGAAGTTTAGAACAAGTCGTTTCATCAGCCTATATTTTGTAGGCCAAACGCAGAGTATGGAAGTCCAATATATTTTACGTTTCGCCCAGCAGGGCTTCTTCAGAAATAACATCGATGAAAAACATTTTACTCCTTATATAGCCCGAGCCTTGCGGGGAGAAACAAACATTAAAATGGTGTACACACAATTTGCGCAAATTGCTTGTTACTTGTAAATAAAATTGCCAATGGTTTGTTTATTGTAAAAAATCCACTATTCTGATTTATATCTCCCCGCAAGGCTCGGACTATATAAGGAGTAAAATGTTTTTCATCGATGCTATTTCTGAAGAAGCCCTGCTGGGCGAAACGCAAAATATATTGGACTCCCATACTCTGCGTGTGGCCTCTTCCCTA
>NC_134777.1:2340268-2345268 GCF_046742065.1 Oratosquilla oratoria
ATACTGATAAAGATAGATAAGTAGTTTGTTACTGATTTTATTTAAATTGGGATCACAAAAATAAGAACTGTCCGAAACAAATGTATTTTCCTTACTATAAATGAGCAAATGAAAGGCTACCATACCTTATTATTATAATGTACAAACATAAATAATTACTTAATATTGGTTAACTAGGATCATTATCATAAGAATGATCAAACACAGACATTTTCCTGGCCATTGATTAGCAAATGAAAGGCTACCCTCTCTCTGAGGGCCGCATTATAGCTTATTTATTTTTAGGAGAAAGGGCCGCAGGTTGCACAGGGCTGGCCAAGAAGGTGATAGGTGAAAGCAGTAGATACTTCAGATTACAAAGTTAGGACTAATGCCCTAAAAGGTCAAGTTTATTTCAATGTATGGTAATTGAAAATCTAGGTAATATGAAAATGGAATAGGAGTGTTTAAGGATTATGGTGATGGCGAGGATAAGAGGGGAGGGGGAGGGGACAACCCTTGTAATTGACGGTTAGGTGGGTTAGATCTATGGGGATGGATTGCAATATTTGTTGTGCATATACTGGAATGTTGAGTGTGGGGGATTTTAAAGAACAAAATATATAACGCTGGATATCGTGGATAACCTACGATATCTCACGATGGTGATGACGTTAAGTCAGGGTTCTAGTGGTGATGGGATGGTGGTCAATCTGGTGTGTCCTAGTGGCACTTAAAAGGTCGCGTTGTTCCAACCTTGGAGTCAGGTGGGGTTGGTGCAACCTTGAGGACGGAAAGCCAGGGAGGTCCTGTCGATCTTCACTATCAATGTGGCATCGCACTCGTTTGCTCTGATGGAAACCGGAGATAATGAAGATCGCAGGGGTCGGCGATATTGAATAAGAGTCTACTGGCTAGGCACTTCGGAGAACGTTGTAGCATGCTGCCACAAAATTCTGGTGTATCCTTGTCGGGGGATGCATCAGAAAATCAAAATCTCCTTGTGAATATTATCTATTAACACAATACAGCTGGGGTGACGTCCGATTGCCAGGTGACCGCTGGTCTTCGGGCATCCTGGGTCAGAACTGCTGACCTCGCATTATTCACATAGTAGCCTATGGTCTTACGATATTATGTTTATTCACTTCATATATTTATCCAAAGCATAATTGTAAAATACATTTTGTTTATAAAAGGTGTATGGCTGTGTTTGGCTATGATTTCTGTCTTATTGTTTTACTATAAAGAGTATGGTGTTTATGTGAGTGGTTGGTGATATTAGGCATCACGAACTCATTGCATGATAGGAGGGTTTTCTCGTGTCTGCACATGTGATGGTGGTGTGTATATGTTACCTTATATGATTACAAGGGAGGATTATGCCGACAGCACCGTAAGAGGCAAAAACATAGAACTTGAGAAAGAGAGGAAGAGTTTAAATGTATTTGAGATGAAACGCCTGAGAAGTATGGTAGGGGTTACTAACCTGGATAGAGCAAAAAAACGAGAAGGTGAGGAGGAGAGCGACGGTGGAAAAGGAGCTGGGAGATATGGTTGATGAAAGAGTATTGGAATGGTTTGGACATGTGGAAAGAATGAATGTGAGGAAGATTAGTAAAATAAAATTGTGGAAGGCAAAGGTGTATGGAGTTAACGTGAGGGGGTGACCAAGGATGAGTTGGATAGATTGGGTAAAAGGAGCACAGAATAAGAGGGGAATGTCTGTTGAGAAAGGAAGAGAGAAGGCATAGGACAGGAGTGAGTGGAGAATGGTTGTGTATGGATGATGCTATCATGCATGAAAGCGGATGGGTGGGGTATGGGGTGGAGTGGGGGAGTATGTGTAAATGATATTTTGACGCAGACCGAATGGATTTCTCCCCATCTTCCTTTCTCTGCATGAGAGGACGGAGAGGGGGTGGGGTCGCCAATTAAATGAAGTGGCCTTGCTGTGGATATGGTGTCTTGTTGCATTGCATCTGACCCAGGGTAGTGGGCGAGTTACAGGGATGACCCGTCATCCAGGAGGAGCCAAGACAAGAGGGAGGGAAGGGGTGGTGAATGGGAGTGGAGTATGTAGGGATGAAATGGGTAGAAGTGGACTTATGCCTTTGACTTTGACTCCCTTCCATGCAAGGGGAAAGAAACCCTTGGTATATGTATGTATGTACATTTGCATTCTCTACTTAGATTTTGGGGGGATTTAGCAATTCAGTTATGAATATAAATTGTTGGCTTTTCGAAACACTAAAAAGGAAAATAGGATTACAATCTCACATATCTTTAATCTAAGGAAAACCAATAGAGATAATATGGTTTAAGTCGACAAAGCACGTTAATATTTATAAGAAATATAAGTGCTTGAGTGCATCTAATGACTATCAAAGTTATGTATCAATACAGAGAGATTTAAAAAAGACAATAAGAAAAAGAAAACGACAATACGAAATGAAAATCGCTGATAAATCCAAAGAGAATCCCAAAGAATTCTATAGTTACATTAGAGATGAAAAGGTTGTTAGGAATCACATTGGTCCACTATTATCTGCTGACGGTCAACTTGAATATTCAAATGAAGGAATGTGTAATATCTTAAACAATTATTTTAGCTCGGTATTCGTAAACGAAACACCTCAAAGTGAATTCCAAACTGAAACCTGTGAAAAGTCTGGGGTAAACTTACTGACTACGGTAAATATAACAAAAGAAAAAATTAAAAGGTGTATAGACAAACTCAAAGTTAATAAAACACCAGGGCCTGACGGTTGGCATCCAAGAATCTTAAAGGAAATAAAAAATGAGATTGTTGTTCCATTAGAAATTATTTTCAAGAAATCCATCATATCCGGAGATGTCCCAAGAGAATGGAAGCTAGCTAACGTTACTCCCATATTCAAAAAAGGTGACAAAAAGAAACCAAATAACTATAGGCCTATAAGTTTGACTTCAATCGTAGGAAAAATAATGGAAACTATCATCAGAGATGCTATCGAACATCATTTAGAAAGTAACCGTTTGATAAATGATAGCCAGCATGGTTTCAGACGGAAACGTTCTTGCGTGACTAACGTACTAGAATTCTACAACACAGTTATCTCGAATTATGACAAAAGAAACAATATAGATTTAATATATCTAGACTTTGCAAAAGCTTTTGATACCGTCCCACACAAAAGACTACTTACTAAATTAGCTTTGCATGGAATAAGTGGTAGCCTATTAGGTTGGACTAGTAATTGGTTGAATGGTCGAAAACAGAGAGTTGTTTTAAATGGAAATACTTCTGGATGGAAAAGTGTTGCAAGTGGAGTTCCTCAGGGTTCCGTTCTTGGGCCACTTCTATTCATAGTATATATAAATGATATAGACCATGGACTAAAATCTACTGTTTCCAAATTTGCTGATGATACAAAACTGTGCGGAGTGGCAAATGATCACTCAAACCAATTAGATATTCAAGAAGATTTAGATCAATTACAGCAATGGTCTGAAAAGTGGCTAATGAAATTTAACACAAATAAATGCAAGGTAATGCACATAGGTAAAAATAACAGCAAGTACGATTACAAGTTATTTGGAAATTCGTTAACAAAAGTGGATAGTGAAAAAGATCTCGGCGTAATTATCAGTAACGACCTCAAATCATCCAAGCAGTGTATTTCAGCCTCTGAGAAAGCAAATAAGATTCTGGGACTGATTGAGCGATCTTTTGATTTCAAAAGTCCATCACTCATTAACAAGCTATATAAATCGTTAGTTCGTCCACATTTGGAATATGCTGTTTCCGTATGGTCACCGAATCTCATTAAAGACATTGACAGACTGGAAAAAGTACAACGGCGAGCCACAAAACTGATTCCAAATATCAAAAATAAATCATACGAAAATCGACTAAAACACATGAATCTGTTTTCCCTAAAAAAGCGTAGACTCAGAGGTGACTTGATACAGGTCTTTAAGATTTTAAAGGGAATTGACAACATCAAAAGTGACAAAATTTTCACATTGAATGAGAATCAGACAAGAAACAATGGTCTCAAACTATCCGGAAATAGATTCAATTTGGAAGTAGGTAGAAACAACTTTGCCAACCGTGTAGTAAATGAATGGAATAAACTTCCTGCACAGGTAGTGCAATGTAGTTCAGTTCGAAGCTTTAAGAATCAGTTAGATAAATACCTAAGTAAGATGCTGTAATGATTATAATTTATCTTATATTATTTGCTTTTGTTTTGTTATCATTTGTCTGTCTGATTTTCATTTATTATTAGTTATATCTCAATTTATTATTATTTACTATTTACCTGTTTGTTTATTATTTAACTATACCTATGCATTTATTTATGTATTTTATTTGTTATTTACATTATTATAGTTTTTATTTATTGGTTTATTATTAATATGATTTTTTTTTCGCATCCGACCTAGATATGGATCAAAAGGTCTCCTGTCGGCATGCTCCGCCTTTGTAATCCTTTGTAAAGTTTCTAGGTCTGAATCCAGGGCAAACGGCGCATGCGCGTGCGTGTGTGTGTGTGCGTGTATGTGTGTGTGTGTGTGTGTGTATACACTTGGTCTTTGGATCACGTGTTGGACTCGTGATCGACAGCTATTTCCCTCCTGGAAGAGAGCTCAAAGCTCGTAGGTCCGATCTATGGGTAATGCTATGACCTTGCACACACACACACCCAACTCCCCGCCCACGAGAGTTGGAGTAACACCCCTCAGCGCTGCGATACTGATATTATTTCAGCCCCGGGCGAGAGTCGAACCCGGACCTCCGTAGTGGCAGGCCAGAGCTCTAACCACAGCGCCATGAGAGGTGTGTACCACAGCGCCATGAGAGGTGTGTCGTGTGTGTGTGTGTGTGTGTGTGTGTGTGTGTGTGTGTGCGTGCTTGTGTGTATGTACGTGTACGTGTTCACAGCAACGTTTAGTCCCGGTTCACAGTGCAGTGATGCTGAAATGTTCAGCTCTGGATGGGGCTCGAGCCCAAATCGCTGTATCTGTGGTTGATA
>NC_134777.1:2352768-2355268 GCF_046742065.1 Oratosquilla oratoria
TCTTCTTCTTTTTACTTCTTCTTCTTCTTCTTCTTCTTCTTCTTCTTCTTCTTCTTCTTCTTCTTCTTCTTCTTCTTCTTCTCTTTATTACTCTTCTTTTTCTTCTTTTTTCTTCTTTTTCTTTTTCTTCTTCTTTTTCTTCTTCTTCCTCTTCTTCTTCTTCTTCTTCTTCTTCTTCTTCTTCTTCTTCTTCTTCTTCTTCTTCTTCTTCTTCTTCTTCTTCTTCTTCTTCTTCTTCTTCTTTGTCTTCTTCTTCTTCTTCTTTGTCTTGTTCTTCTTCTTCTTTGTCTTCTTCTTCTTCTTCTTCTTCTTCTTCTTCTTCTTCTTCTTCTTCTTCTTCTTCTTCTTCTTCTTCTTCTTCTTCTTCTTCTTCTTCTTCTTCTTCTTCTTCTTTCTAATGGACTTGTTTTTTGGCGACCTATCCAATTTCAAACAGACGTACTCCATGAAAATCCATGTGAACAAGTTGCATAAACACGGCAAAAGAAACATGTTTCCTTTGCCGTATTTATGCAGACATACTCCGCTCCTGTTCCCCCTCCCCTCCCTCACTCTTGTCTTGGCTCCTCCTGGATGATGGGTCATCCCTGCATCTTGCCCACTGCCCTGGGTCAGAAGCAGTGTCGCAAGACACAGCACATCCACAGCAAGGCCACTTCATTAGATCAGCGACCTCCCCCCCCCCCACTCTCCCTCCCCTCATGCAGAAATGGACAGGATAGAGAGAAATACCTTCGGGCTGCGTCAATTTATTTTTCACACGTACTCCCTCACCCTCATCCCTCACCCACTCCCCTCAAGCATCACAGCATCATCCATATACAACCATTCTCCATTCACCTCTATTTTCTGTGTTCTCCTGTCCTTCCTCAACAGACATTCCCTTTTCTCCCAATGCCCCTTTTACCCCATCCATCCATCTCATTCTAGGTCGCCCCTTCATGTTCACTTCTTTCACCTCTGCTGTCCACATCTCTTTTACTAATCTTTCTTCACTCATTCTTTCCATGTGTCCAAACCATCCCAATACTCTTTCATCAACCCTATCTCCCAACTCCCTTTCCACCCCCGTTCTTCTCCTCATCTCCTCGTTTCTCACTCTATCCAGCCTAGTAATCCCTATTATACTTCTCAGGCACCTCATCTAAAACAGATTTGAACTCTTCCTCTCTTCCTCTCTTATGTTCCATGTTTCTGCCCCACACAGCAGTTGGCACAATCATTTCTTCATACAATCTCCTCTTAGCTTCCATTCCCAATTGTCTATTTCTCATTACACTTTTTAATTACCCAAGGTATTTATTTGCTTCTTTCAATCTATATTCTACCTCCACCCCCACTCCTCACTTTCCAGCCACTTTTGCACCCAAGTATCTAAAACTAGCCACTTTATCCAGTCTCTCTCCCTTTATGCTCACTTCTAGTCTGCTGCAACTTTCTCCCCTTGTACATTTCATCACCTTACTTTTACCTGCATTTATCTTCAAATTCCTTCTTTCGCATACCTTCCCAAACCCCATCACTAAATGTCTCAATCCCTCCTCCGATCCTGTTACAAGTGCAGTGTCGTTAGCAAACAACAACTGGCTTATCTCCCATTTTGCTCCGTTTTTAACCATCTCCAACCCCCCGGCCCATTACCCTTGAGTTTACCTCTCGTACCACTCCATCCATGTATAAATTGAACAGCCAAGGCGATATAACGCATCCCTGGCGAAGTCCTACCTTTACTTAAAAACACTCACTCTCTCCATTTCTGATTCTAACACAGGCTTATCTCCCACTTTTCTCCGTTTTCTTTAACCATCTCCAATCCCCGACCCACTACCCTTGCATTTACCTCTCGCACCACCCCACTCATATATAAATTGAACAGCCAAGGCGACATAACGCTTCCCTGACGAAGTCTCACATTTACTTCAAACCACTCACACTCTCCATTTCTGATTCTAACACAAGCTCTACTACTCTCGTAAAAACTCTTGATTGCTCTTAAAGGCTTTCCTCCTACTCCATATATCTACAATACCTGTCACAGTGCCTTCCTGTCTACCCTGTCATAAGTTTTTTTTTTTTCCAAATTCACAAAGGTCCAAAAAACATCCTTACCTTTTCCTAAAGTTTTCTTACATATCTACCTTACCACAAAAATCTGATCCATACTACCCCTACCTGTCCTAAACCCATATTGTTTCTCATCAATTACTCCCTCTGTTTCTCTCATAATCCTCTCAGTCAAAACTCTCTCATAAGCCTTCCCAACTACACTTAACAAATTTATCCCTCTAAAACTACTACATTTACAATGATCCCCTTTTCCTTTGTAAAGAGGAAATATACAGGCATTCCTTCAGTCCTCCGGCACTCTACCCTCTCTTAAACAAACATTATATAACCTCACCAGCCAGTCCACCATCACTGTACCTCCTTTTTTCAGACATTTTGCATGGCATTCATCCAACCCATGTGCCTTACCTGCTCTCATCATCTTAACGATTGC
>NC_134777.1:2362768-2377768 GCF_046742065.1 Oratosquilla oratoria
CGTAGGTATGTTGATGACATATTTGTGTGTGTAGATGACCTACAGTTACTCGAGGAACTCAGATCTAACCTTCAAGTTATTTCTGATTTAAAGTTTACTGTGGAGTTGAATAAGAACAACAGACTCCCTTTCCTCGATGTAATGGTAGATGGTTCCTCAGATGCTTTTATTACCTCCCTTTATCGCAAGCCCACCAATGCGGGTTAGTGCATGAATGGTGAGGGTGAATGCACACAAGATTACAAAAGAGGGGTAATCAAGGCATGCGTCAGGCGGGCAATTAAGGTTTGCTCTTCTTGGCATCTGCTGCACGCCGAACTTCAGCACTTACTAACACAGATTTTGATCAAATCACTAAATACTTGCTAGACCGTCGTACCTCTGAGTACTCTTCGTGTCAGCAAAACAAAATCACAGTTCACTACCAAGATATTTTTAGCAGTTCGTACCGGGAAGAGAAAAACGTATTAAAGACATCGTCTTCAGAAATTGCAAACCGGTGGATGACAGCCATGCCTTACGAATGGTGATTTTTTATATATATATGTATATATATACATATACATGTATATATATATGTATATATATATACAGTATATGTATATATATACATATATATATATATGTATATATTTGTGTATTTTGGGAGCAGGTTCTCTTTTAAACATGTTTGATTGAATACGACAGCATTCTGGAAGTTGTTGAATTTCTTTCTTGTATTTTCTATTTTTCTAATTATATTCTTCCCTTGGATAGGGTGGGCATAGACCAATTCATTATACTTCTCCATTTTATTGCACGACGTTTCGTCTCTAATAAGACATCTTCTGGTATTTCTGTTTTAAAGATACAATAGATATTTATGATACTAGTCTGAATTACATTGATTATTACACATTTACAATTTATATCAAATCTTACAATTGCATTTACATTTTAAATTTGAATGAATGATAACACTAAAGATAATATTATTAATAATAATAATGATAATAATAATATTAAAAACTACTTCTTGCCTTAGGTGAAAAGGATGGCGAGGGGCTACATATTAACCCGGGGCGACCTTCTCCTATGCAGGTGTGAGGAGATTAGCGGATTACCCGTGACCTCTGCCCTTTTAAATGGTTCAGAGACCTGATGAGGAGAGGGGGTGTGTGGAGGGGGTGGGGGAGGAGGAGGGAGAGGAGAGGGTGAAGCTGAGGAGGAGGGGGTGGTAGAGGCGGAATGTTGCAATTTATGGCTATACAAGGGGATATTTGATATTAGGTCGCATTGCAAATTGATGGAAGGGGCTTTTTCTCTAATGTATATAGATTCTAAGAGCTGGAGTTTTCTTGAATTATAATGGTGTCCAATGATTTTAGTATTTTTAGATATTAAATCCCTTGTGATTACTATGTTGTGGCATTTCTTTAGGTGTTCTTTTATCGCCCCCGTTTGCTGATGGTATGTTAACCTTCTGCCTAAGGTACATTGTGTATGACCAATGTATCTCGCTGGAAGTGCAAAGTCTTCCTCTGGACAAGTGAATTCATAAATTACATTGGTTTTCTGTAATGCCTCAGGTTTGAACAGGTTATTTTCCATCACTAGTGAAGATGTTTTGGGATTCTTATAGTATATGATGACTTTTATTTCATCTTCCTTGTTTACGGGGTGGCAATTTTTCTTTATTATATCTCTGACAGCTTTCTCATCTTTTTTGTATGCTTCTGTATAAGTGTTGTGGTAAAATATGTTTATCTGGTGTTTTGCTTTGGATTTACTCTGAGTGTTGTCCTTGGAATAAAATCTATGAAGCATTTCTTTTGTCATGTTGTCAAAATCAGTATTAGAATAGCCATTATTAATGAGCATTTGTCTTATGTGTTTAAGTTCATTGTGTAGAGCTTTCCATGATGAGCATACTAGTAAGGCTCTTTTTATATATGCTCTGATGACACCTTTTTTATAATTTTCTGTGCATTCCCCGTTTCCATTCATGCATTTGTTTAAGTTGGTAGGCTTCCGGTATACATTCAAGGTATATTTATTGGGTTTGGAATCTACTAATATGTCTAGAAAGGGGAAAGTTCCATTCTTGTTCAATTCAACAGTAAAAGAGAGCCCAGAAATCTCTTGGAGGTGGTACCTTAGTAGTTCTAGGTCTTTAGATGATTTAGTTCTAACAAATATATCACCAATGTATCTGCAATAAATATGTGGTGTCAAATCTCTGTTTTGGAAAACCCTATGTTCTACTTCAGCCATAAATGCTTGGGCAAATAGGACTCCTAGTGGTGACCCCATGGATACACCGTCCGTTTGCATATAAAGTTTTCCCTCTGGGCATCTGAATGGGACCTCTGTGGTGCAAGTTTCTAATAATGCTTTCATAAAGTTGTGTGGGATTTTGGGTGGTGGGAGATCACTGTGATGGTATACATAGTCTAATATGATATTAATAGTTCTTGTGACGGGAATTTCAGTAAAGAGATTTTGGGCGTCTAAAGATGCAATGGGACCTTTGGTCTGGTTGGTATTTAAAAGGTCGATGAATTCCTCGGTTGAGCGGAGGGAGTAGGTAGTGGGGATATAAGGAGAAATGATATTATGAAGGATTTTAGCAACTTGGTAAGAAGGAGTGGAAATTTGTGATATAATAGGCTAAGTGGGTTATTCTCCTTGTGGGTTTTCACGTTACCATAAAAATATCCTGGTTGGAAATCTCCAACTAGTTTGCTAAATTTAGTACCCCCTATCTCTGCATTAACCCCGGTGATGAGGTTATTTAATTTCTTTTTCAGATTTTCTGTTGGGTTACGAGAAATTAATTTAAATTTTGAATGATCCTGTAAAATATCTCTACACTTCTCAATATACACACTTTTGTCTAATATCACATAACATGAGGACTTATCTGCTTTTCTGATGATAATTTTCTCGTTTTCTCTGAGTTGTCTGGCTGCTTCTTTTAGGCGCGGTGAGAGATTTGACACCACATATTTATTGCAGATACATTGATGATATATTTGTTAGCACTAAATCAACTAAAGACCTAGAACTACTAAGGTACCACCTCCAAGAGATTTCTGGGCTCTCTTTTACTGTTGAATTGAACAAGAATGGAACTCTCCCCTTTCTAGACATATTAGTAGATTCCAAACCCAATAAATATACCTTGAATGTATACCGGAAGCCTACCAACTTAAACAAATGCATGAATGGAAACGGGGAATGCACAGAAAATTATAAAAAAGGTGTCATCAGAGCATATATAAAAAGAGCCTTACTAGTATGCTCATCATGGAAAGCTCTACACAATGAACTTAAACACATAAGACAAATGCTCATTAATAATGGCTATTCTAATACTGATTTTGACAACATGACAAAAGAAATGCTTCATAGATTTTATTCCAAGGACAACACTCAGAGTAAATCCAAAGCAAAACACCAGATAAACATATTTTACCACAACACTTATACAGAAGCATACAAAAAAGATGAGAAAGCTGTCAGAGATATAATAAAGAAAAATTGCCACCCCGTAAACAAGGAAGATGAAATAAAAGTCATCATATACTATAAGAATCCCAAAACATCTTCACTAGTGATGGAAAATAACCTGTTCAAACCTGAGGCATTACAGAAAACCAATGTAATTTATGAATTCACTTGTCCAGAGGAAGACTTTGCACTTCCAGCGAGATACATTGGTCATACACAATGTACCTTAGGCAGAAGGTTAACATACCATCAGCAAACGGGGGCGATAAAAGAACACCTAAAGAAATGCCACAACATAGTAATCACAAGGGATTTAATATCTAAAAATACTAAAATCATTGGACACCATTATAATTCAAGAAAACTCCAGCTCTTAGAATCTATATACATTAGAGAAAAAGCCCCTTCCATCAATTTGCAATGCGACCTAATATCAAATATCCCCTTGTATAGCCATAAATTGCAACATTCCGCCTCTACCACCCCCTCCTCCTCAGCTTCACCCTCTCCTCTCCCTCCTCCTCCTCCTCCTCCCCCACCCCCTCCACACACCCCCTCTCCTCATCAGGTCTCTGAACCATTTAAAAGGGCAGAGGTCACGGGTAATCCGCTAATCTCCTCACACCTGCATAGGAGAAGGTCGCCCCGGGTTAATATGTAGCCCCTCGCCATCCTTTTCACCTAAGGCAAGAAGTAGTTTTTAATATTATTATTATCATTATTATTATTAATAATATTATCTTTAGTGTTATCATTCATTCAAATTTAAAATGTAAATGCAATTGTAAGATTTGATATAAATTGTAAATGTGTAATAATCAATGTAATTCAGACTAGTATCATAAATATCTATTGTATCTTTAAAACAGAAATACCAGAAGATGTCTTATTAGAGACGAAACGTCGTGCAATAAAATGGAGAAGTATAATGAATTGGTCTATGCCCACCCTATCCAAGGGAAGAATATATAATTAGAAAAATAGAAAATACAAGAAAGAAATTCAACAACTTCCAGAATGCTGTCGTATTCAATCAAACATATATATATATATATATATATATATATATATATATATATACAGGTAGTTCTCGTTTTGTGCGTGTTCTGTTTGTGCGAATTCGCTAAGATGCGACATTAAAAATATTATAATTAATTAAAATTGTGCGATCTGTTCGCTAAGATGCGATTTGCCCCAACCGCATTTCAAACAGTGCGCCAGATACGTAGTTCCGCTGCCTGCCGACAGGCGGCCGCTCCCGCTCCCAGTTCAATGTTTACAGCCCTCTCGTGTGTTTGCAGTCACAGCCAGTCCAGCCACTTTACTCATTCGTCAAAATGGCCCCAAAACGTCCTTCATCTTCTCCTGGAACCAGCAGCGGCCCTCCAGCTAAGAAAATACAGCGCAAGTCACTCACTCTGGCTAAGAAAATGGAAATTTTGAGCCGGTATGACCAAGGACAAAAAACTTCGATCATATCCCATGCCTTGGGATTAGGGGAGAGCACACTGCGGCGCGTCCGAGACAATGCTGCAAAAATACGAGCAACTGTGGAAGCAGGTTCGTCTAGGACATTGCAGAGGGTAGCCTACAGCAGATCGTCGGCCATGGAGAGGATGGAAAAAATGCTGGCGAATTGGATTCAACACCAGAACAAGAACAGCATTCCTGTTAGTTTGGCCATCATTCAGGAAAAAGCTAAAAGCCTCATTAACGACATCGAAGGAAATGACGGGCCAAATACATCCTTCCAAGCAAGTTCTGGTTGGTTTGCAAAATTTAAGCTAAGACACGGGTTTCATAACATCAAAATGACCGGAGAAGCAGCATCAGCAGACACAGAATCGGCCAGGAAATTCCCAGAGATGCTTAAGAAGACCCTGGAAGAAGGACAATACTCATCCAAGCAAGTGTTCAATGTAGACGAGACCGGCCTTTACTGGAAGAAGATGCCAGCGAGGACGTACATCGCACAGGAGGAGAAGACGGCGCCTGGTTTTAAGGCGTCCAAGGACCGCCTGACGCTGCTGCTGGGGGCCAACGCTGAGGGGGACTGCAGGCTGAAGCCTGTCCTCATCTATCACTCTCAGAACCCCAGAGCCCTTAAGGTAAGATTGGTTTATTTAATATTTATTTATTTATTCTACAGTTCTTATGTTGTTATTGTTATTGATTGTGTTAAATAATAAAATATTTAATACCGTTAATTAATCAGGGTTTGTGAAGTGTACACAAGTGACATTAAAAATACTTAGGTTTGTGATGCAAGCGACTGGCTTATACGTTTTCTTTGTTAAGAAAAAGGAGCGTGGCCACACCTTAATTCTCGGATAATTTGTGTGTTTCAGGGATATGACCGGGCTTTCCTGCCAGTCCATTGGTACGCCAACAAGAAGGGCTGGGAAAATATTCAGTGACTACTACAAGAACAAGTTGCACAGCGAGCTGAAAGCCTACTGCAACAAGGAAGGCATCCCCTTCAAGATCTTGTTGCTGGTAGACAATGCTCCCAGTCATCCAGCCAGTCTTGAAAATCTCAGCAACAACATCAAGCTGGCCTTTCTGCCTCCCAACACGACTTCTCTGCTGCAGCCCTGTGACCAGGGGCTGATTCAAACCTTCAAGTCCTACTACCTGAGGTCTACGATGGCTGCTGCAGTAAAGAAAACGAACGAGATGAACAAGACGCTGCGAGATTTCTGGAAGAATTTTACAATAAAAAATGCTGTAACCTTTATCAAGCAGTCCTGGGATGAAGTGCCAACGAAATGTCTGAATCGTGTTTGGAAAAAACTGTGTCCTCAGTTTGTTCATTCCTTCGAAGACTTCAATGTGGACGACATCGTTTCGAAGGCAAACAAGGACACAATCAGCTATGCCCAGGATTTAGGCCTTGATGAAGTGGAGGAAGAGGACATTGATCAACTGCTTCAGTCACACAGACAAGAATTGAGCAATGAAGACCTGCTGGACATCGAAGAAGAGAACAAGAGGGAAAGAGAAGAAGCAGAAGCGACGGCAGCGGCAGACAAGGCTGAGGGAGGACGGACGCTCACTGCCACTGTTATCAGTGAAGCATTAGGAAAAATAAAAGAAGGTTTTGCCATGCTGGAAGAACACGACCCCAATGTTGAACGAAGCACCACAATCACAAGAAAGTGTATAGACACACTTTTCTGCTACACTCAAATGCAGACTGAATTTCAAAAGAAAAACCGCCAGACCACCATGCTGGAGTTTTTCAATAAACCGCCTGTGCAACCAGTGACAGAAGAGGAAGAGGAAGTGGATGACCCTGAAGCTATAGGAGAGGAAGTGGAAGTGGAAGTGGATGTGCCAGAGGAGGTGGACAGCACAGACGAAGATGGCGAATGACTGTGAGGGACTGTGAGAAGTGAGGGAGCATCGTGTTGAGTGTTAATGGGTGCTTTATTTACACTTTATTTACACATTAGTGTTACTTATAGGTTTAGAACGATACATTTTTAGAACATGTTCACTTTATTAGTCAAATAAATGTGTTTTTCGTTCAAAAAATGGAAGTTTTTTGGGCCAAAACCCGCATCCCCCCTATTATCCATTGTTTCTTATGGGAAAAATATATATATATTTTTTTTGTGCGATTTCAGTTTGTGCGAAGCCTGTAGGAACCCATATCTCGCACAAAACGAGAACTACCTGTATGTGTACATATATATATACATACATATATATATATATACATATATATATATATATTTATGTACGTATGTATACACACACACACGCACACACACACGCACACACATATACATATATATATATATATATATGTATATATATATATATATATATATTGTAACGTAATATTAGATATTACGTCATATGTGTAATTATGTTATAGAATTGTGTTCCTTTGTATTACATAACTATGTTCATATTTCTTGTCTATGTATGTATTGTAACAATGTTAAGCAGTAACGCCCGTCCACTATATGTAATCTTGCCTACGTGCGGAGAGGTGCGCACTCTTGTAGAACAAACAGACAAGCGAAATCCTGAATAGTTCGGAGCGCTCAGATTTGACAGTTACTAAATAAATAGATTGTTCAAGCAAGTCGAGGGTCCTAAAACTACCCATGTTGACGTGTTAACTTACCCTCCTCCTCACCCGCACCCTTAACCGGAAGTATCCCGCTTCCGGTCCAATGGTATATAAGCGGTTGAAACCGCTCATTCCTTGTCATATTCCCACATATTGATCTCTTGATAAAAACTAGAAGGTTTAGATTCATGAGACGATTGGTGTGAAGTGATCACCCTTTTTGCCTACATTACGTGTCTGATATACATTGCATTACTTTACTTATATTTGTACTTATTACTTATTCTGATGCATGTTCCTGATCTCTTTGTACTTAGATAGTACCATATTGTATACTTATCTTGATTTTCTTATTTGAACGATAATTTCCATATTCTCATAATCATGTAACGGTCCCATTGACCCTACTGCCCATTCTCTTTTGTGTTGATTGCCTGTAAATATTTTCCATTAATAATTTCGTTTACTAGTTTTATCGCTAGTTTAATATTCCTTTCCTGGAATCTTCTTTGTTACCTTTACTTCTAGTCTTACGAATTATCTAGGCCCTGACCAGATAGTTCAGTCCTACAGTGGCTTCTAGAAGTGCGCTGGTTCTTAAGCACTTAGACGTTATACGTAACGTCTCTTCACATACCAGCCGCCCGTAACAAAGTGGCGACCCTTGCCAAGGATATTGGATCAGGTATTTAACACATTCTTATAGAGATGGATGATATAGTTAAAGAATTCGTTCAAAATCCCAAGGTAAGTTTCTTAAAGAAACAAACTAAAGACACTTTGATAGAAATAGGCAAGCACTTTGGAGTAGACATTGATACAAGTTTGCGAAAGAAAAAAATACTTCAGGAACTCGTTGAAAATCTGATCGAAGATGAGATCTTATCTCCAGAAGAGATTACAGCTATACAAATTCCTTCAAATAGGTTAGAAATAGAGGCACGACTAACCGAACTTAAGATTAGGGAGATAGAATTAAAGGTCAGGAGAGTAGAAATTGAGGAGGAAGCTAAACTGAAACAAATGCAAATTGAGGCAGAATTTAAAGCTAAAGAGGAGGAAACTAAACTGAAACAAATGCAAATTGAGGCAGAATTTAGAGCTAGAGAAGAGGAAGCTAAAGTGAAACAAATAGAAAGAGAGGACGAAACTAAAATCAAATTGGCAGAATTTAAAGCTAGAGAAGAGGAAGCTAAAGTGAAACAAGTAGAGTTAGAATTAAAGAAGACAGAAGTAGAAGCTAGGATTGTTGATAGACAACCCGTGGTTCAGGAAGGTCATATAGATATTTCCAAGTATGTAAAACTTCTACCCCAATTTTCAGAAGGAGAGCCAGAAATTTTCTTTCTTCAGTGGGAAAAATTGGCGCAACAGTTGCAAATCCCTAAAGAAAATTGGCCATTAATCATTCAAACGCAATTTAAGGGTAAGGCTCAACAAATTTATACTTCTCTTTCAGAAGCAGAAAGCGAGTATGATAATATGAAAGCTTGTATTTTAAAAGCTTATGAACTAATACCAGAGGCCTATAGACAGAAATTCCGTAATTATAGGAAGACACCTCAGTTAACATACGTAGAATATGCGGCTCAACAAGAGAGGTTATTCAATAGGTGGTGTTTGGCTAGTGAAACGGACACCTTAGATAGACTTAAACAGTTGATTTTGTTGGAGCAGTTTAAGAATACCTTAGAGACAGATCTTAGGATTTTTATAGATGATCATGTTCCCGAAACTTTAACTAAAGCTGCTGTATTGGCTGATGAGTTCACACTAAATCATAAACCTAAGTCAAGACAAATGGAATCCCAAAAGTCAAAGTCATGTATTCCAGATTCAACAAAATACTCTGATCCTTGGTCCCCAAAGAAACACTTTGAAAATCAGTCTAGCCCATCACATTTCAGTTACAGGTCTGATTTCAATCAATATCCTCCAAACCAACCTTGGCAAAGAATGGAAAGGTTTAAGACTAATCCCCCTGTAACTTGTTCATATTGTAAACAGGTTGGCCATCACATTTCTAATTGCAGAAAGAGACTGACACCCTCATTCTCCAATAAGACACCAACTCTTGTAAGTAATATAAAATCAGATGATTCAAAATCCTCTATTCAGGATAAACTACCAAAGAAGCCGGTATTGTCAAGTAATGTAGAACCCCCCTCATCAGATCATGATCCTTGTTTCAAACCATTTGTATCTTCAGGAACTATATCTCATAGTAGTAGTTCACAACAATATCCTATTTCCATACTCCGAGACACAGGAGCAAAGCAAAGTCTGATTTTAAATTCTGTCTTGCAGAATCTGGGTGAGTCATATACAGGTTATGATATATTGATAGAAGGAGTTGGAGGAATTGTAAAATGTCCATTACATAATGTTTTCTTGCGGTCTGATTTAACAACCGGAATGGTTAAAGTAGCAGTAGTAGACTCTCTTCCCATAGTAGGAATATCCTTATTGTTGGCCAATGACATCGCTGGAAGCAAAGTCATTTCTCCCTTAATAACAAATAACCCTAAGACCTCAGTAGAACCTTCAGATAACTTACAGTTGTTTCCCGCTTGCGCTGTAACCAGATCTCAGTACAAGAAATCTGAAGAGGAGACTTATAATTTAGAATCCCTATTCTCCCAAACTGACCCATCTTCTTCTTCACCAGTTTCTCTATCTAGAGCAGAATTAATCAAAGAACAGAAGTCAGATCCTTCTCTTAAAAATTTGTACGAGATTGTTTCATCTCCAGAAGAAGTTGAAAATATGTCACGAGGTTTCTATATAGAAAACGGAGTCCTAATGCGAAAATGGAGAGCCTCCACCGCAACCGCTGACCAGCCATGGCAAGTAAGGAATCAAATAGTCCTCCCTCTTGGTTTCAGGAATAATGTTCTAAGATTGGCTCATGATACTCCCTTAGCAGGTCACTTAGGGGTAAGAAAGACCTTGTTCAACATAACCCAACATTTCCATTGGCCCACGGTTGTCAAAGATGTTGCCCAATATTGTAAAACATGTCATACATGTCAACTTGTAGGTAAGCCCAACCAGAAAATTGTAGAAGCTCCACTCCATCCCATTCCTGTAATGGAAGAGCCATTTAAAAAAGTTCTTATTGACTGTGTAGGACCTTTACCTCCTTCAAGTAAAGGAAATCAGTACATTCTCACAATCATGTGTATGAGCACTCGTTTTCCAGAAGCAATTCCTTTGAAAAATATTAAAGCTCAAAACATAATCAGAGAAATGTTGAAATATTTCACTATGGTAGGATTTCCTAAGAACATTCAAAGTGATCAAGGAAGTAATTTTCTTTCCAACAAGTTTAGAGAAACTCTTGTAACACTAGGTATAAATCATGTAACTTCCTCCGCCTATCATCCTCAATCACAAGGTGCTCTAGAGCGCTTTCACCAAACGCTCAAGACAATGTTAAGAATCTTCTGTGCTGAGAACACTCGAAATTGGGAAGACGGACTCCCCTTTTTGTTGTTCGCCACCCGAACAACAATTCAAGAAAGCCTTGGATTCAGCCCGTCAGAATTAGTCTTCGGTCATGAAGTCCGTGGTCCCCTAAAGATACTTCATGAACAATGGATGAAAGAAGAACCACCTGTTCCTTCTTTGAAATACGTGTCCCAGGTCACCGAGAAGTTGTTAGAAGCTTGGAAGTTGGCAAGAGAGAACTTGACGAATGCTCAACGAGTAATGAAAGGTCGGTATGATAAAAATTCTAAAATTAGAACTTTCTCTCCAGGAGATCAAGTGTTACTTTATCTTCCCATACCAGGAGATCCATTGCAGGCTAAATACAAAGGACCCTATGAAGTCTTGTCCAGAGCCAGTGATCTCAACTACATAATCAAAACTCCAGACAGAAGAAAGAGTTCCCGTCTCTGTCACATAAATACCTTAAAACCTTATCATTCCAGAAATCCAATTCCAATTTGCAGCTCTACCACAATAGAATCGGAAGAGCCTCCTGATACCATGCCTAATCCTCCTGAGATTCCCTTGGAAAACTCTCGGATACTACAAAATCTTCAGATAAAAGTAGGACACTTATCTGAGAAACAAGATGTAGCAGAACCATTGACTGACCTGTTGAGAAAAGACCACGACTTCGTGTGGACACCTACCTGTGAGACGGCCTTCAAAAACCTGAAGTCCCTTCTCACTAACGCACCAGTTCTAAGGGCACCGATTTCCAACGACCCTTTCTTCTGCAAGTCGACGCCAGCGACACCGGTATCGGTGCCGCCCTCTTGCAAGAACACAATGAAGTTCTTCACGCTATCGCCTACTACAGCAAGAAGCTGTCCCCTGCGCAGAAGAACTACTCAACAATTGAGAAGGAGACGCTCGCTTTGGTCCAGGCCCTTATCCACTTCGAAGTCTACTTGGGTTCCTCAACTACCATTCAAGTATATTCGGATCACAACCCCTTAAGGTTCCTACAGACTATGAAAAACAAGAATCCGAGACTTACACGTTGGAGTTTATTTCTCCAACCCTTTAATCTAACAATTCATCATATAAAAGGCGTCTTTAATGTTTTAGCCGACGTCCTTTCTAGAACATAGCTTTTCAACAGAAAGTGAAAAGCTTTCCCAAACGGTGGAGGTGTAACGTAATATTAGATATTACGTCATATGTGTAATTATGTTATAGAATTGTGTTCCTTTGTATTACATAACTATGTTCATATTTCTTGTCTATGTATGTATTGTAACAATGTTAAGCAGTAACGCCCATCCACTATATGTAATCTTGCCTACGTGCGGAGAGGTGCGCACTCTTGTAGAACAAACAGACAAGCGAAATCCTGAATAGTTCGGAGCGCTCAGATTTGACAGTTACTAAATAAATAGATTGTTCAAGCAAGTCGAGGGTCCTAAAACTACCCATGTTGACGTGTTAACTTACCCTCCTCCTCACCCGCACCCTTAACCGGAAGTATCCCGCTTCCGGTCCAATGGTATATAAGCGGTTGAAACCGCTCATTCCTTGTCATATTCCCACATATTGATCTCTTGATAAAAACTAGAAGGTTTAGATTCATGAGACGATTGGTGTGAAGTGATCACCCTTTTTGCCTACATTACGTGTCTGATATACATTGCATTACTTTACTTATATTTGTACTTATTACTTATTCTGATGCATGTTCCTGATCTCTTTGTACTTAGATAGTACCATATTGTATACTTATCTTGTTTCTTATTTGAACGATAATTTCCATATTCTCATAATCATGTAACGGTCCCATTGACCCTACTGCCCATTCTCTTTTGTGTTGATTGCCTGTAAAAATATTTTCCATTAATAATTTCGTTTACTAGTTTTATCGCTAGTTTAATATTCCTTTCCTGGAATCTTCTTTGTTACCTTTACTTCTAGTCTTACGAATTATCTAGGCCCTGACCAGATAGTTCAGTCCTACAGTGGCTTCTAGAAGTGCGCTGGTTCTTAAGCACTTAGACGTTATACGTAACGTCTCTTCACATACCAGCCGCCCGTAACAATATATATTTATTTATTTGTATATACGTATATATATATATATATTTATATATATATATACGTATATATATATATGTATATATATATACAAATATATACATATATATATATATATATATATATATATATATATATAAATATATATATATATATATATATACGGTCAAAACGTATAAACAATAAAGGAGTTCCAGCCCACCTTCGCTTGTTCTTCCTCCGCCCACTCTTATCTGTCAAATCCATTCATTCATTACACACACACACATATATATTCATATATGTATATATATATATATATATATACATATATATATATATACATATATATTATATGTATATATGTATATATATATATATTATATGTATATATATATATATGTATTTATATATATGTATATATATATACATATATATATACATATAAACATATATATATATATATATACATATATATATCACTGGACCACTGGTCCGCAAAGTATAAATACGACATAGTTCATAGATATCGTATATACTCTTGAGATAATCATCATCAAATCAGCGAAGCCATAGCTCACGAGTATCAACTGCCCTGTTTACATTCATAATATTCAGATAACGCATGCGAAATACCTCTGGTAATCGCTCGGGAAGTCTATATTCAGATCATTTGCTAACGAGACCAAATTGTCGAGAGGTTTGTGTGATGTTATGTAGAGTCACATTTGCTCTTCATCTCGGTATCTGAATGGAATGATCACCTAATTTCACAAATTCATATGTAATATTCGTTATCATGCACGTGTACATATCATAACTCAGTCGCGAAATATAACTGAAGTTTGTCTTAGCAGCTGATAATAGTAATTCTCTAATTATGGCAACATCATCCTAACTGCATTTGATTGGCTGTTGAACTCAAACTCTTGTGCATTGTCCAATGAATCACTGTTATGGCGAAGATGTTGCCATAATGTAATAGAATTGTTGGGACACTTTTGTTCCAGTGATACGGTTGGTGCGAATAAGCTGGACGAAGAATAATGGCTTCTTGTCCCTAGGGTCTAGAGCAGCATTTCCCAAATTGGGGAAAATTTCTCCCTAAATGGAAACTTGAAGCTACCAGGGTGGAAATAATTACACTGCCTACTAGCAATAGAAAAATCAGATTAATTTTCTCATGCCAGAGAGAGAGAGAGAGAGAGAGAGAATGACTGTTGTAGATGGGCGGTGTAGTGTATGTAACTACCAGTATATGCTTATCGTTATATATACGTACATCTTTAAAATAAATTGGTAAATAGTCACAATGTGTTTTGCAATGAAGAGGGAAATGTGGACGGTTGAACTGGTTGTCAGGGGAAATAAGTACAGGTCTAGAAACTAGTGATTCTCAACATGGACTCCAAGGCCCTCAGGGGAACCATGACAAGAATTTTGGGAATCATGGCCTGTTGTTACAAATTACACTTTTCTATATAAAGTGAAGAATAAAAGAATTACTCTGTCCTGACAGAAGAAATATACGGTAATCATGATTGTCAACTCGGTAATCAAGCAAAGGGTTTCTCTTCATCAACATCTTATAATAATTTTTCTACCTTTTTTGGCGGGATGAGATTTTTTTTGTGTGGGGGAGAATTGAAGGGGAGCTACATGAATGTCGAGAACTCATGAAAGAGAGAGTGGAGTGGAAAAGGATGAGAGCCACAGGAATAGATGAAGCGCATTGGTGTACCCTTTGCTAATGTTGCAATGGGAGAGAGCGTGAGATGATTCATAATGGCAGATCTACCGGAGTAAAGAACCTTCATCAAGTTTTGCATCACGGTCAATAAGACAGCTACATAAACTATTTGTTTTTGTTTTGTTATCATTTGTCTGTCTGATTTTCATTTATTATTAGTTATATGTCTATT
>NC_134777.1:2380268-2382768 GCF_046742065.1 Oratosquilla oratoria
AAGAAAAAGGCATAAAATCATTCCCACCCATTCCATCCCCGAATACACTCCACACCCCTCCATCCTCCCTCTCATCTGAGCACCTCCTGGATGACGGGTCATCCCTGCACCTTGTCCACTGCCCTGGGTTAGATTTGTATGTAGAGATGAGAAATGCCACGATCCCATGATTCCATGAAGGAATACATAAATTACCAGAGATTTCATATACACTATTACAAATAATTATCCTTTTAATAATCAAGTGAATATTTAAATGCTTTGTATTTCTTTCCTTGCCTACTCTTTCCATACAGGGAACTTTACGTTCAGGAACTGCTGAATCTTCAGTTTGAAGATAGAGTGTGGGTTTCAGAGTGAATGGCTATTATGTTACAAGGGAGTTGGACCAATACGCTAGATTGCAGAATCCCTTTTGAGCTGAATAAAATCGGGTGTAGTTCGCAATAATGACATTATTAGGACTATATTGAAAGGTCGAGAGGACAAGAGGTCTGTGCAAACTGAAAAAAAAAAATACCTGGTACTTGCAAACGTGTGCGATTTGCTTTCATGATCTTAAGAAATAGAACTTTTTTTTTTCTAGCGATAGGCAATTTTATTTAGTTCAGCACAGCATCCTAACCTGAAGGGTTAGAAATCACATTCGACTGAAGGAACTTAGAAATGGTGAGTTAGATAAAAACGGCTATTTTCATCCAATATGCCGCTGACCCATTGTACGGTATGGATTTATTCCAGATGAGGCATCACAGCAAAACGTGTCTGTTCATGGCGGCTGAACATGACTCTATGCGTTCAAAGACAGAAAGATAAACACAAAATATGAAGGGTAAGATTAAAACTGAAAAAATGCATAGAAAAACGCTAAAAAGAAAGAAAAAAATGAGAAGCTTACAATATGAAGCGATTTGGGCCAAATCCGTCATCTTTTCACTATGTGCAACAACAGCCATTGTTTGCGACAATCATCGGTTTCTGTTTGGAATTGAAGCCAGGCCTGTGCTGCTAATGGACTTGACTTTTTCCAGCCAAATGATCAGTTTTGTGATTTTGTTCTGTGTAACAAAAAGTAATAACAATAATAAATGTTATAATAATGATAGTAATAATTATTGAGTGATTTGGTTTAATCTCACAAACTCCCACCATTAGGAGGCTAGGACGATGCCCTCAACAGAGGACTTTGTGGCGTAGAACTTGATAAACCATGCCCTTAGTTGAACTCGCTGGTGGCAGGGTTCGAACCACCATCACCTCGACCTTCACCGCAAGTGAGCATCCAATAATAGTAATGATAATAATAGTAATGATAATAATGAATTGAATTAAAAACATTGGCCAATAAGGATTTAAGAGTTATATCAATTAGATAGCCAACCCGATTAACTACAGTAAATACCTCCATTAAAGAATCATCTTGATTTAGTTAATAATTTGTACATCGTAGAGTTTAGTTAAGTATTATCTATATTACTTCATTTCAATATATACAGTATTTGCAGACGCCATAACAATAAATATTGTCTTCGGAGTAGATTATTTCCATCATACAGTAAATGTATGAGGGAAGTATCATCACATTTTCTACAAAAAAAAAAAAAAAAAAAAAAAATTAGTACCACGTTGTTTGCAAAGATATATGTAAAGGTGGCAGCACACTAGGCTAGCATACTAATTGTTTTTGCTACTTCGTTTGAGATTAAACGACTTAGTTTACAATGTTCTAGACTTCCGTAAGAGCATCTCAACAATGTCTGTAGCGTGTGTTTAACTTCTCTTAATTCGTCATTCAGCTTCTCGCTATATAACGCCAGAGTAATTTGACATTTGGAAATTTGAAAAATAAAAGATCGTAACCGAAGTAGGGTTCATCAAAACGAGATCTCGGGACTCAGGATCTCGTCGTTCCCTTAGACATACATTCCCGGGAAAGGTACTTGATACTTCCGGGACTATCCCGGCACACAGGAAGTGAAACACATGTAACAACATGTCTCGGGATTTTCTCGGGATTCCAAACTTTCCCATGAGGACAATAATTTAGTGAGACCCATGATTTTCCCCGGGCCATTGGGATCATGTCACTCACTGGAAGCTCTTGTGTTTTGTTTATAATAGTTGATAATTAGTAGTTATTAGTAATTAAAAATGACTCGTAATCAGTATTTATTATTTGTAATGAAGTCTCGATATTTTATGGATTACTTCTCCGACCTCATTTACTGACGTTACCAATTCATTTCCCACAAATTTCATATTCATTTTTCCTCATCAGATAAAAAATGATTGAGAACTTATGCTACTCTGAAAAACTCAGGCATCAAATCCTAATAAGCAACCGAGAGCGGAAAGAGGGATGTGGTGGTAGGGAGGGGGAGGGGGTAGCCGACGTCTTGACCTTGTAATACAATTATCCATTTGTAAATTAAATTGGTACTTTCTTTATATAATTACGTTTTCTTATGTGTTATCAACAAAATGTGCTTGTATACATACT
>NC_134777.1:2405268-2410268 GCF_046742065.1 Oratosquilla oratoria
ATGGAGAAAATGAGTGGTTCGAGGTAAAGGTGGGACTACGTCAGGGATGTGTTATGTCGCCCTGGCTGTTCTACTTATACATGGATGGGGTTTTGGGAGAGATAAATGCAAGGGTGGTGGGTCAGTGATTGGAGATGGTTAGATAAAATGGAGAAAAGTGGGAGGTGACCCAGCTGTTATTTGCGGACGGCACTGCGCTTGTAGCAGGATTAGAGAAGGGATTGAGGAAGTTGGTGACAGAGTTTGGGAGAGTATGTGAAAGAAGAACGTTGAAGATAAATGTGGGTAAATGTAAGGTGATGAGATGTACAAGGGGTGAAAGTGGCAGCAGACTGTAAGTGAGCATTAAGGGAGAGCGACTGGAGGAAGTGGATAGTTTTTTATACTTGGGTGCGAATGTAGTAGGAAAGGGAGGAGTGGGGGTGGAGGTAGAATGTAGATTGAGAGAAGCGGGTAAATGCCTTGGTGAATTAAAAAGTGTAATGAGGAATAGACATTTGGGAATGGAGGCTAAGAGGAGATTGTATGAAGGAGTGATTGTGCCAACACCACTGTATGGGGCAGAAACATGGAACATAAGAAAGGAAGAGAGAAGGAGTTTGAATGTGTTTGAGATGAGGTGTCTGAAAAGTATGATGGGGGATACTAGGCTGGATAGAGTAAGGAACGAGGAGGTGAGGAGGAGAACGGGGATGGTAAGGGAGTTGGGAGATAGGGTTGATGAAAGAGTATTAGGATGGTTTGGACACATGGAAAGAATGAGTGAAGGAAGACTAGTAAAAGAGGTATGGAAGGCAGATGTGGAGGAAGTGAACATGAGGAGGCGACCTAGAATGAGATGGATGGATGGGGTGAAAGGGGCTTTGAGAAAGAGGGGCATGTCTGTTGAGGTAGGACGAGAGAGGACAGAAGACAGGGGTGAATGGAAAATGGTTGTATATGGATGATGTGATGCATGAGGCGAAATGGAGGGGGGATGGGGGGTGAGGTAGTATGTATGAGAAAAAATTGACGTAGCCCAAAGGGATTTATCCCCGTCTTCTCCTTTTCTGCATGAGGGGACGGAGAGGGGGGTTCGCCGATTTAATGAAGCAGCCTTGCTGTGGATGTGCTGTGTCTTGAGTCACTGCTTCTGACCCAGGGCAGTGGACAAGATGCAGGGATGACCCGTCATTCAGGAGGTGCCAAGATAAGAGGGAGGGTAGAGGGTGGAAGGGAGTGGAGTGTATTGAGGGGTAGAATGGGTGGGAATGGTTTTTATGCCTTTGTTTTTTGGCTATCTCCCTTGTAAGGAATAAAAGCCTTTGGTAAACGTATGTATGTACATATGTATATGTTTGCTTATGCATGTGTACATGAACACTTTCTATTATGCATATGTATGTACACACACACACACACACACACGCACACACACACACACACAAACACACACACACACACACACACACACACACACACACACACACACACACACACACATACATACATACACATACACACGTAAGCACATATGTGTCTTTATTTGTATAATTTTTCAGACTTTTTAGTTTTGTTGTAACTTCTTTTTTTACTCTTTTTTTTCATAAATGACACTTCTGTGTTCTTTGAAGGGAAATTAATCGGCCACGATTGGCACTCCGTTTAAACTAGGAATAATTTGATAATGTCATGTGAAGTAAATTTCAAGTTAGTATTAATTGAGATTTGTATGACCAAAAATTTGGCATGGATCTGGGGAATACTGGACCCTGATACTGATCCATTTGTATACGAAATACGTTGAAAAGGAATTAATGATTATCATTTAACCTAATTTTGTGATATGGAAAAAATTATGTCGATGACATTTTGCGTGTTTGGTCCGATAGCCTTTAATGAAGTTTACAGCAGAAAACAAAAAAGCAAACTCACTTTTAGGATTTCATGAACGTGGAAGATATTCATTTATTTATTTTATTTCATTTTATTATTTTTTTTTATAAGACTTTTTAGTAACTTCAATTATCATACCATTGTTATGTTTAAGAATAACAGTGCACTTAAAATCCTTTCGGAACAAAAGAGAGCGTGATAAGATGATCTTGCCCATCTCAGACATTTTCAGTGAAATTGACACGAGGGTCGGAATACTTTAAACGTGTAATGTAATCTTTCACCTAAAGTTTTTATTTCAATAGAGTGTTTTGGTGAGAAGGCGGCTGACGAGACGTTTTGATAGTACCCGCCAGCAAGGCATAACGAGCAGGAGCGAGTGAAATGAGTCTTTGCTAACTCACTCACTCACTCTCACTCACTCCGTTGGATCTTGAACCTCGTGTAGATTCTGGTCCGCCAACAGTAATCCTCTCCATACCCTTCGGTCCTGTGCTGCTTCCATCCAGGTTATTTTACTTATTCCTCTTTTGTCCATCTCCGCATCCACTCCATCTATCCATCTCATTCGAGGTCTCCCTCTGGGTCTTCTTCCAGGCATTCTACCCATCATAACTCGTTTTGGAATTCTATGGTCCTCCATACGTCTTTGCTAACACCTAAACAAAATTAAGTGTCTAAAGAGGGGCACCTGTACGTGTTAATTCTACATGATGGAGGTCGAAGAGTACCTTCTCCTCAACACTTTTCTACAAATTCCCTTAACAACCTCTTTCTGGAGGTGCAGGCCCGAGAGCCGGTGCTCAGTCTCCGGACCAAGACAAAAGGTGACTGCTCCCCTCAAGAAGACACAAATAGATCACAGACTACAGTTCAACACTTCTGGAGAGATTTGTGGGACTGCTTGTTTACAGTCAATGAAATTTGAGGCAAAAACTATTGTAATTGTTGTTGCAGTTGTAGCTATTGTCGTTCCTGTTGTTGCTGTTGAGCTGTTGTGGATGTTGTTGTTGCTGTTGATGATGACGATATTGATGCTGTTGTTGTTGTTGTTGTTGTTGTTGTTGTTGTTGTTGTTGTTGTTGTTGTTGTTGTTGTTGTTGTTGTTGTTGTTGTTGTTGTTGTTAACCTCTTCAAATTCTCGCGCGCAGCAACGAATGCCTAATGTACGATGTATCAACAATCAAACTACTCGCATTATAAAATATAAAGTCCAATAGGCTCCAATGGAAACAATATAATAATGTAATAATATAACAATTACATAATAATATAACAATGTGCATTGTAATAATGATGCAGATAGCTTAATGGAAAGTCGAACAGAGCATACTGTGAAGTTATCCGACTACCTTTCCTTTCTCTCTACCCACATCTCTCTCTCTCGCTCTCTATCTATCTATCTATCTATCTATCTTCCTATCTATCTATCTATGTATATATCTACCTATCTGTCTGTCTGTCTGTCAATCGTCAATTTTCTATCTTGCGTCATCAGGCACCAGAGGCTTTCTTGCTGGTTATCAATTTCCCCCAGCTTATGCATTTCAATCAGCCACGAAGTCCGGACGGCGAGGCGTCCGCAATTACCGGGGAGACACTAAGTTCGAAGTGCGGCCTCAAGTTCCAAAGTTGTAGGTGCTCTTCGTAAATACTCCGCAGGGAACAGATGTGGAAGCTGAAATGCCTCTTGGATTCTGAGAATCAGTGGCTCTCAAGTAAGTTCATGTGTGTGTGTTGTGTGTGTGTGTGTGTGTGTGTGTGTGTGTGTGTGTGTGTGTGTGTGTGTGTGTGTGTGTGTGTGTGTGTGTGTGTGTGTGTGTGTGTGTGTGTGTACGTTCATGAGTGTCCTTCCATGCCATCCTTTCATGCAAGCAACAAAATACCTTCCCTGTATTCCTTATAATGCATTTGATACTCAGCTATCCCTTCCGATATTGATAACACAAACAGACCTGACGATCTTTTCTTCGTTGTATATTTCTTTCCATAAATATAATTCCAAACTATCTTTCCTTTCATAAATGTCATATTAAATTCGCAGGATCCTCTATGCACATCACTGAGTCGGCCCTTTTCTTCGCGAAAAGAATTTCTCAAATGTAAGCCAAACGAAAGGAAATCTTTGTTGTTGTATTACGCCGTCACTTCCTGTGGTTCTGGAGAGACGTGACAGTTGGTCTTGACAATGGAAGTGACACAGACCTCCTGAGGCTGCGCTGCTGTCTTGGCCAGCCATTTGGCGGCCATCAACTTGAACCTTGAAACCCTTGAGTTCGATGTCCTCGTAGACATTCAGCTTCGTCGTCAGTCAATGTCCGTCCCGAACACAGATAAGAGGAATAAGAAGGAGAGAGAGAGAGAGAGAGAGAGAGAGAGAGAGAGAGAAGAGGAATAAGAAGAAGAGAGAGAGAGAGAGAGAAATGATTGAAGTTATATATGTACTTGCCTTCCTTACATGGCTTCATAAAAGAATTGCTGTGACTTGGGAGCAAAAAAGTACACAACCTTGTGATACGAATCCATTTTCGAACTAAATACTTGACAAAACTATACTAATACACGAAATATGACAGATCACTGATCAAGTTGGTATCACGTCACGGCATTTTTTGATGCACGTGCATGGCATGCTTGACGTCACAGCCTTGAGAGAACAGCCGAAGTTTGGCGAAGGAAAAGTTCGTTTGGTACCGATATTCTGATAGGCCTTTTTATCACATTGTGTAGTAATTAGGATTTATTTTTGTATCTTCTTTATCAAAAGAGTGATTAAGCCATGTATCTAGCAAATATTCACCATATCTTTGAAAACCTTCTCAATTGATCTTAAGCAATCTCGAATCTCTGCATATCTCACTTAGTTTACAAGTTCTTGGCAATGGATGCAGACCCCCGCCCATTTTTATAACTCAAAGCTGAGACCGAACTTATGCAACTCCTCGCCTACGAACTTTGTTGTTTACAAAACCCATAAAGATACAACGCTCGCCATCTACCCCCCTTTCTACCAACTTATCTACCAGCCTCTTAGACAGATAGAGAGAGGGAGTAGAGGTTGAAAGAGAGAAAGGAGATGTAGAGACAGAGAAACAGACAGACAGACAGAGAGAGAGAGAGAGACG
>NC_134777.1:2420268-2427768 GCF_046742065.1 Oratosquilla oratoria
GTGGATACAGAAAACTTGTTAGGGCCTTAAAAATACTGTTAAGGTGAAAGTGCTGTGGAGGACTATTAAGCTCTTAGCAAATTACTGTTAGTAGAGAAGATGGCGGAACAACAACAACAACTACAGAGACAACAGCGAGTATATCGACAGCGACGGGACATATTTAACGAGTACAATGACGACGAACTCATCAAACTCTTCAGGATGAACCGTGCTGGTATAATAACAGTGGCTGATTTAGTGAGGGACCAACTTCAGACCCGAACGAGGAAGACGAACTGTTCGACGATGCAGCTGAAGGGGACGTAGGTGCGGATGAAGAAGAAGAGCCAGGTGAAGCAGAAATACCTCCTAATCCTTGTAGACCGGCTGGCCGTAACGGACATGCATTTCGAGATTACATTGCCAATCTTCATTTCAGGTATGTGCTATTTATCCTTATAAATTTTTCTGAATGTACTGTACTGTATACTGTACAATACAGTATACTGTATACATTACAATATATGTTTTAAATTACCCACTGTCGGAGAAACAAAGCAAAAGAAACAGACGAACTGTATATTTCGACCACTACTGTGGTCCTCTTCAGCAGATAGATACAAGGTAAGATGTACAAGAATATATACAGTGAGAGAGGTACAAAGTGGGAACAAGGGGAGGTGGCTCAAGTCACATGTCCGAGGTGGGGCGGATTCGAGAATGGTAACAACTTATGCTGTGAATAAATTATTACCATTCCCGAATCCGCCCCACCTCGGACATGTGACTTGAGCCACCTCCCCTTGTTCCCAATTTGTACTTCTCTCACTGTATATATTCTTGTACATCTTACCTTGTATCTATCTGCTGAAGAGGACCACAGTAGTGGTCGAAATATACAGTTCGTCTGTTTCTTTTGCTTTGTTTCTCCGACAGTGGGTAATTCAAAACATTTTACTAAATGTGCTACTACATTTTCGTCTTGTGAAAGATTACAATATACGTTCACTAAATTAATAAATGGTTAAGTACAGTTCAGTATAGTACTGTATTTAATTACCCTTGCTCAGAGATGCAGTACTGTGCATAAATATTTGTGATTGGTGCCAGTCTTATTTTCTAAACTGTACTAAATTTTTGTGCATTATTTCATATTGCAGTAGACCAGTGGCTGAGTGAGGTATCATGAAAGTGTGATTGCTGTTGCAGTGCTCTCTCTCTACTACCAAGTTTTCATTCCACTTATAGTCAAAAGTGAAAGATAAAATGAATTGAAACAAATACAGTTTATAAAATAATATAATTTGTATTTTTTCCTTTACATACATGCTACAGTATATAATCTTATGGATCTCATGAAGATTGTCCACCCCAAGCGCGTTAGGGTGGACAATCTTCATGAGAGCGAGACTGGGTGGACAATCTTCAGCTGACCCGACCATTCCCTAACCTAACCTAAACTTTGGTGTTGGATGCCGCGATCAGCGGGGCATACGAGCTCGGTTGGGGTGGACAGTCTTCATGAGAGCGCGGCTGGGGTGGACAATGTACTCGGGTGGACAAGCTTCATGAGATCCAATCTTGTTAATAAATTAATAATTGATTTATATTTCATATGCAGTACAGGCAAGCTACAGTACTCAAATATACTGTATAATCTTAATAAATAAAATAATATATTTCTATTTCCTTCGTCCAAAAATATGTCGTTGGTTAATAAGTACTCCTAAAAAAACATACATACGATATTTATGTGCTATCATGATACTCTATTAATAAATTCTGAACAACTGCATTAATAACACTGTTTTATGTGTGCAATTTTTAATAATACGTCCATTTACATGTTCATAAGCTGTTAACTTCAGCATTGTTTAGCGGGACTTGACAAACAACTGTTTACTAGCTAACATTTGTTAGTTAAGCATTGGTGCATAACTTTTTTTTTATTTTCTGTTAGCTAGCAGAGATTGTTAAAGCTAACAAAAAAGTTTTGTGTACACGGCCCCAGGTCTATACGGGGTGGAAACTGATGGTTTACGAAGCCACGAAGCAGCCGTAACAAAAAGTATGTTAGCAATGGCTCTCGGATTAAATGTACACAAGTAAAGGCAAGTCGAGAAGTCTAATACCACAAAAACATTTAACATTCACCATCGCCGATACAGTTAAATGTAGGTACATAGATACACTGGAACAAAGCATAAAAAGAACAGATAATACACAGTAAATACATAACTAGATAAAGACAAATAGAAAAAGGGGAGGGAAATTCCATTTCTACCAGGTACAAGAGTATGGGGGGTACTTATTAGAATGAGGGTTGTCCTGGGAGAGAAGGCCGGTCTTCGCACGGCTGGTGAAACAAGCTGGAACTGAGCGTATGGAGACCTTTGAAGCCACGGTTCTTGTATTTCGAGGGGAGTCTCGGGGAGCGAGTCTTAAGGCTATCGACCCATAAGGGGGTCTTAAAGGATTACAAAGGATTACAAAGGCGGAGCATGCCGACAGGAGACCTTTTGGTCCATATCTAGGTCGGATGTGAAAAAGAATCATAATAATAATAAATTGATAAATAAAAACTGTAATAATGTAAATAACAAATAAAATACATAAATAAATGCATAAGTATAGTAAAGTAATAAACAAACAGATAAATAGTAAGTGATCTGAGCCTTTACTCAAGTGGAAAATAAAAGAATGAGTAAATAAATAAGTAAATAAATAAAATATATCCGTTTTGATCACTTTCGTTTGATTCAAGCTACCACCAGGGTTTTTCAATAATCTCTGATCACTCGATAGTGATTTTTTCTTCTTCTTCTTCTTCTTCTTCTTCTTCTTCTTCTTCTTCTTCTTCTTCTTCTTCTTCTTCTTCTTCTTCTTCTTCTTCTTCTTCTTCTTTCTATTCTTCTTCTTCTTTTTCTTCTTCTTCTTCTTCTTCTTCTTCTTCTTCTTCTTCTTCTTCTTCTTCTTCTTCTTCTTCTTCTTCTTCTTCTTCTTCTTCTTCTTCTTCTTCTTCTTCTTCTTCTTCTTCTCCTTCTTGTTGTTGTTGTTGTTGTTGTTGTTCTTCTTCTTCTTCTTCTTCTTCTTCTTCTTCTTCTTCTTCTTCTTCTTCTTCTTCTTCTTCTTCTTCTTCTTCTTCTTCTTCTTCTTTTTTTTTTCTTTTTTCTTCTTTTTTTCTTCTTCTTCTTCTTCTTCTTCTTCTTCTTCTTCTTCTTCTTCTTCTTCTTCTTCTTCTTCTTCTTCTTCTTCTTCTTCTTCTTCTTCATCTTTTCTTCTTCTTCTTCTTCTTCTTCTTCTTCTTCTTCTTCTTCTTCTTCTTCTTCTTCTTCTTCTTCTTCTTCTTCTTCTTCTCACTCGCCGCTAGAGGGCCAACGCAAGCAGACGTGTAGAGAGAGCTCTACCGATTTCGGAAAATTCCAAAATCTACGCTGCAACCACCCACCAGCAGTCGCAGAGAACGATATAAAGGTACAGTGCATTGCCAGACAAAATTTGGGAATCCGTCGTGCTTGGACTTAGGCTGTAGAATTGGAAAAGTTCAGTCCTACCTGGCCAAACAATCCCTGTCAGGGGTTGCCATTGTTGCGCATGCGCACTGGTGCTGGTGTGACGTAGATATGTCACATCAACCACCACAGTAATTTTACGTTACAACCTTGAACCCAATCTGCCTACCTACCAAGGTAGGCAGCATGGAACCTTCTGGCCCAATCTCCCTCGAGGCCATTGAGGCCGACCTAGCTTTAAGCGATGAGGATGAGATGAGTGAGGAAGACATTCACTGGCCACGGCTACCTAGACACGAACTCCGTGATCCACTAGCTCCAATGTCTGCGCTAGACATGTCACGCCCCACAACTACTCCCAAACGTTCCATAACCCACACCTCGGACAGCAATAGTTCGCCTTCTTCTTCCCCTGCTGCCAAATCCTCAAAACGATTTGAGACATCTGCCCAGAGCAGCATATCTACAACAGACCACAGCGATCCACGCCCTGTAGCACAGGAGGCACCCACAAGGGGGACCTCATCGCTGCGTGACCCTCCATCCCCAGCATTTGCTCCCAGGGCTGACTATATCAAATTCCGGTTCAAGACTAACCCCTCAGTGGACATAAAACTTCGATGGCTGAATGAAATAAACAAAGCCTTCAAACTTGACCGTAAACTGGCTGAGGTGAAGATGGCAGCAATTACATCTCAGTTTGTTTACATCTCTCGTAACCGCACAGATATTGTCAACAGTGTTACGAAAGGAGAGGTACTGTCCATCTACCTTGAGGCTCAGGACTCGCAGGAAAGGCCTCGCAAATATCCCACATACCTCTTAACACGTTACCCGGTCAATATTGAACCAGCCTTGGCCAAAGAACTGCCGGGCACCCACTCAGTCAGAAGGTTCCACCATAATGACACACCCATCAACCGCCTGGTAGTGACTTGGAGCCTTATAGAGCCACCACCACCGAGTGTCTATTTCAGCTTCCTTCCATGCCTACCACCCTGTGAACTTCGTAGGATGAAAGACGAACAGCCATGGTGTTACCGGTGCTGGGGCATCGGTCATATCTCACGGTATTGCGCCGCGACCGAACGGTGCGCATGGTGCTCGGGCCCTCATGACTCCCGCACTTGTTCACACCGCGCCCCTCCACCAACTGCTGCTACCCCTGACTCGGCTTCATCACAATCCCAGCCTCCCCCACCAGACACCTCGTGCTGGAAATGTCCACGATGTCATCAGACAGGGGTCAACGCCTGGCATGGTTGTGCAAAGCGTCAGCAAACCACCAATGCACTGGTTGTTAAACACACGGGTCACACTGAGTCACCACCACCTCCTCCCTCCGTCGGTAACCCCCACTCTACCTCTACTGCCTCCTCGGACTCCAAGCAAGTAGCTGCACTTCGCGATGCAGTGGCAGCCCTTAAGACTCGGGTCGCGACAATGACCGCACGTTTCGATGCAATCGAAACGTGCCTGGATAGTTTGGTTAAAAAACAGGCCACATGTGAGGTGACACTGAACTCGTTGGTTGAATCGCAACAGGTAATTATTAACACCATTAGCACCATCACGGAGAAAATGGATTTTATTGCTGCTAGATTCGGCAATCTAATTGCAACCCCACACAGGGAGTCTCCCCTACGTAACACAACACCCAGTGACCCCCCACCACCACTACCCCCCACCACCACTACCCCCCACCCCACCACGGCCGGCCGCACCCCCACCCGGGCTCATACCTCCACAACCGCCCGAACCACCACTTCTTCATCAATTGGTCGCCGATACCATAGAACTAAAATTCAATAATCAAATGAAGCTACACGTCATCTCATGGAACGCCTGCGGTATCACAAACTGGGCCAAACGTACAGCACTTAAAGGGTACGTGCACTGTCACCACCCAGACATTATCTTCATACAGGAAGCATTTATAGGCCTCGCTCCACCAAACAGGGATGCACCTTTGCTCAACCAATACGTATCGTATGTACATCAGATCCGAAACGGATTAATTACGTATGTCCACAACACCGTCCAGCATCGCTTTCTTCAAAATTCTATGGACAATAACACGACTTATCAGCTTCTAGAGGTAACAGTTGGCTCCGGTACCATAAGATTATGCAATGTGTACGCTGCACCGAACGGCCTGAATCCAGCTATACTTCCACCCCCCACCACCCACGGTATGATTTATCTAGGAGATTTTAATAGTCGACACCCTGCTCTAGGAGATCTCGCAGGCATTATAAATCGCAACGGGACTCGACTTCTGGAATGCATTCAACGCAACAGGCTAACTCGCTGGGACACGGCTGGCGCCACGCATGCTCGAGGTGGTACCTTAGATCACGTCCTTACGTTTGGATTAGTGGCCTCCCAAGTCCGGTGTTCAACGATACCGACACTATTCTCCGACCACGTAGCACTCAGCGTCCAATACACCCTTCCTACCACGCCATCCCCAGTGCACACCCGTACACGCATCGTACTCCCACCCAAGTACTGTCCCACATATATTTCATACATAACAAACCTCCTACCCACATTTAACCACCACTGTCCTGAACAGTTATATTCCTCCCTCGTTAACGCCACACATACTTTCTACACCCAATACGTCAAAAAGCCACACATCACACGTCATCCGAATACACACACTTGGACACTAGACAACCACATCGTTCAGGCGGAGAGGAAAGCGATGGAGGATGGCTTTGCCTTTCAGAAAAGACCAAGTCCAGAAACTCTACACCAGTATCAACTATCAAGAGATGACTTAGTTGCTCTACAGCGTTGTGTTCAAACGGATTCCTGGAAAAAACTAACGGACAGCATTAACCATCAAACGAGTATTGGCACCATGTGGCACCTCATCAACAAGGTGATAAAGAAAAAACATCACAGTGCCCTCCATCATAGTCCTACACAGTTTGCACAAGACCTTGTTGATGCCTGGTCAGCACAGGCACGAACCAGCAACCTCCCACCATACATACACGACGCTCTCTCCACCCACAAAAACTATCGTGCACTCCGACTTGCCTCTGCCTTGCTGAAGACCGAAGAAGAAGATGAGGAGATAACCGAACAAGAGCTGCGAAGAGCCCTCGCCAAGGGTAAGGCGACAGCTCCTGGCGATGATGGTATCACCTACGCCGTCCTCCGAGTACTCCTGGACGTACCTGGTAACCCCCTCCTCCAGCTGTATAATCTCTGCTACAACCTGGGATATGTACCACGGGACTGGACTTGCAGCACGATAGTACCGATTCCTAAACCTGGCACTGACAAATTCCGACCTGTATCTCTCACCTCTTGTTTCTGTAAAGTATTGGAACGCATTCTTCTATCACGTCTGATGTTCCGGATACAAGATAAGCTCTCGCCCCGACTGTACGGCTTCCTGCCCCAACGAGGAACACACCACTGCCTCATGGAACTCTACACACGCCTCTGTCCCACCAGTGTAGTGGCTTTCATTGATTTGAAAAGCGCATTCGACATCGCCAACAGGGACATTATCCTCGACCAACTTGTTGACTTTGGCATCAAAGGAAATTTACTGAGGTGGATAAGAGGATACCTGCAGAACAGGAACTCACGTGTATTGTTTAAAGGAGCGTACAGCAATACCAGAGAGTTTGAACTCGGTACTCCACAGGGAGGAGTACTCAGTCCATTTTTATTTAACATCCTTATGCATCGCTTTCTCTCTCTGCTTCCTGACATCGACGGTACAACAATCACTTGCTATGCAGACGACATATGCATTCATTCAAGATCACCACAAGACATGCAACGTTTCCTTCAATCATTTCATTTGTCATCCTCCTCATGCGGGCTGGTCATCTCACCAGAAAAGAGCAGAATTTTATCTTTTCGCCCAGCAAGAACTTTGCCAGAATTCACTGTTGGCAACACCATCGTGCCATTGTGCTCACAGTACCTTTACCTGGGGGCACCAGTTCGTATCACACCTTCTATCCCAGCAAGACAA
>NC_134777.1:2432768-2440268 GCF_046742065.1 Oratosquilla oratoria
TCAAAGCTAATAAAACACCAGGGCCTGACGGTTGGCATTCAAGAATATTAAAGGAAATGAAAAATGAGATTGTTGTTCCATTAGAAATTATTTTCAAGAAATCCATCATATCCGGAGATGTCCCAAGAGAATGGAAACTAGTTAACGTTACTCCCATATTCAAAAAAGGTGACAAAAAGAAACCAAATAACTATAGGCCTATAATTTTGACTTCAATCGTAGGAAAAATGATGGAAACTATTATCAGAGATGCCATCGAACATAATTTAGAAAGTAATCGTTTGATAAATGATAGCCAGCATGGTTTCAGATGGAAACGTTCTTGCGTGATTAACTTACTCGAATTCTACAACACAGTTATCTTGAATCATGACAAAAGAAACAATATAGATTTAATATATCTAGACTTTGCAAAAGCTTTTGATGCCATCCCTACTTACTAAATTAGCTTCACACGGAATAAGTGGTAGCCTATTAAGTTGGACTAGTAATTGGATGAATGATCGAAAACAGAGAGTTGTTTTAGATAGAAAAACTTCTGGATGGAGAAAGGTTACAAGTGGAGTTCCTCAGGGTTCCGTTCTTGGACCACTTCTATTCATAGTATATATAAATGATATAGACCATGGACTAAAATCGACTGTTTCCAAATTTGCTGATGATACAAAACTGTGCGGAATGGCAGATGATCACTTAAATCAATTAGATATTCAAGAAGATTTAGATAAATTACAGCAATGATCTGAAAAGTGGCCAATGAAATTTAACACAAGTGAATGCAAGGTAATGCTCATAGGTAAAAATAACAGTAAGTACGATTACATGTTATTTGGAAATTCGTTAACAAAAGTGAATGGTGAAAAGGATTTCGGCGTAATTATCATTAACGATCTCAAATCATCCAAGCAGTGTATTTCAGCCTCTGAGAAAGCAAATAAGATTCTAGGACTGATTGCGCGATCTTTTGACTTCAAAAGTCCATCACTCATTAACAAGCTATATAAATCGTTAGTTCGTCCACCTTTGGAATATGCTATTTCCGTATGGTCACCGAATCTCATTAATGAAATTGACAGACTGGAAAAAGTATAACGGCGAGCCACAAAATTTATTCCAAATATCAAAAATAAATCATATGAAAATCAACTAAAACATATGAACCTGTTTTCCCTAAAAAAAAACGTAGGCTCAGAAGTGACTTGATACAGGTCTTTAAGATTTTAAAAAAGAATTGACAACATCAAAAGTGACAAAATTTTCACACTGAATGAGAATCAAACAAGAAACAATGGTCTCAAACTGTCCGGAAATAGATTCAATTTGGAAGTGGGTAGAAACAACTTTGCCAACCGTGTAGTTAATGAATGGAATAAACTTCCTGCAGAGGCAGTGCAATGTAGTTCAGTTCGAAGCTTTAAGAATCATTTAGATAAACACCTAAGCAAGATGCTGTAATGATTATCATTTATTGTATATTATTTGTTTTTGTTTTGTTATCATTTGTCTGTTTGATTCTCATTTATCAATAGTTATATGTCAATTTATTATTATTTTCTATTTACCTGTTTCTTTATTATTAAACATACCTATGCATTTATTTATGTATTTTATTTGTTATTTACATTATTATAGTTTTTATTTATTCATTTGTTATTATTTTTTTTCGCATCCGACCTAGATATGGACCAAAAGGTCTCCTGTCGGCATGCTCCGTCTTTGTAATCAAACACACACACACACACACACACATACCTCATGGCGTAGTGGTTAGAGTTTCTGGCTGATATTACGGCGGTCTGAGTTCGAATTCCGCCCAAGGCTGGAATAATTTCAGTATCGCTGCGCTGGGAGTTGTTACTCCAACTTTCATGGGTGGGGAGTTGGGTGTATGTGTGTGCGCGTGTAAGGTCACAGCATTGCCTATAGGTCGGTCATATATGAGCTCTGAGCTCTCTTCCGGGTGGGAAATAGCTGTCGATCACGAATCCAACACGAGATCCACATACACACAGTGGCAGTAGCTTGCATAAAGGAACATGAAAAGGCTCTTGTTAAGTTCCTTGAATATGTAACTGACATGATAGAAGGTACAGTACAACAAGCTAAACTGTCATGGATGTAGACATCACAAAGATCGTGAGAAAAGTGAAAGACAAGGAGTATGGGTTATTACAAAAGCGATTTAGACAACATATTCATGTAGCCATGACAGGGGAATGGAGTTCAGCGTCAGAAAATGTAACGTTTTGAAAATGGGAGCTAGCTCAAAACAGACTATGATTGAATATTTAATGGGAATGAAACAATTAAAAAGGTGACTATAGTTACAGACGCACTGGGACAGCAGCCCTTCAGGACACGAGGCGATCGCTGATTGGCCGATCAGACTGTCGCGTGATCCTGGAGCACTATATAAACCTGTCACTTACACAATAAAAATAGAACGGATTGAGACATTCATTCCTTGCCACCTTCGATCACTCGACTACGTAGTCTGCCTGAGTAGCGCTCGCTACATTGGTGACCCCGATACAGTGGACAAGTCCTCCGACAATCCCCCCGTCCTCCACTTCCGCAGCCGCGCGAGTAAAAATCCCCACTTTCTCGACAATCGACACGCATATCTGGTTCCAGCGACCAGAAATACAATTTCGCCTCAAGAAGGTTAACTGCCAAATCTCACGGGCCGACCACGTCTTAGCAGCCCTCCCAGACGAACTTTTCTCTCGCATCTCGGAATGGTTAGAAACCCATGTTGACGCTACCATCAAATACAACGACCTGGGGATTTATTTATTTCTACATTTTATGCTCGTCCAGCTCTCACGCCAACCCCTGGTTGACCAGAAACTCTCTGACGTCCTTTTCGAGATGAAGGCTCTAGCAAGACTCCCTCCAGCAACCAACGGGACGCCTCGAGAATTAGATCTGCTTCAGGCACTATGGCTCCTACGCCTCCCCGAATCCATCCGCGCTGCCTTCCCCATCGCGGAGGAAATGGAAAAGGACAACCTCCAACGGCAAACAAATCACCCAGCGGATATGTTTTCACAGCTTCACCACGCCGCATTAACGCCACACCTTCTGATCTCCCATCTTCGGTCCAGGAAAACGAGGTCGACATCGCAGCGGCACACCGCTCACCATCACGTATCCAGCAATGATACCACGCCCCGAGGCCACATTCAGAACCAGTTCTGTTATTACCACACCAAGTTCGGGCCCAAGACAAGGAATTGCCAATCAGGTTGCCAGTGACCAAAAACCTGGTAGTACAACCGCCATGCATTCCCCCCCAACGCCCCCCACCACCCCGGTACCTACACCTTCCTCTCCAATCCTGCAACGGGCATGCGCTTCTTGGTCGACACGGGTGCCGCCCGTTTCCTCCTATCAGCCGCACGTTGGAGGCAGCCCCATCAACCAGCATCCAACGTCCAACTCATCGCAGCCAACAGTACTCCGATATCAACATATTGCCGCCAACACCGCGAGATCAGCATCGGCGGGCGCACATTTGGGTGGGTCTTCATAGTGGCAGACGTCACACTCCCCCTTCTAGAGGCAGATTTCCTTGCCCACTACCAGCTCCTCGTCGGCGTCGCAAGATGTCAGTTGGTAGATACAGCCTCCCTCACCACCACACCCATCGCTGCCGCGCCCAGCGAGTTCGCCCTTCAGGTTGTCGAGGTGGCAGACAGTTTTGCCACCTCCGCAACGCCTATCCCGATGTCTTCAAGCCCGAACTCCGGCAACAGCCACAGACCCCTGCGAAACAAGGAATCTATCACCGCATAAAGTCATCAGGGCCCCCGGTGTTCTCCAAGTTTCGTCGCCTGGCTCCGGACAAGCTCGCCGCAGCAAAACAGACCTTCGCCGAGCTCGAGCGTCTGGGTATCTGCCAGAAGGCGGCAAGCTCCTCGTCTTCACCACTCCACAAGGTGACAAAGAGGGATGGCTCCCTCCGCCCCTGCGGTAACTATAGGCGTCTAAACAATAAAACAGCCAGACCACTACCCATTGCCCAACATCGCCGACATCCCTTATTTCCTCCATGGCGCAAAAATATTCTTAAAACTGGGCCTTCTGAATGGGTACTACCAGATCCCCATGCATCCGGAAGATATCCCAAAAACTGTTGTAACCACGCCCTTCAGATTTAATTACAGCTGTTTTGGCCTGCGAAACTCTGGCGCCACCTTTCAACGAATGATAGACGGCATCCTAGATGATTTACCTTTCTGCGCTTGCTACTTTGATGACATCCCCATTTTCTCATCATCTAAAAAGGAACACCTCCAAGGTCCTGGGTCGCCCTCAGCAGAACGGCCTGGTAGTACGCTACGACAAGTGCGTGTTCGGTGCTAGAGAGGTGGCCTTCCCAGGACATCACCTCACTCCTGCAGGCGTTTCACCTCTACCAGACAAGGAGACCACCATACGAGAATTCCCCACGCCCACTACAATCAAGGCCCTCCAGGAATTCGTGGGTATGATAAATTATTATCACCGGTTCCTGCCCGGGATTGCGGCAACCATGACACCACTGTACGAAGTCCTAGCAGGAAAACCCAAGGACCTTATGTGGGGCCCCCCTCAAGCAGAGGCCTTCCAGAAAGCAAAAAACGCCCTCGCCGCAGAAACCCTCCTCGCCTTTCCAATCCCCGGGAAGCCTCCCATCGTCTCTATGGATGCCAGCAACATCGTCATTGGAGCCGTTCAGGAACAAGTTATTCATGGACAGCCACGCCCTTTGAGCTTCTTTAGCCGCAAATTATTCAAGACTGAAAAGAACTACTCTACCTTCGACAGAGAACTTCTCGCCGTCCACCAAGCCGTCCGCCATTTCCGCCATTTCCTTGAGGGTGCAACATTCTCCTCCCAGACCGAACACATGCCCTTAGTTCCCGCCTCTACCAGACAGGAGGACGCCTTGTTCCCATGACAACGCCGCCAACTCTCGCCTAAGTTTAACTGCACCTTCCGACACCTGCCAGGCAAGAAAAACCCCGTAGCCGACGCCCTCTCCAGAGTCGAGATAGACGCAGTACATCTGGGACTCGACTACGACTACCTCGCCAAGGAGCAACAACGGGACCCCGAGGCACCAGCAGTGAGAACATCGCTCATGGCCCTACAGTGGAAGGACATACCCCTGTCCGATTCCAGCACCACCATCCTCTGTAATGTCAGCACCAGGTCTCCACGCCCAAGAATACCAGCATCCCTTCTCCGTCATATCTTCGGCCTCATCCACGACCTGTCACATCCTTCACGACGAAGACAACAAGGTTGATGTCACAAAAGTTCGTATGGCACAGCATATTCCGCCACGCGGGGAACTGGGTCCGATCCTGTACATCCTGCCAGAAATCTAAAGTCCACCGACACACGGAGACGAGCTTCGGGCCCTTTTACTAACCACAGAGACGTTTCGCTCACATCCACGTAGACGTAGTGAGCCCCCTTCCTCCGTCAGCTGGACATCGTTGCCTCTTCATCATCATAGACCGCTCATCCAGATGGCCTAAAGCCATCCCAATGCCCGATGCCACTTCCACCTCCTGCATAGCAGCCCTGCTCTCCTGATGAATTTCCAGATTCGGCATTCCAGAACACATCACGTCCAACCGCGGCACCACCTTCACGTCGCAGGCATGGACATCCCTGGGACAACTATTGGGCACCTCAGTCCACCACACCACAGCCTACAACCCGGAGGCTAACGGCATGGTGGAGCGGTTCCACAGAACCCTCAAAGCGGCCCTGATATTACGCTGCAACAACGCGATTTGGAGCACTCAACTACCCTGGGTCCTCCTCGGCCTTCATACTACCCTGAAAGAGTGCCTCGATGTTTCTCCGTCCGAGATGGTTTTCGGCAAACCCTTCGTGGTACCCGGCGAATTCTTCCCCGATGCCCCTACGAAAAATGACATAAACCCCCCACGAAGTATCGTAAAAGAATTCGCCCTATGCAAAAAAATTTATGAGTCACCGGAGCACCAATAATTCCCCCAAGACATACACCCATCAAAGCATGTCTTTCTCTGCACTGACGCTCACACGCCACCCCTCACCCCACCCTACTCCGGCCCCTACGAAGTTGTCCAGAGAAAGAAGAAAGCGTTCCTGTTACGCATTAAAGACATCAACGACTGGGTCTCCATCGACCGCGACAAGCCAGTGTATCTACAAGAGAACGACCCACCTCCGGTACGATTATCCAGGGCGGGCCGTCCACTTTCGTACACAACGGAACATTCTCGCTGAGTGGGGATTATTGTGGCGTCCACACAGCAAATGACATCTTTGCTACGCAGACTAACAGGTAATTGGCTACTAGAACAAGCCACCTAGCCGATCTCAGCTGCTTTTGTTAGGGAAGCACCGGGACAGCAGCCCTTCAGGTCACGAGGCGAGCGTTGATTGGCCGATCGGACTGTCACTTGATCCCGGAGCACTATATAAACCTGTCACTTACACAATAAAGATAGAACAGAATCAACACAGCGCTCCTAGAGGTCGGACGTCTCTGCACTCCAGCTCTCTCAACAAACGCCCAGGAATCTTCGCCGGCCGGTGGTGGCGAGGAGATATATCTCCCTTGCTGCTGCCGGTCTGGCACAGGCCGACCTCTTCGTTGACGTCGGCAGGCGGGTTTACACCAAGACAAATACACATATTTCCCAAGTCACGTAATTCTCTGTTTTCAGAGTAGTGCTTGGAAGAAAAGAGGCACACGCACACTTGCTCGTTGGCTTTGCAGAGGCCCAAACCGTCTCTCACTCAGAACCCTCAATCTGATCGCGGGCTGGTCGACGGAGAGATTTGGGACACCTCTCTGTCTAACCGGCCTGCAACCTAACGCTGGCCTCTTCGCTGACGCTGGTGAGCGAGTTTACACTTCTGACATTTTACACACAATTCCCAATCGCGTAATTCTCTGTTTTCAGAGTTGTGATTGGAAGGAAAGAGATCATACAACACCCGCCCGCCTGCCCCCCCCCCCTCGAACCGCCACTGAACCAATTCTAATGACCTTCAAACCCAACCTGGGGAAAAGGAGGCTACTCAGGGCCCACCTGTGGCTTATCAGGAACGCGCTCTACACGCTCGCCGGTGATGGCGAGGAGATATATCTCCTTTGCTGCTGCCGGTCGACCTCTTTGTTGACGTCGGCAGACGGGCTTACACCACCCGCCTGCCCCCTAAGACACTGGGTCAACTCTACAGGATCTCAAACCCAACCTGGGGAAAAGCAGGCTACTCAGGCCCCACCTGTGGCTTAACAGGAACGCGCTCTACACACGGGAAGTGAACTCTACTCACTTCCCGTAAGATACACACACACACCTCTCACGAACATAGCCACGCCACACGCACAAACATCTACACTTACTTTTTCTTCGACTAAAATTCGCTTCCTTTCTAACTTTCTCTTATACTACATCTTCTCATTTCAGTTTACCTCCCACTAAAGATTTTTTCCGTTTTTCC
>NC_134777.1:2447768-2450268 GCF_046742065.1 Oratosquilla oratoria
AAATTTCTCAGGCTTGATGAAATTCTTTGAAGAAGCAGACTGGGAGGAGTTCATGAATATTATTGAGCTTTGAGGAACTAGGAAATCTTCCTTTATATTTACAACTTAGGAGTAAACAAACATGTGAAAAATTTTGGTGAGAGGAATATGCGGAAACAGCAATGGTTCAATAAAAGATGTGGAGAGCTAAAAATACATTTATCCTAAATTCCATTTTCTCTTTTGATTTTCTAGCTTCATTTCCCCTTCCTGGACGAAGATATTTTTCTTTAAAAACATAGATAATTTTCCTGGTCTAACATATATCAGACTTTACATTCAACGTGAATGTCATCACTGAAGTGAGTGTCCAAAAAGGGGATAAATTTTACTGCAGTTCGTGTTTCAATATTCGACGAATTGTCTGTGCGAAGGCTCATTCACCCGACCATGTGCATGCAGTTTTGACATTGCCGTTTTTATAATAACAGACAAAAAAAGTAACTATAGATATCAACAGGTAACTAGGAAATGAATGAATAAAAGAATAAATGAATAATCGCATATAAAGAAATAGCCATATCTCGCCATGGTACGTCAGAAAACGAAAATCTAACTTGCTCTCTTCTGTTGATCTGTCGTTCACAACGCTGGGTGGTTTGACGACTCAATAGAACGGCAGGGAAGGAAGGAAGGAAAAAATATTTGTCATGCCTCTCAGTGCCAATACTATCGCCACCTCCTCCTTCACTTCCTACTCGTATTTCACCTCCACACCTTCTCCTCCTCCTCCTCCTCCTCCTCCTACTACTCCTCCTCCTTTCTCTTCCTTCTAGTATTTCACCTCCTCCTCCACCTCTTCCACCTCCTCCTCCACCTCCTCCTCCTCCACCTCCTCCTCCTTCTCCACCTCCACCTCCTCCTCCACCTCCTCCTCCTCCACCTCCTCCTCCTCCACCTCCTCCTCCACCTCCTCCTCCACCTCCTCCACCTCCTCCACCTCCTCCTCCACCTCTTCCTCCTCCACCTCTTCCTCCTCCTCCTCCTCCACCTCCTCCTCCTCCACCTCCTCCTCCTCCACCTCCTCCTCCTCCACCTCCTCCTCCTCCACCTCCTCCTCCTCCACTTCTATCCATTCCTCTTTCTCCTCCACTTCACTTCTTCCCCTTCCTTCACCTCCATCTTTTCCACCTTCATTTCTTATATCTCCACCATTTCTTCAACTTCCTCTATCTCCATCTCCTTAACCCCCACCTCTTCCTTCACATCCTCCAACTCCATCTGTATTTCCTCCACCTCTTCAGCGTCCATCTTTTCACCTTCCACTTCCTCTTCCTCCACCTCGACTTCTTCCGTTCCCTCATCTTACACTTCCTCCTTCTCACCCTCGTCCTTATCGTTCTCTATCTCCACCTACACCTCCACCTCCTTCATCATCAATTCCACTTGTTCTTTTTTTCCACTTCCTTCTCAGCCTATTCTTCATCCATTTTCACCTCTCCTCCTTCACCCCACTTACCCTGCCTCCTCATCCTCATCCTCCTCTTTCTCCTCCCCCTCAATATCCATCACCTCCTCCTGAACCTCCTCTCCGGGAGAATGAGGGATCGCGGGTGAGTTGGTGGGCGGTTGAACGGAAAACGCCAGATTGGGCAGTGGCGTTTCTTTGGCCAAGTCTCCGTCGTGGGTGGCGGCTCCGATGCAAACGAAGGGCATGGTGGCCGCATAAGAGGCCATGGTGAGTTGAAATTTGAAGCTAAAAATGGATAAGCACATAAGTAATGCCATGGTTTATTTATTAACTTAGATATTCATTTATCTATCAATTTACTCGTTTATTTATTTGTTTATTTATCTATTTATTCATTTATGTTTTTTCGTTTATTTGTTTGTTTATTTATTTATTTATTTATTTATCTATTTATTCATTTATCTGTTCATTTTTATTTATCGATTCTTTATTCGTTTATTTATCTATTCATCTATTTATTTGTTTACTTTTTTTTTCTTTTCTTTTTTTTTTTTTTGAGTCCGAACTCGTATTGGATCGGAAGATATCCTCTCATCATTTCTATGTCTTTGCACGTCATTCCAAAGAAGTATGCTTAAGATCTGAAACTATAAGTAAATGCACATATATGTATCTTTTGTTTCATATCATGGCTCTTTGCTCAATTGTAGACAAACTCTTGCACGACCAAAAACATCCATCAGTGCCTCTTCGAATGAGGGTTCCCAAACACGCTGAGATTCCTTGCGTCTCTTCTGGCCCCCTCCTTGTTCTAAAATAGGACATCGTGTTTCAGAACTGAATCTTCAACAAGGTGCCCCACCAGAAACTACTAAATAAAATAAAATCCCATGGCATAGGAGGAAAAGTGTTAGAATGGATTAGAGCTTGAATCAGTGACAGAAAACAGCGGGTCACCATAAATGGTGTAAAAGCCAGGTGGGGTAGTGTTTCAAGTGGGGTCTCAGGGCTCGGTTTTGGGCCCATTATTGTTCGTTATGTACAGTACAT
>NC_134777.1:2455268-2465268 GCF_046742065.1 Oratosquilla oratoria
TGTGTGTGTGTGTGTGTGTGTGTGTGTGTGTGTGTGTGTGTGTGTGTGTGTGTGTGTGTGTGTGTGTGTGTGTGTGTGTGTGTGTGCGTGTGTGTGTGTGTGTGTGTGTGTGTGTGTGTGTGTGTGTGTGTGTGTGTGTGTGTGTGTGTGTGTGTGTGTGTGTGTGTGTGTGTGTGTGTGTGTGTGTGTGTGTGTGTGTGTGGCGCGTGCATGTGTTTCTTTGTTTGTGTACATACCTTCTGCCTCACAAATATATGGAAAATTAATCAGAATATATTGCTGCATTTGACAAATAAATACTTTCCATCAGCATCGTCTTTGGTATGTTGGTATTTTCAAATCGCAGCTAATATTTGGTAATACCCATCCTTTCCTAGCTTAAAACAACCTAACATATTCTAACTAACCTTATCTATCTTTACTTGACTTACCTAATCTTATCTAGCCATACCTAGCTATACCTATCTTTACCTATTCATAACTCGTCTTACTTAACCATACCTATCCTTACCTAATCTTACCTAACCTTACCTAAGCTTATTTAACCTTACTGAACCTTACCTAACCTTACATAGCCTTACCTAACCTTATCTAACCCTGCCTAACCTTACCTCTCCTTACCTAACCTTACCTTACCTTGCCTTGCCACACCTAACCATACCTAACCTTCTATAAGCTTACTTGGTTTAACTTTATCTAACATTGCCTAACATTGCTTGGCCTTACCTATCCTAACCTAACCTTTTCTAACCTTACTTAACCTTGTAAAATATAAATCACAAATGACAAATTTGGCACTATGAATTTTGGTTCTAATGTGATGGTATCGTACCGTTGTGTACATTATATATCCGTACTGTGTTGTAGCATCGTACAGTTATTGTTATGTATCATATTTTCGAATTGTTCAATCGTGTTTGTGTTTTCTCATTACATAATTTTCATAGATTTTGTTGTATATTAATTCTATTACTGTCATTGTATTAATTATTTACAATTCTGTAAGGAGAACCAAGCAAAGTCTGTATGTTTCGCGCAAAGCCAACGCTTGGCGTCCAGTTGTTACTCCGCCTCCTTACTGGACGCACGCATTTGTTATTGTGGTGCTTTGGCACATTTTTATATAATACATGTTCGTTTGTAGTGATTAATATGCCTTTTGTTTTTTGGTCAACCTATACCATTGTGATTGCACGTGGTAAAGTCAGTTTGCTTTTGTTGAACGAATTCATACGGTGGACGATTCTCAAATGAAAAAAACTTTAGTGACCTTTGGCTGGCCAGTTTCATGGCTCCATGCGGTTGTGTGTATGTTTTTGTTTTGTTTGTTTTTTTGTTTTTTTTTAGCCAGGTTATTAATAACAGTGACTTTGGGAATTATATATGAACAATTAATCACAGTGACTTTGGGAATTATATATGAACAGTATTCTTGGTGGGCGTCATGTAATTTTTTCTCTCCATCCTATGTGGTCTCCGGTTTGGCATCGTGCTTGGATTTTTGGATGTCTTTGTCATCTGTAGTAATCAGCCGTTCGACTACTATTACTATGTGTGTAGTGCTTCATCTGGAAGCCTTGATGGGGAAGACTTAATTGACAGATTACGCAGATCACCTCTGTCTGCCTGTTTCAGTTCGTTAACTTTCCACAGTGACTGTATTGTTCACTAGTATTCAATCTTGTATATATATATATATATATATATATATATATACATATATATATATATATATATATATATATATATATATATATATATATATATATATATATATCACGGGTCTCGTTCCTAGTTTATTCCTGACCGGTTTCGCTTGTAGTTTCTTTAGAGGAATGCGACTTGCGACTTGCAAGAAAAGACCACCCGCTTGCGTGGGATCGGTTTTTGTGTGAGGGGAAGAATGTCTGTAAGAAAATGAAAAGATAGTAGCGTATAAAAGAGGGCTATTGCCACCGGGCGATTTAGCGAGCGTTCAGGGGCTGTTGGTGGTCGTGGCTCGGGAGAAATGGACTGGGAACTTGGACGGCGGCGCCAACGCCGGGATTAGGATCACCAAAAGTTTAGAAAATGGTAAGAGGCGTAGTAGTAGTAGAGAAAGGTGGAAAAATGGAAAAATCTTTAGTGGGAGGTAAACTGAAGTGAGAAGATGTAGTATAAGAGAAAGTTAGAAAGGAAGCGAATTTTAGTCGAAGAAAAAGTAAGTGTAGATGTTTGTGCGTGGTTCGTGGCTATGTTCGTGAGAGGTGTGTGTATGTATCTTACGGGAAGTGAGTAGAGTTCACTTCCCGCGTGTAGAGCGCGTTCCTGATAAGCCCTAGGTAAGGCCTGAGTTGCCTGCTTTTCCCCAGGTTGAGTTTGAGATCCTGTAGAGTTGAGTCAGTGGCGGTGAGAGGGGGGGGGGCAGGCGGGCTGGTGTTGTATCATCTCTCTCCTTCCAATCACAACTCTGAAAGCAGAGAATTACGTGATTGGGAATTGTGTGTAAGTGTCAGAAGTGTAAACTCGCTCGCCAGCGTCAGCGAAGAGGCCAGCGTTAGGTTGCGGGCCGGTTGGACAGAGAGGCGTCCCCATTCCTCTCCGTCGACCAGCCTGCGATTAGATGAGGTCTCTGATTAAGAGTTGGGTTGGGCCTCTGCTAAGCCAGCGAGCAAGTGTGCGTGTACCTCTTTTCTTCCAAGCACTACTCTGAAAACAGAGAATTACGTGACTTGGGAAATGTGTGTATTTGTCTTGGTGTAAACCCGCCTGTCGACGTCAACGAAGAGGTCGGCCTGTGCCAGACCGGCAGCAGCGAAGAAGATATATCTCCTCGCCACCACCGGCCGGCGAAGATTCCTGGGCGTTTGTCGAGAGAGCTGGAGTGCAGAGACGTCCGACCTCTAGGAGCGCTGAGTTGATTCTCAGAGGAATGTACTCTGAGAATAAAGCTGGCAGTATACATAGTTGGTTGACTCCGCGTTCTCTCTTTGTGGTGGTAACTTGAAGTTTACAATGAATTATTAAGTGAGGTGTTGTTCTATAATGTGTCGTAATGTTACAATTTATAATTTCATGAGTATAATATGACTTGTGTTAAACCAATAAACCATGATGTGAAATGTAATTCAAACTAATAAACCAGAAATCGAATAGTTGTATGTGTGGGAATAGAGTGGCTGAGGTGTCCTAACATGTGGCGAAATGTCACATTTTATGATAATATGAGAATAGTGTGATCATGTTGTAAGAAGAAACACATATTAACAGAACAGAAATTATTAAACATTTATATGTGATACAAAATATGTGATAAAAATTAAATTTGAACAAAAGAGGGGAAGGATGGAATAAATTAATTAAATAAAATGTGACGGATTGTCATGTTTTATGATATTATGAGTGTAGTGTGACGATGATATGAAAAGAAACTCACATTACCAGAACAGAAATTAAACATTGTGATAAAAAATAATGTGATCAAAAGAGGGAAAGATGGAATAAATTAAATAAATTAAATCAAACTAGGATGAAAACTCATGTTACGTTGGCGCTGTGTTGGGGCAATTTCTCACTGTTGCATACTTAGCTGTATCCCTACCTTCTGATTAATGTTAGAGTTGGTGGTTATGTACAAGGCTTCGATAACTTTCCTCTGATATTTATTTTCTCAGTCCTTTTCGTATTATTTCTGCTTGCTGCCAGTCGGGTAAGTGACCTTCTTGTTCCACATGATTCACCATCGCGTTAGATAGTCGGTGATGCCGAAGGTCTGCCTTGTGTTCCCTGATCCTGGTTTCTAGACCTCTGTAGCTCTCTCCGTAATACGATTTTGCACAACCACCACATGGTATCTTGTAGATGATGCTGAGGTTACTTGATGTGCTTGATGTTGGCGTTACAAGCTGTTTTATCATTTTTCCAGTGTCGCTCACAACTTCCAGTCCTAGTGGACGAACTGCATCCTCCAACAAACGTGAAAAGTCTGAGCTTGGTACAATTAGATATTGTTTGTCCTTTCTATTTATCGGGTTTCTTTGCTGTCTGATGTCTCTTGCCTTCCGTAAGGGGGTGGATAACAGGCCCTCTGGATAGCCCAGTGCCCTGAAAGTGCTTTTTATACGGAGAATTTCATCCTCGAGGAACTCCCTGCTACAGATCCTAAGAGCCCTGAAAGGAACAGTGAAAAAGGTCATCATATTGCAAAATTAATAGTAAAAGGGTCATCATATTAAGATACAGACAAGGTTACCACGTTAAGACAGCAGGGCAGGGCTTGTTATAATGGATTTAGATTGGACAAATCTAGATTTAATAATTAAATAAGCAACAGAGTGGTTAACGGATAGACTTGGTAACCATGTAGTGAGCGCTGAAACCATTGGTTGATTTAAGAGAAGGTTAGATAACTTTATGGATGGGGATGATAGGTGGTGATGGGCATGGAAATGCCTAGTGTAGGTATCTTCCATTGTCCTTCATTCTTATGTTCTTATGTTCTCATCTCGTGGTGCTATGGTTGACGCAAAACGTCCAAGACTACCTCCACTCCAGATAGAACCGTGACTGAGTCGAGCGCATCTATGTTCCCACCGCCTGAAGTGAATAAAGAGAGTAACTCCGTCCCCTCTTCTCTGGGTACAGAGACAAGAGATCAATGGTGGTAATTAAGCTAGAGTCGGGGATGGCTTACTATACCTCTGTCACCGTATTTGCGTTGACGTTTGCAGACTAAGCCGCGAGAACATATTTCTCTTAACTGGTAAGGAAAAGGGTGAGAAGGACATACCATGAGAGGGTTGTAGTGTTTAAATGTTGGGACCTAGCTTATAGAGTAGGTATAGTCCTTTGCCAAGGGATAATAGTGTTGGAGGCATTTTTCCCCTGCTTTCGGTGTGGGGGAGGCTTAGTGGTTTTGGTATCTGGCAGACACTGTAAGGTGGGTTGCCCTCTTTCATGTTCTTCAAGGTGAGATGGGTCGATCACATGTGAGAAAGAAAAGATATTTGACACATGGTTTCAAACACCATCAAGAACGTTATATCATAAAGAGTGTAGAGTTTGATTCCAGAGAATTTTTGGGGTGATAAGAAGATTAAGTTTTTTGGAGGAGGTGTGTGAAGAAAGACCATGAGTAATGAAGGAGTGAGAGGGACTGGAAGGCAGGCAGAAAGATGAAGAAGAGGGGGCAGAAGTGAGTGACATGAAAAGAGGAAAAGTTGGAAAAGAAAGGTGAAAGGAAAGAGGGGAAGGTAAAACGGGATGATACAGAGGAGAAGGTGAAAAAGAGGGGTGATACAGAAGGGAAAGGAAGAAGGGAATTAAAAAGAAAGAGAATGGAGGGAGAAGGAGGAGTGGGAGGGGAAAGAGGGAGAATACAAAAGGAGAGAGGAAGGGAGGTAGAGTACGGACAGGAGAGGAAGGATGGGAAAGGAAGTAGGGGAATGAGTTGGTGGGGGAGAGGGAGAAAGAGGTGAAATGGAGAAAAGAGAAGACAGAGAAGTAGAGAGGAGAGATGAAAAGAGAGGAGAAAGAAGTAGAGATAAGAAGGCGGGCAGTGAAGAGGAAAGACAGGGGAAAAAATGGAAGAAAGAGAGCAAGAGTAAGACGGATAGGGAGAAAGATGGATCAGTAGGGAAGAGAGGGTAGAATCTCACAGAAGAAGGAGGAAAACGTAACAAGGGAGGAGAGAAAGAAAAGAAGGATCGAGAGGGAGTGAGGAGTTTAGATAGCAAAAGAGAGGAAAAAGAGAGAAGAGAGAGAGAGAAGAAAAAGAAAAGAGAAAGAGAGAGGGAGAGGTGCGCTCGTAATGATCGAAATGGAGGAGATGAATGAAAACAGGAAAGGATTGAGAGAGAGACGAGAGGAAAAGATGGAGGGATAAGGAGGAAAAGAGGGAGGGAAAGGTGAGGGGAAGGGGAGCGAGGGGAGAGGGGGAAAGAGAAAGATTGGGGATAGGGATAGAAAAGGTCTGGGTAGGGAGAGAAGAGATAAGGAGTGAGGGACCAAGAGTTTGTTGGTTGGTTGAAGCCTCCTACACAGTTCTGTGGACAGCCCCTACTTCAGAGGAGAACCTTAGGGAAGACCCTGGGAGGGCTGAGGGTGGGTTCCCTCGTCCCACACAGCCATGCCTCTTCTTCATTCAGAGATGCTCCGGCACGTCCGGGTGAATAAAGAGAAGTCTATAGTCAGTTTAGTGGAAGACTAAAACACGCATGTAATAAGGTGTTGGACTGGCTTTGGGTATGTGTATGTGTGTATACTGTCTTGATAAAGTATCAGGCGAGAATTACGAGGAGAAAACATGCATAGGTATGAGGCCCTGTTTTTGTGTACACCACGGGGATTTGAACCCAGGCCGCTTGCACGTGAGGTGAGAAATGGTCTTAGCCGTTTAGAGAATCCAGGGAAAGGTGTCTTGGCCGTATGGCCAGACTTTTTTTTATTATCATTCATTGGGTTATAGGTACCATGAATCCTTCCCCTTGGGGCGAAAATAATTACCCAAACTCATTTATTTATATAAAGCTTTTAGGAGGCCATGTCAGGTCAGATGAAACTTTTTTTGTTTTTTTTCTCACTGGGCAGGCTGATGAGCACACAAACTACTGTATGTAGCAAACTTTGCATGCTTTGTACACACAGTGGCCCTTTTTTTTAACTTTTGTTATACGTTCTACCAGCCCTAGTCGACAGTTTGGCGGGAAAAAATCGCCGGTCTGGCATAAGCGGGGGGGTGAGGGAAAGGAAGTTGGAGTAAAGGTGAGAGAGGGAGGGAGGAGAGGCAATAGAGACTGTGTGTGTGTGTGTGTGTGTGTGTGTGTGTGTGTGTGTGTGTGTGTGTGTGTGTGTGTGTGTGTGTGTGTGTGTGTGTGTGTGTGTGTGTGTGTGTGCGTCCGCGTGTGTGAGTGATTCACCACCATGATCTTGGATCACGTGTTGGACTCGTGATCGACAGCTATTTCTCTCCCAGAAGAGAGTTCAGAGTTCATATATGACCCCCCCCCCGAGAGTTGGAGTAACGAGCCGCAGCGCAGCGATACTGAAATTATTTCAGCCCTGGGCGGGATTCGAACCCGGACCGTCGTAGTGGCAGCCGGGAACTCTACCACTGCGCTACGAGCGTGTGTGTGTGTGTGTGTGTGTGTGTGTGTGTGTGTGTGTGTGTGTGTGTGTGTGTGTGTGTGTGTGTGTGTGTGTGTGTGTGTGTGTGTGTGTGTGTGTGTGTGTGTGTGTGTGTGTGTGTGTGTGTGTGTGTGTGTGTGTGTGTGTGTGTGTGTCTGTGTGTGTGTTTGTGTGTGTGTGCGTGTGCGTGCGAAAGTGGGCGTTCATGTGTGCGAATGTGCTCGTCTTGGCTTGTGTCTTATAATTTGTATACGATGGTATGTGTTTGCTGGTGGTGGAACGACCGCGCAATAGCCTCAAGACATGAACGTATAATCTCCTTTAGAGAGCTCTTCGTATGCAGCCGAGCAAACCTACTAAGGCAGGGATCCACTTACCTTTGGTTATCCAGATACGCGCGTCCATCAACATAAAAGTGACCATAGGCTGGAGTGGAAACCAGGGAGAGGGCGGAGGCTTTCTCTATCATAAGGGGCTTCCCTTTCTTATGTTCCTCCTCCTGCGTATATTTCTACTAGAATGCCAAGTATGAATATGGAGTAAACTAAGTTTTATTATATAGAATATGATTGAATTAATATTATATTCATGAATAAGGTTTCATCTTCAATTTTTTCGTTAGATTAAGACTAATGTTTTTCATAGTATTTGTAGAAAGACTAATTAGATGGGGAGGGGGATTTCCCTCCCTTTTTGTACCCCATGGCTTCGGGGGGGATACGAATAAAGACTACAGGGCAGGGTAGAGGGAAGACCTGTCCTCCTCCCCCTGGACAATACGGTAACGTTTCCAAGAACCTGGACAAGGGTCGTCTGCTCGCCCTCTGGCCGGGACTGGCTCCTCGCTTGCGCTTTCCCTAACTAGGGCAGGCCTGGTGAAAGAGCAATTAGGGACCTGGTACGGCCTAGTTACACATCATTTGACGACCTTGGGAGGTATGAAAGAATACAGGAAATAAACGATAATAATAATAAAAAAATCAAATAAAACAAAAACAACGTGCCCATTATTTAATCCAGTATTTTTTTTTTTTTTTTTTTTTTTTTACAAATCTTGCTGGGCTTAATGCCAAGCTATTTCATTCAAGACTACCCTTTTTGAGGGGGGACTATTTGCCCGGTTCTGAAGGACGCTACCACGGCAACGACCTTTGACGACAGTAGACCTCGTCTGCCTTAGCTTCATCTCCCTGTTTATGAGGAAATGAAGAGAAGTCGAGAAAGGATGAGGTGACGGAGGCGGCAGAGGGGGAGGTGGAGGGGGAAATGGAAGGGTAGTGGGAGGGTGGAGGTGAAGGGGAGGGACAGGCGAAGACATGGTGGTGACGGTAACAAAAAAAAATTTCACGTAGGCGTTGAAATTCTGAGTGTATGAAAGGCCGAACAGAAAACGTTGTCTGTGGTTTATGACTTCTCTGTACAGGTTCCTCGGCATATCGCCAGTCGCTTTTATGTACGTAAGGAATGGCTCTTTGGTCCCTTTAAATGAAACGAGGATTTTCACACATTATATTCCTGCTCTACACAAAGTATTCAGTTTAACTGTGGAGTGTGGATGTTCTACCTATCTTCATTAACCTGTTTTGGTGATTTTTTTTTCTTTCTTTTTATTCCAGGCAGTGTCCAAGCGATTTTAATCTCCTTTGGTACTATTGTTGCTGTTGCTGTTGGTCCCGATGATATTGCTGTTGATGATGATGTCGATGTTGTTTCTATTTTTTGCCACTTCTCAGAATGCAACGATATGAGTAACTTTACCACTTATTTTCAATACGCGCGAGTTCTTATGAGCTAAGTCATTATCATCTTCAGCAGTAATTGCAATAATAGGCAACAAATACTTCTGGCGAAGTTGCAATATAGCTATCAAACTAATTTGCCCAAACAGGGAAAAGTTCTTCCAGCAAATACGACGACAACGACACGATGACATGGCAAGAACGACGACGACGACGACGACGATGACGACGACGACAACGACGACGACGATGACGATGACGATGGCGACGATGACGACGATGACGATGACGACGACGACGACGACGACGACGACGACGACGACGACGACGACGACGACGACGAGGACGACGACAATGGTGGCGGCCACATTGAAGAGGAATCAGGGCTGACCCTTTTGGTGAATTTTACGACCTTAGTCGTTTATTTTACTACTGCCAGGCGTTTCTAATCTGCTCAGGGGGAAAAGCTCCTTCGGAAGTGAAAAAGTTAAACACATCTTGAGCTTATCTCAAGTAACCCAATTGCTCCGTTTTACGACTTAAGTAGTCTTTCGACCTGACGTCAGTCTTTTTTTTTATTCAGCTAAGAAAAGGATTATGTTAACCCCTTTAAGATTATTTTCTTTACACACAAATATTTTATCAGAATATAAATGTAAGCATAAATGATTTTGTTATTATTATGAATTTCATCCAATCAGTAAACCAAGGAAATCCTGGGATAGACTTGGGTCATTGTCTTTACTCACGTTGAGAGATCATCATTCTCTTCTATAGTTCCTCTCCTGTTTTCTCTCTTTTTTTATAGGTTATCTTTTTTATGATATATGTATTCCTTGAAGATGTCTTGATTGACGGAAACATTTGAATCACGTCTATCATGTTACCAGTGGTTTTCAATATTGACATAAACACACACGCACACACACATTTCCTTAAGCTCAACTCCGTATGGGGTATTGACTGCTGAAGTCTAATACAGTCAATATTTTAATGGCTGGTGACAAACCAGTCACATTTTACGTGATTTTTTTACGTTATTTTTATTTTTACTTTTATGTTTCACGTGAATTCTTTTACGACTGGAAACTAATCTCCACTCAAAATTATGAACACTCTAACATCTACTATCTTTCCGTTCTGCCAGCCTCCTCAAA
>NC_134777.1:2470268-2480268 GCF_046742065.1 Oratosquilla oratoria
GAACTCTATTAGTATGTGTGTGTGTGTGTGTGTGTGTGTGTGTGTGTGTGTGTGTGTGTGTGTGTGTGTGTGTGTGTGTGTGTGTGTGTGTGTGTGTGTGTGTGTGTGTGTGTGTGTGTGTGTGTGTGTGTGTGTGTGTGTGTGTGTGTGTGTATGTGTGTATGTGTGTGTGTGTGTATGTGTGTGTGCGCGTGTGTTTCTATATATATACACAGATACAGTAATCCCTCCCATATCCGAACTAATTGGAACACAAATTGTTCGGATTTGGGGATTATTCGGATACACGATGTACAATTATCTCCCCCCCACTCCCAAATCTTCACTCCGCCACTCCAGTGCTAAATCTTCAATCATGAAAGAATAAAAGTGGTATACAATACATATAAATCAAGTATGTAGTGAATCATGGTTCGGATGATGATAGTTAAATTAAGGGAGGGGTTTTAAATATATATACTGTATACATACGCACACACACACACACACACACACACACATATATATATATATATATATATATATATATATATATATATGCTTGTGTATGTTTGTGTGTGTGTGTGTGTGTGTGTGTGTGTGTGTGTGTGTGTGTGTGTGTGTGTGTGTGTGTGTGTGTGTGTGTGTGTGTGTGTGTGTGTGTGTGTGTGTGTGTGTGTGTGTGTGTGTGTGTGTGTGTGTGTGTGTGTGTGTGTGTGTGTGTGTGTGTGTGTGTGTGTGTGTGTGCGTGCATGTATGTATATACACATAGCCTATTTTCCCCTTTTATAAGAGAGATGGCCGAATCCATGTATACATCCATACCATACACAAAACCCATTCAAAGCACCCATCCCATCTCAGTACCTCGGGGATCAATGGTTCCCCTGATCCCCGTTACACTCTTTGGGTCGAAGGACATCCTTTCAGGCCACATCATCTCTCCATCTTTTCACAGTGTCCCTCCATACACTCCTGTCTCGCTCACTCCCTTTCCCTGTTCGACAGACGTTCCACGTGCATCTAATACACACTTCACCCCACCCATCCACCTCATTTTTGGTCTTATTCTCAAACTCGTTCCATCCACTTTCGTTTCCCGCACTCTCTTTGCTAGTCTTTCCTAATTCATTCTTTTCAGATACCAAAACTGCCTCAATATTCTATTATCCAACAACTCCCTTTCCCCCCTTGTTCTCTGCATCATATCCACATTTCCCACTCTCTCCGTTCTTGTAACATCTGTCATGTTTTCCGAAAACTTTAGCTTAAATACAATCAGTCTCTTCCTCTTTGCCTACGTTATATTCAAAGTCTGCTCCATACATTGTGAGGTGCAATCACTCATCTATATGACTTTCTCTTTGCCTTTGTCCCTAAATACTTATCATTCCATCCGAACATTTATTTTGTTTTCATTACTCGATGATTCATGTCCATTTTTTTATTCAGTGGTATATGCTACTCCAAATTCTTAAAATTTCTTGAGTTTCTCATGCTTCACACTCGCATTAACCCCATCAATACTGTGACAACCTTTATGCATTATGTTCCTGATATAGACAACAAATGATTGCAACTGTAGGGGGTGGACTCAACCCTAAAGATTTTTTCGATTAACTTTTACCCCTTGAAACTTCAGTTCACCTGCTCAGTTGCACAGAATTGTCGTTTTCTTTTTTTTCTTTTTTATCTGAGGAAATTTGATAAAATAAGTCGACGTGTCGAAGGTGTTAAACCTAACGCCATTATCATTCTTAATACACACCATCACTTCACTTTTCCCCACATTCACTCGTAACTTTCTTCACTCACATAACTTTTCAAACTCAACCACCTGCTGTTCCAATCTCCTCCAATCCACTTCCTTCCCTTAGAAACACAAAAAACAATCCCACCGGTCACCACTATTACCATTGTACCCTACCTATTGTCAAAATTTCCACGTGTACCAAGTACCTTTCCAGACGTTATTTTCATCAATACTACTTGTTCTTTCTCTTTTTCAATAACTTTAACATTCTCCTTTTCCATTACCTTTGTTCTCTTGTGATTCCCATTGCCACAATTAAAGCCTCCCCGTCCCCCTCAGCATTTAACAATATGAAATGTTCTGCCCATCGCTCTCTCATAACCTTCTCTTTCATTAACAATTATCTATATATTCCTTTTACCTTCCCCTCTCTACTCGATTCGCCTCCTTGTTCTCTCCTCATTGTCTTCCAAAATATTTTTATATTACTTTCAAAATTCTCAAACAAACACCTTACATTCACATTTTGCTTGGCCTCCTTCACCTTGCATTTCATTCCCACACATTTTACTTGATTTCATTCACACGCTTCCTCGTTCTTTCTTTGCAATTATTCTTTGTGTGTAGGGCTCTCACCCGCCACTGTACAGTCTCCTCTTCATTCCATTGTTCACTTTCCTTCCCTCTGTTCAAGCCCTCTCTTCATCCCGCAAACTTCGTTTGTACAAAAATTTGTACTTCTTCCTTGGAACGCATTCATTTTTATGCTTTCGTTTCTCCCCTCTCTTCCACTGCATACCAGTTTCCATGGTATTCAATCTAATTCCCCTTCTGGATCAAATCCCTTACTTTCAGCACCTTTCTACCTCCCTCCTTTCTATTCTTGCTCCACCTCCACCCGGCCTCAATCTCCCTTCCACCAGATCATGATCAGGAATTCCACCGCTTTCTCCCTTGAACACATTCACGTCCAAAGCTCTTCCAATATTCACCTTGGGTACAAATATATCTCCCATTAAATTCTTTTCAAGGTCCCTCTCGACCATCCTGGCCCATGCTGCTTCTTCTTCTTCTTCTTCTTCTTCTTCTTCTTCTTCTTCTTCTTCTTCTTCTTCTTCTTCTTCTTCTTCTTCTTCTTCTTCGCGTTCTTCTTCGCGTTCTTCTTCGCGTTCTTCTTCTTCTTTTTCTTTTTCTTCTTCTTCTTCTTCTTCGCGTTCTTCATCTTCTTCTTCTTCTTCTTCTTCTTCTTCTTCTTCTTCTTCTTCTTCTTCTTCTTCTTCTTCTTCTTCTTCTTCTTCTTCTTCTTCTTCTTCTTCTTCTTCTTCTTCTTCTTTTTATTTTTTTTTCTTCTTTTTTTCTTTTTTTTGTTCTTCTTCTTCTTCTTCTTCTTCTTCTTCTTCTTCTTCTTGTTGTTGTTGTTCTTCTTCTTTTTCTTCTCCGTCTTCGCCATCCTTTTTCAATTCAATACAGATTTTCAAGATTTTGTCTCCGCTATCGTTCCTAAGACGCAACCAACCATTATCAAGTCTTCCGTACCCGGTAGTCCTTTTCCTTTTATTCTAGATGCCTGGAGGCTACGCTATTCATCTCTATGGCACTCATCCACGAGTAGAAGGCTTATAGCCTGTTTCGATGAACCACTACTGTCCCGGATGAAACTTTTCTTTTTATTTCGATCTCCTCCACTTTGTTTTTGCCCATCTCCGTGGTACTCTCTCGCCAGCGCTAGAGTTATGACCCACCTCTATTAAACCGTTTGCACTTTTCTTCTTGTTCGTGCTGTCATCGTTCATGTTTTAATCATCTCGGCTTGGCGTAGGTCCCTCAGGAGTGAAGGGGATGATAGCCCACTTTGATTAACCTCGCCGCCACCCCTTTTTTTTTTAAAGTCGAACGCCAGGTTATTACATTCCCATCCATGGCACCATTCTGTTTTCTCGGATACGGGGAAGGTCGAGTCTCAAGCTGTGCTGTCCTTTACATATAAATCAATACTGGGATTCCAGATTTCAACACCCTCCCTGAACCTCGGGGCCTGAAATCTGACAAGGAAACTTGAGTTGTTGTTTTTTTACACCTACTCAGTTTTTTTTTTTTTTTTTCCTGTTTGAGTTACTCTTGGTCTCATCATGACACTCGTTCTTGTCGAAACACTATACTACTCCTATATAATTGGAGTGTATTTAAAATGGACACGAGCTCGCTCATGTGTGTGTGTATTCGCGTGTTGTGAAAAATCACTTTTCAGTGTATGAATGTAGATAGAATGCTGTTCTACTACTCTGAACTTTTTACAAGACATTGCGAATAAACACCAAATATAGTGTGTAGTGTATTCTATATTCCTTGCATGCCTTCAGATATTTGTTTTGTAGCAAATAAAGAAAGCCGTGCCTATTAACCGTAACTTCCTAACATCAATTTGGCATTGTTTTATTAGTTAAAATATAAGAGTCACTTTCTAGCTGGAAAAGACAAGTTATCATGGAGAAGAGAAGTTCTACATAAACATAGAGCATTAAAAAAAATCGAAAACGGTAAACCAGTGAAAAACTGCCAAGTTTTTTTTTATGTATTACCAAGGAAAAACACGCGTAAGATTTTCCATACGCTACTACTTGCAATCAGCAAAGCCGCTATAGACTCCACTGTATAAACCGCAAATCTTAGACTAAGTCCATGGTTCTATCCCTAAATTTCTTTCCTTCTTTCTATCTTGTATTACCGTGGCACACTTGGCCTGGTGCCTGCCCCATGAGCACAAAGACACCCCCAGTTCACTCCCACTTGACCTTGGTGTCGAAGTTCACAGGACAAAGCTGCTTTGGTCACAACAAAGCACCTTCTGGGGGTAATCTTTAAGATTCGGTTTGATTCGGTTTAACGTTGCGAGCTCCACCCCTCAACCCCATCAACCAGGAGGCTAGGACGGTGCTCCTTACAAAGGACTTTGTAGCATGGAACTTAATGAACCATGCCCTTGGTCCAAATCGCTGGTGGAAGTTTTCGAAATCCCGTCACTCCTACCTACGCCGCAAGTAGCGACGCTCTAACCTGCTTGGCCAGCGAGCATTTTGTTTTTTTTTTTTTTTTTTTTTTTTTTTTTTTTTTTTTTTTTTTTTTTTTTTTTTTTTTTTTTTTTTTAATCAGGACTCCTTTTCCTCTGGCGAATAGGAATGGTGCAAGAAATACAATTAGCTTTTTGAACCTCAAAGACATCTTATGGAAACTTGTTTTAATGTCAGACTATTTCAATAATTTTCTAGGGACTCCCCCTGATCAATTTTAAAAGTCTTTATTATTCAAAATGTCAATACACTCTCATCATAAGTTTTGGAAAAGGTCCAACAGACTGCGCACAAATTAAATTGTATTCTATTGGTTTTCGAAGATTCTAATTTCAAAAGAATTGCCTCAGGCAATTAGAAATTATACAGAAATTAAAATTGGTTTTCTTAAGACGAATAGAATTATATTCCATAATATTTGGAGACAAAGAATACAAAAGAACTCAAAAACCCAAAACCTTTTCCATTAGCTTAATAGCCTAATGTTCTTCGTATGTCTATATTTGGTTGAAAATAACCAAATATTCATAGTTGTTTGCAATATTCTTGACTATCTTCCCTTATTTCTGGGTGGTATACATTTCTAAAATATCTCAGAAGTCTATGAAATAGGAAACATAATACTCAGATATATACTGAAAAAGGTACGCCCACAAGAGATACCTCGGGACAATATATATATATATATATATATATATATATATATATATATATATATATATATATATATATATATATATATATATACTTTTTTTTCTTTTCTTTTTTCTTTCCTTTTTCTTTTTTCTTTTTTTTGTAAGACTTGTTCTTTTTGTCAGTGAGAAGAGTATTAAGGAGAGGGTGAGGAGGGAGGCAGTATGAGAGTGAAAGAGAGGGGGAGGAAGAGAAGGTAATAGAAAGGTCGTCCCAAGGGAAGAGAAAAGAATCTTAAAGAAAGGGATAAGGGGAACGAAGATATGAGGTCTCTCTCTCTCTCTCTCTCTCTCTCTCTCTCTCTCTCTCTCTCTCTCTCTCTCTCTCTCTCTCTCTCTCTCTCTCTCTCTTTCTTTCTCTCTCTCTCTCTATCTATCTATCTATCTATCTATCTATCTATCTATCTATCTATCTCTCTATCTATCTATCTATCTATCTATCTCTATCTCTCTCTCTCTCTCTCTCTCTCTCTCTCTCTCTCTCTCTCTCTCTCTCTCTCTCTCTCTCTCTCTCTCTCTCTCTCTCTCTCTCTTTCTCTCTTTCTTCCGCAACCAGTGCAGTATTGTAGTGGGCGCGTGTCAGGTGTGTTATATTTGTCATATTGTATAAATATATATACATTCAAGAAGAAGAAACGAATAAAATGCAAGAGAAGAAGGATAGGGCAGTCGCTAGATCCCTCCCCACAGGTAAGATTTTGGTTGTAGGAGATAGCCAGGTGCGGTATTTAGATAGGGACTTCTGCGACAAAGATAAGAAGCATAGGACCCAGGTGTGTTTCCCCGAGTCGGGGATAGGTGATGTTAGAGACAGGATTGAAGAGTGTATAGTAGGGGAAGGTGTAAAATCCCTTCGTTTGCTTGAGTGTTGGTGGGAATGACATAAGTAAGTTAAAGAATGAGGAATTGTTTGTGCGGTTTCGGGATGCGCTAGATAAGATTAGGAATTAGGGAGGGTTTCAGTTCCCGTCTCTCCGTAATTTCTGGTTTAAGAGGTAAAGTGTTTTTATCGTACCGCCATTATTTAAAGGGTTTAAAGGGCCTACCCTCTCTCCCCCCGGCAGCCACATGCTGCGCACGACCATTGTTTACATACGTTTTGACCATATTTTACTCTGTTTTTTTGTGTGTGTGTGTTTGATGCACTTATAAAGTTTTCTCTTACGTCCGGCATGCATGTGAGTATGTGGTGTGAGGAAGTTCAGCCCGCACGACTGGCAGTGGCCTGATAGCCTTACAAAGTAAAGGACATGTATACGCTAGCTTGCCGCGTTCACTAATTTGCCGTGTGAAATTCGAAACTATTTTTCAGTGAAGAGAAATTTGAAGATATTAGCCATGCCTAAGCTATCCAAACAAAAGGCACACTTGCAGAAGACAAGAACGTCTACATTAGCAACTCAAGGGGAGAAAGAAAGAACAGGTAATACAGCGCCTTATTAACTCAATTTTCATGGGCTAGTGGGTAATGGACTTTTTGTGTATCTGGATAACTTGATTCTAGTTTCAAAGGATATGGAAACTCACTTCCATAAGTTGTCCCTAGTCTTGCAACGTTTTGCTGAAGCTGGCATCAAATTCTTAGGTCTTGTGGTAGACAAAGATGGCGTTCATACCACGGATGATAAGATTAAACCTGTTAGAAACTTTCCTACACCTAAGACAGTTGACTAAGTACGCTCTTTCCTAGGGTTGGCAGGATACTATCGTGCTTTTGTAAAATACTTTGCTTCCATTGCATCACCTACTCGTCTCTTCAAAAAGGATACTCTCTTTCATAAAAGTTTTGACTCCTTGAACCATGCACTTACTCAAGCACCTGTGTTGGCATTCCCAGATTATAGTCTTCCTTTTACCATTTACACTGATGTTTCTGGTTAAGGTATTGTAAGCGACCGGTAGATAGAGGTAAACATTCAAGTAGATAGAGGGGTAGGTGCAAAGATATGCAAATTTTATTACTTGGATGTTTTGAAACAATGGCCGATAGGAAGTGCAGAGTTGCATATTCTCGCTTGCCGTCTTGTGTTTTGTAAACATAGGTTAGGATATCGAGAGTGCTGAATTGACGAAATGTAACACGAAGCCACATTCCGCTTGCAATATAAGTGTTTGCGTAAACAATATTGCTTGAGATAGTATAACAGTCTCTCTGATTGGAGAAAAGGGTGGAGGAGGAGAGAAATTATTGGTGCATGGAGGTAAAGTCACGCCCTTAAAGGGTGGCACTTATTTGTAACGTTCAAAGTTATTGGATGAATTAAATTGTGACGTCGGAGCAGACTTGGCTTGGTGGGATGTACAAGGATCCCAACCGGGAGTCCCTTGGTGTAGATTGAACCAAGTGTATTTACTAAGAAGAAAGAAGATATGAAATAAAATCTAATTTTAATTCACCCCATCAAGAAACTTTCATATCTAGTGATCGAAGCTTCTATAGAAACATACTTAAGAGAATGAAGAGGCGTGGGACCTAACAGGTATTGGAGCTGTCCTAATGTAGCAAGTAGATGGTCGTCGTCCATATGCCATTGCATATGCTAGCTGCATACTCATTCATGCTGAGTCTCGCTATTCTGTTACACATTTGGAAGCTTTAGCAGTGGTGTGGGCTCTAAAGCATTTTCGTGACATCACCTTTTGCTGTCCTATCACAGTATACATAGACCATATTGCTGTCACACAACTTTTCAAGGGCAATAATCTTTCAGGCCGCCTTACCAGGTGGTTTCTTAATATAGAGGAGTTCAGTCCAATCCTTAAGCATATTCCGAGACGTACAATGTTGTTGATGCACTTTGGCTAAATGTACCTATAGCTGCTGTTGCAGTAATTCACAACTTCTCCCTGCGTCAGTATATTTTCATGCAATTTGTCTATCATTTCCCTGTAATAGTTTATACATTTTGTCTATTGCCGTATTTTACGTGCCCTTCTGTTTGTCTGCTCCCTGCCACGAATGTTGTTTCCTCGATGAGCGCACCCAGAGATGGAGGCCGAACTTTGTAGTTGGCACGTGTCAGGTGTGTTATGTTTGTAATACTGTATAAATGTATACAGATGTATAATTGTGTGGAACATGTAGCGGATTCCCGCTAATGGAGTTGTATTCCAGCTAATGGACTTGCCTGACACCAGATGGCATCAGTTATTCGACACCCTTAGGCGAGAGAACACGTTGCTCTCCTATCATACTTTTTTATTAATACAACAGTGTTTTCTGATCCCGCCATTATAGTATTGCTATAGTTTTTTAACCGTCGTTCGAGAAGAAAACTAGCGAAACTAAAATAGCCATAAAAAAAAGAACGTGAGAGGTGAAAAATAGAAAATTATAAATAAAAAGAAAACCCTGAGCATAGCATGATTGACCATGGACTTTCTTGTCACTCCAAAGGAAATGTCACGTGATTCTTTGCTAGATTTTATCTACTTGTTTACTGATTGGTTTGTTTGGTTTTTTTATACATATTTTTCATTTATTTATTCATTTTAATTCATCTATTTCATTTCTTTTTCTATTTATTTATCTATTTGTGTATTTATTTATCATATTGATTTATTTATATATTCATCTGTCCATTCATACATTTGCTTATTCACTTATTGACTGGAAGCTCGCTGTCCGAGCGGGTTAGGGTGTCGTTAGTTGCGGCGAAGGTCGAGTGGATGGTGACTCGAGCCCTGCCACCGGCGAAGTTGATCCAAGGGCATGGTTCATTGAACTTCACGCTACAAAGTCGTCTGTAAAGGGGGCACCATCTTAGCCTCCCGATAGGGGAAGTTTGTAACGTTAAACTGCATCATCATCATCATCATCATCATCATCATCATCATCATCATCATCATCATCATCATCATCATCATCATCATCATCATCATCATCATCATCATCATCATCATCATCATCATCATCATCATCATCATCATCATCATCATCATCATCATCATCATCATCATCTCTCCTCTTTTAGGTCTTTGTTTCAACAATATCTTGTTTCAGTTGCTCATGAGACCAAAAGAGGAAGGCTCGTCTCCTTCTCAACATCATTCTCACTCTCACTCTTTCTCGCTCTCGCTCACTCACTCACTCACTCACCATCTCTCTGTCTCTCTCTCTCACACACACACACACACACACACACACACACACACACACACACACACACACACACACACACACACACACACCATTTTCCAGTGTATGTATGGGCAGACCCTCTCACACCTGTAACCACTCCACCTCACCCGACCCCCAACCCAAGGCCTTTCCCATCAACCTTTACAGCACAAAGGTTGTTGCCAAGACAAACTTAATTCTCTTCCATCAATTCCTATTCTGTCTTCCTCTCCTTGGATGGATGCTGTCAGTTCCTCATCTTGGTTTCCCATTGCATCCACCCTAAACACCATACTAATTCACGCAATCTCCCATATACCACTTCTTCAATTGCCTCTCCTCATCCTTTTCACTACAAAGTAATTCCGCATCTAAATTTCCTAAACCT
>NC_134777.1:2485268-2487768 GCF_046742065.1 Oratosquilla oratoria
TTCCCACGTCACTGCACCCCTATTAGCACCAATTGTCTACATTCTGCCATATTGCTGAATCAACATGGGCTATTCTGGACCCGCCACCCTCACCAATATTAATGCTGATCCCACTCTCAGTGACAACGAGGACATCACTGAGCAACCTTGTCCTTCATTGCAAATGCACGAGCAACATGTTGATACCACACCATGGCAGCCACTGCTCCCTACTACTCAAGCCCACCACCGCCACCACCACTGACACTACTGCCACTACTGCCACCACTGCCACCGCAGCCGCCACCGCAGCCCCCCATTGCAGCCACCTCCGCCGCCGCCACCCCCCACTCCTACCTACCACCCACACCACCGCCACCATCTCTACCACCGCCACCATCGCCACCACCGCCACCAAACGATCTGCGGACTATGCTTTGAACATTAGCGAATCCTATTCTCTAGCTTTTAAGTCGTTCAGGCACGACAAGAACTCCCAACCCACGGCTTCTGATAATTCCCTCTCTCACCTTCACCCCCACCCTCTTCCCAACAGTTCACCTCCCCTAGTTGTTAATACATCCTTTGCTTTCGCCCCCAGAACTGCTTATGTTAAACTCATCTTCCGTGAGAACCCGACCGTGGATATGAAACTTAGCTGGCTTGCTGAAATTACCATGTCATTCAGGCTCGATTGGAAGTTAGCTGAGGTGAAAATGTCTGCTGTTATTTCTCGTATGTGTATATTTTACGTAGACGTACCGATATCATTGAGAGTGCCACGAAGGGTAATTTCTTATCCTTGAAGCTCGATGTTCAGGACTCGGTCGATATACCACGTATATTACCCACGTATCTCGTCACCTGCTACTCTGTCAGCGTTGACCCGTCCCAGGCAAAAAATCTTCCGGGCGTATACAGCGTGCGCCGCTTCTACCAACACGGGACACCCTTCTACTGCCTTGATATCGTCTGGAGCCACCCCCAACCACCGCCTACAGAACATCACTTCAGCTTCCTCCCTTGCCTACCACCGTGCGAGTTTCGAAGGATGAAAGATGAACAGCCTTGGTGCTTCAAATGCTGGGGTGTCGGACATATATCTCGGTATTGTTCTGCTTCCATTGACAAGTGTGGCTGGTGTGCAGGTACTCACCCCTCCCGTACTTGCCCACATCGCACCCCCTCTCAGCCCACCAACACTAATGAAGCTTCTACAGCCGACCAGCTTCCCACTCCAAATTCATCCATGTGGAAATGCCCCCGCTGTCACGAACCCGGGGTGAATGTACGGATGTATGAAGCGCGCTCAGGTGACCACCTCCCAGACTGCATACGCGCCACCACCATTCTCTCAGTCCCACTCAAGGGCCGTCCCACCGCTGAGACCCTCAAACCTGCTTGACTCGCCGCAAGTAATTGCCCTCCGCGAGGCCGTTGCCAACCTAATGGCACGTTGCAGAGTAATTGCAACGCGCTTTAACGTAATTAAAAAGCACATCAATAGCCTCGCTGCACAACAAGCCTCCACTGAGTGCACCCTAGCCACGCTTGTCGAATCCCACTAATTCGTCATCACGACTTTTACCACCTTCTCCGAGAAACTGGAGGCCCTCATCAGCTGGTTCGAAAGGTTCAGTAACAAAATACCTATCAAGCCACAACGACACACGCCTCAGAGCAGCACCACCTCCACGTCATCGCCTCCGCCAGCCACCTGTAAACCCAAAAGTAGACTTCGCTAACGAGATTAAGATTCGTATCATCACTTGGAATGCTTGTGGTATCAACAGTCATCCGAAAATTACTTCCCTAAAGGCCTATGTAGGCTTCTACCAACCACAATCTATATTTATCCAAAAAGCTTTTGTTGGCCGCCACGATCCTGGGACTGAGGCACACCCGCTACTCCTACGCTCCTCTATCTATGATGACATGGCATTTCAACTCCTTGAGGTATTCATAGGCAATGGGAAGCTGATACTCTGCAATGTTTACTCTGCTCCAGGAAAAATCAGTTTCTCTGCCTTCCCCCCCCCACCACGTCTCACGGTGTGATCTACGTGGGAGACTTCAACGCCTGGCACCCTGCCCTAGGATATGTCTCCCCCCCCCCTCACTCACTGGCCCACTGGGGTGTGCCACACACTCCAGAGGAGGCACGCTCGACCACATCATCACATCTGGTCTAGCAGCGACATGCGTTAAGTGCTTTCCCATACAGACTTCCTGCCAAGTGGGCCTTCTCCTCTTCACACATGCCTCCGCATCTCCTTTCCTTCGAAGTACTGCTCCAAATGCGTCTCATACATCTCTACTCTTCTACCAATATTTGATCTCCAGTCACCTAAGAACCTGTACTCTTCCCTCGTTGCTTCAACACATGATTTTTACACCCGTTACGTCACAAGGCCACACATCAAAAGCCTGGACGCTGGACCAATGCATCCTACACGCGGAAAAGAAGGCTGAGAGAAATAGTTTCGTCTCTCAAAGGCAGCCAACACCTGCTGATCTCCTC
>NC_134777.1:2492768-2495268 GCF_046742065.1 Oratosquilla oratoria
GTTCATTTATAAATTTTGTTCAGAATGCACTAGATGATTTGTTCAACAGGTTGACGTTATCCTTAAGAAAAACATTGGAATTTTCAAAATATCTGTGACACAATGAACAATAGAATGAGTAGAAACAAGCATTGCACATTATTTCTAACACAAACTTCGTTTATGAATCCATTTACCTGCTCATTCATTTACCAATTTGCTTTATGTATTCAATCATTATGCATTTATTTTTATTTGCTTGTTTCTGTATTATATATTTTATCAATTTATTTACTTATATATTTGAATAATAACAAATTAATCAACTTATATAACGTTTACTTGTAGATTCGGTTTTTTTTTTTTATTCACTCATTCATTCATTCATTCATTCATTCATTCATTTTGCTTGTGCGAGAGCTGGTAGGGACAGGAGAGGAGATTTCCTCAATATTTGAGGATCTTTGGGAAAAGAGAATCAAAAGCAGTCCTGGGGTGGGGGGGCGGGATAGGTGTGCGTGTTCCCGAATGTCCAAGTGTGGCAACACGCTGCCACTGCTATAGTGTCCCCTAAGTGTACATATCATAACTGTATATAAAATTGTTAATCTTTATCAAAACATTATATATGTCTATTGTAAATAATACAGTATGTTTCAAATGTTGTATCATATATGAGAATGACTTGTATTGTTAAATGTTTTTATATATAGCTTTATTTGCATACGCTTTACAAAGCGTTCATATATTCATTATGTATTCTGTATGTCATGGCGGACGGGCGAGTAATTTAAGTCCCAAACAATATCAATGTTTAAGTGTCTCCTTCCTACAATTAGTATGATAATCACCATCTACCAAGATGAGGTAATCAACTCCTTCAATTGATGAACCCGGAGTGTGGACCGGACCATCATCTACCATGATGAGGTCACCAACCTCATCAGTTGGTGACCCCCTCGTGCGGACCGGACCAGTCGCCATGGTGAGGTAACCAGACTCATCAATTGGTAACCCTGAAGTGCTGGACTCGTAGTGCTGCCGCCACCGCGGTCACCTCCGCCTCAGCCGCCGAGGACTGCCCCTGCCCAGCCACAGCCGCCGAGGACTGCCCCTGCCCAGCCACAGCCGCCCCTGCCCAGCCACAGCCGCCGAGGACTGCCCCTGCCCAGCCGGCGCCGCCGCAGTCACCTCCGCCACAGCCGCCGAGGACTGCCCCTGCCCAGCCGCCGCCGCAGTCACCTCCGCCACAGCCGCCGAGGACTGCCCCTGCCCAGCCGCCGCAGTCACCTCCGCCACAGCCGCCGAGGACTGCCCCTGCCCCACCGCCGCAGTCATCTCCGCCGCAGCCGCGGTCACCTCCGCCGCTGTCACCCCAGCCGCAGTCATCTCTGCCGCAGCCGCCGCGGTCACCTCCGCCGAGGACCGCCCCTGCCCAGCCGCCGCCGCCGCAGTCACCTCCACTGCAACCGCTGTCGCCGGCGCCGCAGCACCAACCTCCGCCTGACCGCCGCAGCCATCATCGACTAACGCTGGCGCCGTAGCACCAACCTCCGCCTGCCGCCGCAGTCATCGTCGACCACCCCCAGCCGCTGCCAACGCCCCAACCATCATGGACCAGTCTGTCCCTAACTCAGCGGACGTGGTTCCCAGGCAAGCACCACCCACGGACACTCCCGTCAACTGCGCTTCCATCCCCGGACATCCAAGACTGGCTTATTTCACCAGTCATTCGGGGGGGAGTAATGTGGCAACACGCTGACACTGCTATAGTGTCCCCTAAGTGTACATATCATAACTGTATATAAAATTGTTAATCTTTATCAAAACGTTATCATTATATATGTCTATTGTAAATAATACAGTATGTTTCAAATATTGTATCATATATGAGGATGACTGTCGTATTGTTAAATGTTTTTATATATAGCTTTATTTTCATACGCTTTTACAAAGCGTTTATATATTCATCATGTATTCTGTATGTCATGGCGGACGAGAGAATCAAATACAAGTCCCAAACAGTAACGAAGTTTGAGTTACTCCTTCCTACAACTGGGACGATAACCACAAACTACCAAGATAAGGTAATCAACCTCATCAAAAGGTGAACCCGGAGTGTGGACCGGATCATCACCTACCATGATGAGGTCACCAACCTCATCACAAGTTATCCCCCACCTTCCCCGGCGTCCTCACTCGGTCAGAAGCAATCTAAAGAAGTCAGCAGCAACTCGGCAAATTGTCTTCATAACCAGATCTATTACCAGTTCAAGACTTATGTACTGCTCACATGTATCAGTTATTCTAGCTCACGCCTTAAGCCTGCCACCACAGTCAAGAAATGGAAATTTTCTCGACTCGCTTCTTTGAGACAGATCGTCTGAAAAGGAAAAAAGGAAAATTGCTTGCAACAGTACAAACTAAAAAAAAAATATGACCCTCCAGGAAGACGACATAAGGAGGAGGAGTGGGAGGCGAAGAATGTGTGCCGAGATGTCGGTTGTGGGGAACAGAAAAA
>NC_134777.1:2497768-2505268 GCF_046742065.1 Oratosquilla oratoria
GAGGGGGGACAGAGGGCAGCAAACGTTCGCACAAACACATGGTACCCTCTTACGGACGAGCTCCCAGGATATTACAATTGGGATTCGAGGTAAAGCCTAGAAAAATTAAATGTCACAATGTGTGTGTGTGTGTGTGTGTGTGTGTGTGTGTGTGTGTGTGTGTGTGTGTGTGTGTGTGTGTGTGTGTGTGTGTGTGTGTGTGTGTGTGTGTACAATCTCGTTTCATGTGAATGTGGGTATGGATGTGGTTGTTGATTTATGTGATTCACCATTCACCATGGTCTTGGATCATGTGTTGGACTTGTGATCGACAGCTATTTCCCTTCCGGAAGAGAGCTCAGAGCTCGTATACGACCGATCTATGGGCAATGTTATGACCTTACACGCACACACACACACCCAACTCCCAGCCCACGAGATTTGGAATAACGACCCGCAGCGCAGCGATACTGAAATTATTTCAGCCCTGGGCTGGATTCGAACTCGGACTGCCGTAGTGGCAGCCAGAAACTCTACCACTGCGCCACGAGTGTCTGTGTGGCACTGGATGTGGGTAGCAACAAATGTCCTGCTTTAATGCAAATGCCAATACAAACAATTTGTCTGCTTATAAATATACAGATACCCATTCATTTTTTACAGTTTAAATGGCCATGTGTATACAGAGCTGAAAATGCGTCCCTGGATCTCCACAATACAATTTTTATTACATATTTTTCAATGTATATAATGGGTTTTGTCGATAAGAAATTATTTTGATATGTTATATGTTTGTGTTGTTATAAGTATTCAGGGCTCACCTTTTATTTATATATACATCTTTCTCAAACATTCATACAAAAAATTGTCATGTATATATACACTGTACATGTTGAAAGCTGTGTAACTCAGATTCATTATTAAATAATTACCAAAATTGAATATGACAGCAACTTCAGTTTGAATTGTAATACCTACTAATCAAAACAATTTTTTGTCTTCATACCCCTAATATTGAACTAATGACTATTATTACGTTTACTGAAAATAATGTTTTCGATTTGAACTCACATTTGCTATCACAACAGCTTGGCATTCATATCAGTCAATTTGACCCGAGTCTATTATTTACAATTCATTCCCAGCAATTAACGAGGAATCCATCAGGTGCGCTCGCAGAGAAGTCCATTAACGCCTCCACCCTCCCCTAACTACTCTCTCAAACCTTTCACTAGATTGGCTAGAGTAAGTAATTAGAGATGCCCGGACTTAGACACTATGTATCTATCTACGAGTACCAAGGGCTTCTTCCCTCCTATATAGGAGGTAGCCAAATCAAAAGCGCACACCCGCTCTCGGCCATTTCATTTCTATTCACCACCCTTGTTTCCCTCTCTTCTTAGCTCCTCATGGATGATGAATCATTCCTGTCCCCTGCCCAGCACATCCACCAAAAGGCCGCTTCCCTTAATCGGCGACCCCCCTCCCCTCTCCATTCCCTTAGACGAAACTGTTGTAAATATATTGTTCAACTCCAACTCCATATAAAGAGTTCAAGAGGAATCCAAATGAATTCGAAATATTTCTAAAGTAGGTCAAGAACCAATATATGAATACAAAAGAATGTCAAGGAGATGCAAACAGCAACAGACCTCTTGCTCTTTATTGGGCTGCTTGTGAACTGAAGAGGTGTAAACAGTGGAAACGGTTAAATTCCACTGGCTTGATTTTAAGTGTATGAGCTCACGGTGCTGAGAAATAAGTTAGGTTCGAGTTGGACTCCATATATCTATCTACACTTTTTTAAAATGTTAATTGTAATTCTAACTCACAACATGATCATGTAATTTAATAGAAACATTTACAATGTAGTTAAAAAAATAATTTATTGGAATTTGATTTCTTATAGACTATTCTATAACCATTATTTCTTGTTACATTACTACGATCCACAATTGAATAAATCATCTGCATTTATACTAATAAGTCATGGAACATTTTAAAGATTTCAACTGAATCACCCCACATTCTACGTTTGGATAAGCTAAATAAATTATGATCACTTAGGCGCTCTTTATAGGGTTAATTACGTAGAAAAGGGATTATTCTAGTGATTCTACGCTGTACATTTTCTGATTTATTAATAGTTATTTTTGCCACAGCTATTATTACAAGTAGATTATATTCATATCTGTATGTATGAATGTCCTATCCAAGAGTTGACACCTTGACGTGGCGGATAGGCTTGAGAATCTTAATGATTACAAAAGCTATGTCGATAGAAAGGAAATATCTGCAGGGTCACCCATATCGAACAGGTTTTGTAAGAAAGATCAGACAAAGAGCAGCTCACACACACACAGTCGCAGGACCCACTGCTAATTGGCACGTCTCTGATGGCGAACCGGGAAATTCCCCATAGATAGATGGAGTACAGTCATAATGACGGCGTGGACCATTGGGAACCCTATAGATATATAGGGCTTCACCGAATATAATGAATAAGGTGACACCAAAGAAATATCTCACCAGAAACAAGTTGGCAGGGAGGTGAGATTACTGCCAAAAGCCCTTCATAGTAACCATGAACAGTATAAACAAAACAAAACCGGGTGTTCCTGGTGGATCATCGTCTCCTAAAGGTCCAACTGTATTGCCTCATTTGCTTACGGGCAGTGTGCCACCGAATGTGAGTAAGCACTGTCTAAGTAGAGCCAAGCCTTGGGCATTAAACAGTATGAAGAAAATAAAGAGCTATACTTACAACGTAAGAACTCTCAAAAGACCACAGGCTGGAGAGTTTAATGGAAGAACTAGACAACATCAAGTGGGACATCGTAGGGTTAAGTGAAGTCCGAAAAGCGGAAGAAAAGCTGATACAATTACAAGATGGTCACTACCTGTTCTACTATAAAGGTAAGGATAAAGAAAGATCTAGTGGAGTAGGATTCTTGATCAACCGAGAGGTTGTTGGTAACGTAGTCAAGTTCAGTAGCTTGTATTGTGATTAGGCTGTGTAAAAGGTACACTCTAAAAATAGTTCAGGTTTATATACCAACTTCACAGAGTTCAGACGATGAAATTGAGGTGAGATGTTAGTCAATTTTGCAGAGAACTACAACATGAGAATAATGAACACTTTCTTCCAAAAGCGTGTATGTTGTAAATGGACCTGGAAAAGTCAAAATGGAACAACAAAGAAAGAAGTAGACTTCATATTAGGAGATGAATGCAAAAATGTTAGCAATGTTACGGTCATAAATAAAACCAACATAGGTAGTGACCATAGAATGGAGGGTTGCAAAGCTGAATTCAATTTCAGAACCGAGAGAAATGAACTAGTCTTAAAAAAAAATAAGCTTTGCAAAGGTTAAGGATAATAAGAAAGAATTTCAGTTAAAAATTCTAAATAAATTCGAAGCTCTAAGAACTAACGAGGACACCGTCGAATTTGAATTTAGTGAACATCATTAGGGAATCGGTAGAGAAAGTAGGAAACAAATACTCCAAAGCTACAAATGACCTAATTAAATGAAGGAGGGCAATGCATATCAAAAGCAGGAGAGACGAAATAGAAAGAGTAGAACTAAACAAGCTTATCAACAAAAGGTAGATATCAGAGAAAGGGAAGAGAATCATGCAATAAATTGGGAATAATACATAAACATAATACCTATAAATGTGAATAACATGCATCTCAGTATATATAAGTTTTATCCTTTCCAGGATGTGAACTACAATCACTATCATGAAGTAACTTCAATATCTCATTTACCAGAGTTTGTGGTATAACCAACTGATTTACTTGACCTCTAGAAATATCTTTCCCATTTACAAATGTTTTCCTATACAATATTCCATTAATCAAATGAAATTCCTCTATCTTGTACCCCTTTGGTAGCTTTGGAGGATCTCCTCTTGGGTTCGTCAAATGCTTGATTATTGAATCACATGTCTCATCATCTCTCTGTTCTCTTATTAGCATTTCTTCATCTAAAGTTACTAATTCTTCTATACTACAAACAAAATTAATCAACCCAGTCCCAGTCATTGGTTGACTTATGTTTCTAGAAAGTGGATCTGCTACATTCCTTCTACCCGGAATATATTCAAATTGAACTTCATAGCACTGAAGTATCGCAAACCATCTAGCAAGTCTGCCTCTAAGATTCTTATGCTTAAATAAGTTCTGAATAGCTGTGTGATCAGTCCAGACTCTGATGGGATACCCTAGTATCATATCCCTAAAACTTTCTAAAGAATAAATTACTGCTAAAGTTTCTCTTTCAGTTATAGAATAGTTTCTCTCCGCACTATTACAAAGTCTGGATGTGTAAGCTATGGGTTTTAAAGTTCCATTTCTCTCTTGCATTAGTATGCCTCCTAATCCTATGTCAGACGCATCAGTACAAAGAATAAATTCTTTTTCATAGTCGGGAAAAATTAAGATAGGTGAACTCGTGAGTTTATCTTTCAACTTGTCAAAAGCTTGCTGTTGCGCAGGTCCCCATATGAACTTTGAGTCCTTTTTTAACAATGAACTTAGTGGATTAGCAATGTCAGCATAACTTTGAATGAATTTTCTATAATATCCTGTTAATCCCAAAAAGCTCCTAACCTTGTCTACATTGGTCGGAACTGGAAAATTCTTGACAGCGTCAACCTTTGAATTTACTGTACTCAGTCCGTGTCTGTCTATCTTATGTCCTAAGTAAATGACACTGTCTTGCAAGAACTTACATTTTTCAAGTTTTACTTTTAACCCAGCTTCTCCTAGTCTTGAGAATATCAAATCTAATTTCTTAAAGTGCTCCACTGCAGTCTGAGAAACTATTAAAATGTCATCTAGAAATACACTGGCAGTGTTTCCTAACAATCCTTCTAGAATAGTATTCATTAATCTCATGTAAGTTAATGGACTATTACATAACCCAAATGGCATTCTCTTGAACTCATAATGTCCTGTTGTAGTAGAAAATAAATGCTGTAAACTCTCTTGAATCTTCATGCAATTCTATTTGCCAAAAAGCTGATTTGATATCTATAGTACTAAAATATCTATTCTCAGTTCCCAAACTTCTCAAAATGTCACCGATAATGGGTAATGGTAACCTGTCACGAATGGTGTGCTTATTCAGTTCCCTGTAATCAATAACTGGTCGCATAGTCCCATCAGACTTTGGTACTAAGATCAACGGAAAATTCCACTCGCTTTTACTATGTTCAATAATATCCTGTGATAGCATTTCAGTGATGAGTTTATCTACTACAGCTAATTTAGAGTGAGGAACTCTGTTGGCTGGTATGTAGATAGGTTGTGTTCCTGGTTTTAACTTAATGTGATGTTTTAAAACAGTTGTTTTGCCTAAGGCGTCCCCCGGCAAAGCAATTGCTTTTTTATGTTTCATAAGCAAAGCAAATAAAGCTTCATCCAACTCAGGGCAATTAGTTGATTGTAATAATTCTTTATATCTATTTCTTAAGTCTATGCCTTCTTGTACTGAACAAATTGATGAAGTTGGTAATTCTATCTCCTCACTATTCTCATTTAAAATCTTAATAGGTTTAGTACACACCTGAATACATCCTATTTGTGTACCTTTCTTTAAAACTATCTCTTTATTCATAGTATTAATTACTAATATTTCTACTCTGTTCTTATTTGTCTTATAAATCCCTGAGTCCCACTTCAATCCTTTAAGTTTAACTGATTCTGGGACTGTAATTACTTCAGAGTCTACATTGATTCCTTTCAAACACACTTCAACCTTATTAATTGACATGGGATGTAACAATGTCGACCTTGTTAATCCGCAATCTGCAATTCTCAAGGCATCTGTGGTTGATAATTTAGTAATCTCTGGGATTTCCTGAACTTCTGAGTTGGGTTCACAAATTGTTTTACTTTCTGTAGGGTTGGACCGCTCGGCCTCGCTATCTAGGATAGAAATGTTATCTAAGGATTCATTGATTCCTGTCACTGGTCTTAAGTCTGGTTGATTTAAGAATGGGATTAACTGTGACTTCACTAAAATTCCTAAGTCAGCAGGACAAATTACCATGTTTTCTTTTCTCATAGTTGCAAATCCTATCAATAAATCTCCTGGAAAAAACAGACTCTTCTACCACTATCACTGGGATGTACAATTGTTCATTTGTATACAAGGCAACTTCTAGCTCAATCTTACCTAATGTTTTTAACTGATTTCCAGTTACACCTTGCAATGTGTAACGGATTGGTTCCAACATTTTCACTCCTGGGTTCAACTGGTTTAAAACTTTACTAGTAATTACATTAACTACAGACCCTGTATCAATAAAAATTTGAATAGGCTTATTGAACACTTTACCCGCAATGAGAGGTCCTACAGAAGTTTTACCAACAGTAATTATCAGTTTGTCAGTTTCTTTCATCTCCCTTGCATTCCCATATTTAACACAATACCGCCTATCGGTATATATATGGGGAGGTCTGAAATTGTTTATTCTGTGTCTGGGGGTTTTCCTCTTAGCCCTGGGGGTACCCGAAAATTCCGGCACTCATGAGTTCTGTGTCCGATTTTATTATGGTAAATACAGAATGGAGGGTTCCTACATTGATACTCATTGTGACCTTCGTATTTGCAATTTCTGCAAATAATCCCATAAAAACATTCTTGTGCTTTGTGTCCCCATGCATTACAATTAAAACATAGAATTCTGGTATCCCTATCCCTAGATGGACTTCTAGCATGCCGCCTATGTCCTACTTCTGTTTTCTTAAACTCTCTAGAGTTCCTATATTGGCTTTGTTGATTTATAGGCATTACATATGGGTTTATTGTTCTGGTCTCACTGTATCTTTGAAGAAGATAATCTACTTCTCCTAAACTTATATTTGATTTTAGATCCTTGTACAGCCTTTCTGCTGTTAAGTCATCAGAATTCTTTGCCAATAAGCTAAATGTAATCAATTTGATTACCTGTGAGATTTTCATCTTCTCACTAGATCTTTCTATCCAGTCTGAATCTTTCAAGATAGAATTCATATCTTTTGACCATCTATCTAATCTAGCTAAGTACTCTGTGTCAGTTTCACTTGTCCTAACTTCCTTAATCATTTTTACCAATGATCTAATAGGATCCTGATCACATTTGGACATGAAATGTTTAAGAAAGGCTTTCTTGTAATTATCATATTGATTAATTTCTTCCATTTGCTGGAAGTTAATGACAAACCTCTCCCTTCCATGCTCTGGATCTATATTCTCCTTGAGAATCTCAATCTTACGATTCTCATTGGTAATGTTTTACTAACTATAAGAGTGTCTATGAGGTTCAGGAACTTGTTTACACCATATGTGTTAGACTCTCCTGTGAATTTTGGAATATTTGTATTTGATGTGTGAATTTCGTGTCTCAACACGTTAGAATTCTGAGAGGTACTCATACTAATACCTTGCTTTATCCTGGCTGCTTGCGATGTCGCTTCGTGATGTCAATTTCTCTCTTGACGTCCTTCTACGGCCTTGTCATTCGTCA
>NC_134777.1:2510268-2537768 GCF_046742065.1 Oratosquilla oratoria
AACCAAACATTTGATTCTATTTTGTTTTCTCATAAATACGCGAACGAGGTTATAATTGGGATTTCCCAGTTTCCATCCTAGGCCTCGAGCGAGTTTGCATATGTACAGTGTACGTATGCATGCGGTGATGTGGTATTGGGTATGGTGCATTGTACATGTAGTCAGCGCGTTGGTTGGGCAGCTAGCTGCATGCAACCAATGAACTTCCCTGCATACAGGTACCATGCAATTCGCAACTAGCGACATTATGTAGCACGATAGTCGTGTAGAGTCTAGTCAACATGTACTAGTATACGCGCGCATGCAGCTGATACGAAGCAAGGCTAGGTAAGCCATTGAACTCTAGCAGCTATACCGCGTACACATACGTACGTACATCAACAAATTAAAGTTGATTGATGCGTTGCGTTTATGATATCGATTGATAATGCAATGATTGATCACGGATAAGTTTGTGTTTGCTCTGATCCTTTCATCAATGGTGATGGGATTCAGGGATTGCCAAATGATGGATAATGCATGAAAAATTTTGAATCTTGCCGCGGGAGCGATTTTTTGTGGGCGATCGCTCCCGCTATTGGATTTGTGAGAGCTACATTGGAACTTTCCCGAGCGAAATCGCTCGTCGCTCCCGTGTATTTTTTTTGCTAGGGAGTGGGGTCCTAGTGATAGTTGGGGAGGTGCCACCGCCTGTTTGGACGTACATACGTGCATGACCACGGTATGTATGTATGTATGTATGTATGTATGTATGTATGTATGTATGTATGTATGTATGTATGTATGTATGTATGTATGTATGTATGTATGTATGTATGTATGTATGTATGTATGTATGTATGTGTGTGTGTATGTATGTATGTATGTATGTATGTATGTATGTATGTATGTATGTGTGTATGTATGTATGTATGTATGTATGTATGTATGTATGTATGTATGTATGTATGTATGTGTATATGTATGGACGGATGTATGTATTTATGTATGTATGTATGTATGCATGTATGTATGCATGTATGTATGTATGTATATATGTATGTATGTATGTATGTATGTATATATGTATGTATGTATGTATTTATATATGTATGTATATATGTATGTATGTATATATGTATGTATGTATGTATGTATGTATGTATCCTTCACTTTAAAGGCATACAAGGCCTAGAACATAAGAAATGTGTTCTGCTCCTCATAGGCTGTCAAACTTCAGACACGAGGAGATGCACTTTATAAACAAGAAATTAGATATCTTTGATATTCAAGCCTTATTCACGAATATGGCAGGACTGTGTTGTTATCCACACTGTTGATAAGATCTTCGGAGGCTTAGAGGTAGAGAGTTGGGTGACCAGGCGACCAACGGGTAGCAGGTTTTCGAATGTAAACCAATTGAGTGATACATTCAATATTTCGCTAACTAATTACAATGAATATACCTAACCTAGAACAATAGTAGAACATGCCATAAATGAAATGGAGCAGAGAGAAAAAAGTATATATACAAGAAATATCGTTCGTATAGTAGTCTTTAACTGTCGCCTTGTAGAAGTTGACCCGTGGAGCTGACCGATGGGCGTTTGACCTGGTTGTGAGGTGGTCTCCCTCATTATCGTGGAAAGGTCAGGTCTACTGGTGGCCCAGTACCACATTACTCCTAAAATGTGTGCACGCGTACGCGTGCATGGTACTGGAATGAACGTTAACCTCGTATAACGTACTGTGACGTGCCTTGTGACGTCACTCTCTTGCAGTCTATCTTCTTGCAGTATGTCTTGATTGCAACACGAATGTGTCCACACAAAGGACGATTTATACTACCAAATGTAAAGAATATAAATAAGTATATATGAACTTCCAATGTCAACGGAAGGTTGTATGATTTATTTTTCCTTATATCAACTTCAGCGCGGTAGTTTTCAGTGCTATATAATATTTTCAGCATACTGGGCTAGTCATGGGATCCTCCCTAAACTCAGTAACAGAATGTTTATATTTGTAAGGACTGGAGAACAACCGTTGCCAGGATTATTGACAGGAATACACATTGGCTGAAATATGTAGATGATATTTTGGTTGTAGTTTTTAATGAGATTAGCCTGAGACAAAACTTGGTATAGTCGAATGAAGAAGAACAGAGAACGTAGTTTACCTTCGAAGAAGACATAAATGGTGAAATTCCGATTCTAGGTATTATTGAAAAGAAGACATAAGGCGGAATGAGATTGAGAAGACACAGAAATACAGCGAATAAAAGCGAATACATTAATTTCTTCTCTGTACGTAGCATCAGAACTAAATCTGGAATAGTTTTTCCTTTCATGCCGAGGGCGCAAAGGATATACAACGGGAAAAATAAGATATCTGCAAGATGAATTTAATCATATGCACAAAAAGTTTTAAGGTTAACATGTCTTATTGGCTTCTGAATTATGTTTGATCTCAAGGCCATTAAAGTTATTAAAAGGAATTTGAGTCACGTAGTAGAAAAAATAGAGGAAAAACAAGAGTTTGCGTATCAGTTTCCGATTCACGAGAAAAACCAATTCACCAAAAGAAATAAAGCGTGACTTGTAAAAATCTTTATTAGGATTGTAACAAGTCATATATCTGCAAGAGACTGGGGTTGAGCTTGACAGAACACAAATGAACACAAAAGGGACGTGCGACGTCATAGACTCAAATGTGCTTGTGGTTTACAAAGAGAATTAAGCTCACTTGCCGAACAGGCTTTGGTTTTGTATCACAGAACACTCGCTAGTTTGATACAAGATCATTCTAGCAATACACCATGATATTTCAAATGTACATGGTACCAAAGACGTCGAGAAGCCTATTCAAGTCACCATTTATTGTCCATATTTCATAGTCGTATAGCAAGACAGTAAGCAAAATCGATTCGAAAATTCGGGTCTTGGTCTGATTGTTTGAATTCCTGATATAGCCCACCATTGCTATGCACTATACTGCCTTGCACAATCTCGACGTTATCGACACATACATGGATTAATTGGAAAGTGTCATCCAACAACCCCCAAAACGTATAATTTCGGTCTTGATCTACATATGTATGTATTGTATGTATGTATGTATGTACAGTATGTATGTATGTATGTATGTATGTATGTATGTATGTATGTATGTATGTATGTATGTATGTATGTATGTATGTATGTATGTATGTATATATGTATGTATGTATGTATGCATGTATGTATGTATGTATGTATGTATGTATGTATGTATGTATGTATGTATGTATGTATGTATGTATGTATGTATGTATGTACGTACGTATGTATTCACATATGCATGTACATACGTGTGTACATATGTACATACATATGTATGTACATACGTATGTACATACATATGCATGTACATACGTATGTATGTGTGTGTATAGGTTTGTATGTGAATGGGTGTATAAGTATGCATGTATGTATACTTGCGTATGTATACGCATGCACTCAAGAAATTAAAGAAGCCATCGTCTTTAGTGTAGGGTCATACTCGTCTCATCTCTCAGTTATTCATTATTTTCAGGTGAAATGAAATCCAATTACAAAAAACGCCTTTTTTCGTGCATGAAGAAAGGAACTACATTTTCCAATGACCAAATCTGATGGAAATGGAATATATATATAAAAGAAAAAAACATGAAAGCCTTCGCTACAAAGTGACTGGAGATATCCAAAGTAAATAGAAAAGTCCCACCTAGTATGTTGAGGGTTAAACGTACATTTTGGAGTACAAAGGAAACAAAGAGAATCTTGATGATTATTCAAAACATCAATACGGTTCACGTGAAGGAAAAACCGGTGTGGTGTATATGCGCTCGTCTTTCTTTTTACTGCAACACGATCTCTTCCGAGCCTGAGACTGAAATAGCTCTTCCTTGTAAACAACGGAAAATGAAGACCACTTGGGCGGGATGAGGTTGCAGCAGCAGCAGTGTAGTGAACGTCGTCGGCAGGGCTTATTCTCTTGCCGACTGCATCCATCCGCCGAGAAAGCGACTCGGGTACAAACAGCCCTGAACACGATGACGCACTCCATGGTTGAATCAAATCGTTTGATCACTACCCTGGAACAAGCCATTCCTTTTTTTTTTTTTTTTTTTTTACTCGTTCAAAGGAACAGGAGAGGCAGCAAATGGTAGTATAAAGAAGTGAAGATGACGGTAGAAGAGAAGAAGTGAGCGCATGAGGATTGGTTGCAAGGTAGAACTAGGGAACCATATGAGAGACACAAGAAGAGCGCAGAAGCAAAGCGCGAAGTGAGGGAGGCAAGGGGAAGCGTACGTGTAAAGTGGGGTGGAGGTTTGACAGAGAATTTTTAAAAGAATAAAAAGACATTGTGGAAGGAAATTATGAAGTGAGGAAGGGGCGAGTTAGTTAGAGAGGAAAAGTAAAGGGCGCAGATGGACGGATGGTGATGGAAGTAAAGGCAGTGAGAAGATAGGTAGAATATTTCAGAGACTTGCTGAATGAAGATGAGGTCAGGGAGGGATTGATTGTGGTAGTGAGAGGTATTAGGAAAATTATTGCGATGGGAAAAGAAAATAACTATAGAAAATGATGAAATACCAAAAAAAAAAATTAAAGTGATGAAATTTGATAAGGCGCCTGGATTGAACATAAGAATGAAGGAGACTGCAAGAGACCATAAGGCCTATACTTGGCAGCTCCGTATCCATCACCATCTCTCATTCCCATCCATAAAGTTGTCTAATCGTTTCTTAAAGCAACTGATAGTTTCAGCGCTTACTACATGGTTACTAAGTTTATTCCATTCGTCGACCACCCTATTAGTAAACCAATTCTTGCCCATTTCTTTTTTAAATCTAAATTTGTTCAGTTTATAATCATTACTGCGAGTCCTGCCCTGTTGTTTTAATATGATGACCTTGTTTGCATCAATCTTGTTAAAGCCTTTGATCCACTTGAACACCTCTATCACCCCGCACTCTGCGTCCTTCCAGAGAGTGTAAGGGTGCTTAAACCTTTCTTCGTAAGGTAAATTTCTGAGTCCATGTATCATTTTGGTCATTCTTCTCTGTACTGATTTTAGTGAGTTAATGTCCATTCTGTAGGACGGAGACCAAAACTGTACCGCATAGTCAAGGATGGGTCTAACTATCGCTAGATAGAGTTTAATAATTACCTCTGCACTTCTATTCGTTACCGTCCTAGCAATGAAACCTAATGCTCTGTTTGCTTTATTCCTGGTTTTAAGGTCCGGACTCACTAGAACTCCCAAGTCTCTCTCGCACTCAGTTTTCTCTAGAAGCATGTTATCTAAGCTGTGTCTATTTTCGGGGTTGTGTATCCCTACGTTTAACACGCTACACTTAGGGATATTGAAGTCTATTTGCCATTTCACCGACCATGTGAACAATATGTTAAGATCATCTTGCAGAATCTCTGCGTCGTCTCCAGGCCTAATTAGCCATCCTATTTTAGTGTCATCCGCAAACTTACTAACATCACTATTTATCCCATCATCTAAGTCGTTTATATACATAATAAACAACAAGGAACCCAAAATCGAACCCTGTGGGACCCCACTAGTAACATTGCCCCACCTTGATTTTACTCCATTTATGGTGACCCGCTGTTTTCTGTTACTAATCCAAGCTCTAATCCATTCTAACGCTTTTCCTTTTATGCCATGGGCTTTGATTTTATTTAGTAGTCTCTGGTGTGGCACCTTTTCGGACGCTTTGCTAAAGTAAAGGTAAATAACATCGTGATTATCATTGTTATCTGACGCCTTATATACTTTAGTGTGAAAGGATAGAAGTTTAGTCACACATGACTTACCCTTGGAGAAACCATGCTGTGAATCACGAATCAAATTATGTCTCTCGATGTGTTCTCTGAGTCTATCTACTATTACTGATTCAAGTTTTTTTCCTATAACCGATGTCGAACTGATTGGCATGTAGTTGCATATAGACAATCTATCTCCCTTCTTAAAAACAGGAACAAATTTTGTCTGCCTCCAAGTAATAGGCACAAAACCAATGTCTACCGATTTATTAGATATTTCAGTTAACTGGTCACAGATTTCAAATTTACACTCCTTAAACATTCTCGGAAAAAATTCGTCTGGACCCGGGGATTTTATAGCTTAAAGTCTTTCAATCTGCTTGACTACTTCTTCTTTACTAATGCTGATATTAGATAGACTACTTTCTTCATCCCCTCTGAAAATCGGATCGCAGTCAGTTACTTTATCTAACCTCTCATTAGCAAACACCGATAGAAAACAATTGTTAAACTCCTCACTCATTTTTTCCTCCGATTCTATCATGACATTTTCATCGTTTTTAATTGGTCCTATTCTTTCTTTATTTGTTGTTCTATAGAGATTAAATAAACCCTTTGGGTTGGATCTTGCTTGACTGGCAACCTTAATTTCATAATTACGTTTCGCTGTACGTGTATTCTATTTAACCAGCTTTGCCATTTTGTTATATCTTGATCTAAGGTATGATTCCCCGTTTTTTTATTTTTACGTAAAGTCCTCTTTTCATTTCGATCTCATGTTTCAATCTGTCGGTCTGATTGGATGGGCACCATGTGGAGTGTCTGTGGAAGGGAGGAATGAGGCTGTTTAATGTGTGCCCGAAGGAAGGAAATGTGCCGGAAGGATGTAAGAGTGTTTGTATAGTTCCACTTAACAAAAGAAAAAAAACCAAATATGATTGTTAAGATTAGTTGAAAAGACATATAGGAAGGTGTTAATTGAAAGGATTTTCTAAGGGAATAAAAGAGTACTTGGAGAAGAACAGTGTAGTTTCAGGAAAAGTAGAGGATGTGTGGATAATTTTTTTGGAGTAAGGCAGATATGTGAGGAGTATTTCCTTTTTTAAAGAAGGGGGGCTTATGGACTTTTATGGATCTGAAGAAGACTTATGACAGGGTCAACATAAAGGCATTGTGGAAGGTATTACTGATGTATGAGGTAGGGGGAAAGTTGTTAAAGGAAGAAAAAGGATTTTACGTAAGTAGTTAAGCTCGTATCAGGGTTGAAATTAGTGAGAATGAATGGTTTGAGGTAAAGCTGAGACTGTTCTAGGGTTGTAAAATATCACCATGGTTGTTCAACTTGTTCATGAATTGAGTGATACAGGAGCCAAATGTGAGAATCATGGGTAGTGGAGTTGCAGGTAGTTACTAGAAGTGGGGAGAAGTGGGGTAAGCCAATTGTTGTTTGATAGTGATACTACGCTTTTTGCTGGGTCAGTGGAAGGCGGTGATAGGAAACAATCCCCCGACGGAAAATATCCCCAAGTTAAAAATAAAAGGAAAATATCCCCTTAGCGATAAATCAAAGCAAAGGTGAAGAGGAAAAGATTTTTTTTCTGTAGATTATCAATCATAAAAACAAAATAAACGTTTGTTAATTAATCATCTTAAAAAAAATTGAAATAGGTTAGATTAGGTTAGTTTAGTTTAGGTTAGGTTAGGTTAACAGCCCTTGGATATTGGGAGGCACATAATATGCTCAGTGGTCTCCACTGACCGGAGAGGGAGACCATCTTGAAGGATCAATAGATTTAACAAGGTCAGACAGGTAGTAACTGAATGGCTATGAATTGAATGACTGAATGAATGTTTAGGCCCCGTGTTAAGTAGAGGGATTTTATTGCTGTAACTCTTAACTGTTAACACCTAATCTGAAAAACTGAAGGCTCCCCAGCCACAGTGTAAGTTGATCCACAGCTGTGTGTATTATAAATATGACTTATTATCTATGACATTTTTTCCTAGACTCACAAGTTAATTAACAGCATCAAAGAGGACTTCTTTTTTTGGAGGATTTTTTTTTTTTTTTTTTTTTTTTTTTTTACGGGAAATATTTTCCTTAGGGGGATTTTTTTCCTAGGACCGTGAAAGGTTTAAGGCAGGTAGTAACAAAATTTGAGAGGGTATGTGAAAGGAGAAAGTTGAAAGTTAGGTAAAAGTAAAGTGGTCAAATTAAAAGGAAGGTGGTCAAATGTACAAGTGGAAAAGGTAGGAGTGAGTTGGAGATTTTATATACAACTGATGGATGGTTCATTTTCTGCACTAGTAGAAAATATATCTATGTTTTGAAGAAGTCCTATTTCATTTTTCCAATTACGAAAGCTTCGGTGAATACACGAATGAAAATTATAGGGGTCAGTACCTCCAATAAGGTTAAAAACCACTTGGCTTGAGGAAGTAAGTAGTTTTAAGTATTTAGCAAGGAATGGAGGAGTGAGGGTGGATATAAAATATATAGTGAGGGAAGGATGTTAAGTTTTTGGTGGAATGAAAATAGTCAAGTGTCATTAAAAATAGGTATTAAGAGATGGGTGCCTACGACACTGACTGTGCCTACGACACTGCATAGTTTAGAGATTTGGATTTGAAGGGAGACAGGAAAGAATCTAAATGTGTTTGAAATCAATTGTTTGGTAAGTATAGTGGGTTTAGGAGGATGAAAAAGTGAAAATGAGATGAGGTGGAGAGTGGGGGTAGATAGTAAAGTGATGGATAGAGTGGAGCCACATGGAAAGAATGAGTGAAGAAAAAGTACGAGCAACAGGGTTGTGAAAGGTAAACGTGGATAGAATGAACATGAAGGAAAGACCGAAAATGGAATGGATGGTAAAGAATCTGTTGAGCAGAATAGGGAAAGAGCAAGAAATGGGTGTGAGTGAAGAGTGGTTGAGAATTGATGATAAATTGACGTGACACGAAGGGGTTTCTTCTTGTTTTCTCTAATTACCCATGAACAAAGGTCGTTGTGTAATGAAGAGGTAGGAATAAATTAGCTATGACTGCTAAGCTTTGCTGTGGATGTGATATGTCTTGCTATATTGTTTCTAACCCAAGTAATGGGCGGGAAACAGAGATGATCTTTCATTCACAAGGAGCTAAGATAAAAGGGAACAAAAATTGGTCTGGGATGGGTGAAGGAAGAGTACATGCCTTGGCTGGCCACCTCCTATATAAGGGAGAAAAAAAGGCTTTTTGTTTTATTTATGTATCGTTCACGCTAGGAACGTCGGGTCGTTTCGCTTCGCGTCGAGGGGCTCGAGAAGAGGCCTCCACCCCCCACCCCCCCGCCACCACCACCACCACTAACTGTCACTTTTTCGTTGCTCACGAGATTGGTTACGTTGGCAGGATATTGAGAAAACCTGTGGACCGGAAGCCCTCCCATTTTCATGCAGTAGCTATTGCAAAAGTCCTGACTATTTTCAAGTTTTTTGTTCCTGGGAAAGCTAACTCCTTACATGAGAACATATGAATGAAAGAGACTTCAAGAGACCATAAGGCCTATACTAGGCAGTTCCATGTCCATTACCATCTGTCATCCCCATCCATAAAGTTGTTTAACCGTTTCTTGAAACAACCGATGGTTTCAGCGCTCACCACATGGTTATTAAGTCTATTACATTAGTTGATCACCCTATCAGTAAACCAATTCTTTCCTATTTCCTTCTTAAATCTAAATGTATCCAATTTACTGCAAGTCCTGCCTTGTTCTCTTAATATGATGACCTTTTTTGCGTCACCCTTGTTAAAGCCTTTGATCCACTTAACACTTCTATTGTATCACCCCACACTATGCGTCTTTCCAGAGAGTGTAAGTTAAGGTGCCTAAGCCTCTCTTCGTAAGGTAAATTTCTGAGCCCATGTATCATTTTGGTCATTCTCCTCTGTACTGATTCTAGCGAATTGATGTCCATTCAACAAGACGTAGACCAAAAATGTATCGCATAGTCAAGGATGGGTCTAACTAACGCTAGATAGAGTTTGATAATTACCTCTGCAATTCTATTCGTAACCGTCCTAGTAATGGAACCTAGTGCTCTTTTAGTTTTATTCCTGGCATAAATGCACTGTTTCCTGGATTTAAGGTCAGGACTCACTAGAACTCCCAAGTCTCGCACTCGGTTTTCTCTGAAAACGTGTTATCTAAGCTATATCTATTTTCGAGGTTGTGTAGCCCTACGTTTAACACGCTGCACTTTGATATATTGAAATTCATTTGCCATTTCACCGATCATGTGAACAATTTGTTAAGATCATCCTGCAAAATCTCGGCGTCGTCTCCTGACCTAATTAGGCGTCCTATTTTAGTATCGTCTGCAAACTTACTAACACCACTATTAATCCCATTGTCCAAGTTATTTATGACCCAAAACCGAGCCCTGGGGAACTCTACTAGAAACATTCCCCCATTTGAATTTTACACCATTTAAGGGTGACCCGCTGTTTTCTTTCATTGATCCAAGCTCTAATCCATTTTAACACTTTTCCTCCTATGCCATGGGCTTTGGTTTTATTTAGTAGACTCTGGCGGGGTACCTTGTCGAACGCTTTGCTAACGTCAAGGTAAATAACATCGTAACTATCATTGTTATCTGACGCTTTATATACGTTAGCGTAAAAAGATAGATTAGTCACACATGACCCTTGGAGAAACCATGCTGTGTGTCACGAATCAAATTATGTCTCTCGATGTGATCTCTGAGTCTATCGACTATTATTGATTCAGGCATTTTACTTATAACTGATGTCAAACTGATTATCCTGTAGTTATATATAGACAATTTATCTCCCTTTTTGAAAATAGGAATAACATTTGCCTGCCCCCAAGCAATAAGCACAAAATCAGTGTCTACCGTCTCATTAGATATTCCTCTTAACTGCTGAAGATTAATTTACACTCTTTAAGCACTCTCGAAAAAAAATCGTCTGGGCCAGGGGATTTTGTAGCTTTAAGTCTTTTAATCTGTTTGTCAGCGAGGGACATCTCGTCCACACGCTGTAACACGTGGACCGACCAGGCTTAGGAGAGAGGAGTCGCTCAGTGCGGCCAGTTACTTGACCCCAGGTCAAAGATTGACCATAGCGTGGGGTCATTCCTTCCCAGGGCCGCCAACTAGACCGGGCAATTCGTTGCCGCTGCTGTGCCATGCATGCGCAGTACAACCCTCCTCTTCGGTTCTCTCACCAACCACCCCCCGCCCCACCCCAGATCTACAGAGGGAGGGCACGAAGGAACTTGAAGATACTACACGACGGGCCGCTGTCTGCGACGGACTAGGAGGAGCTCAGCGCCCGACTGGAGCAGGGAGACCCAGCTGCTCGACCCGAGCAGGAGATCACAGCGACGAGCTGTGGACGGACACTTCAGCTTCCCTCCAGGAAGCAGGAAAATTGGTACTTACCTGTATAGATATTGTTCAGTTAGAACAGGAAAGTTGGTAATATATAAATATTGTTCAGTTAGGATAGCTGTGCTGTTGTTCATCCAGTAAAGGCATCATAGGCATTGGTGTGTTTCTCTCTCTCACCTCTCAATTATACCGAGACTATTTAAACCTTGTGGCACTGTTTGATTATTTCTACCTTACTAATACTAAAATTTGATAGTCCATTTTCTTCATCTCCATTGAAAATCGCTATATTTAGATCTAAGGTGTGTTTCCCCGTTTTTTATTCTTGCGTAAAGTCCTCTTTTCATTTCGATCTCATATTTCAGCCTGTCCCTCATCAATTTGGGAATATTAATATTCTTCCGTATTAACTTAAATGGGAACGAATTTATTATGTGCACTTAAAATTAAAGCTGTTAAGTTACTGTACATTTCATCCAAATCGTTGACCGGTCTGATGACCTCGATCTTGTAATTGACCTGACCCAAGGTACATATATATATATATATATATATATATATATATATATATATATATATGTATATATATATATATATATATATATATATATATATATATATATACAGTATATATATATGGATGCTAAGAGGAGGTTATATGAAGGAGTAATTGTGCCAACAGCACTGTATGGGGCAGAAACATGGAACATGAGAGAGGAAGAGAGGATGTGTTTGAGATGAAATGTCTGAGAAGTATGATAGGGGTTACTAGGCTAGAGAGAGTGAGAAATGAGGAGGTGAGGAGGAGAACAAGGGTGGAAAGGGACCTGGAAGATAGGGTTGATGAAAGAGTATTAGGATGGTTCGGACACATGGAAAGAATGAGTGAAGAAAGATTAGTAAGTGTGGAAGGCAGAGGTGGAAGGGGTGAATATGAGGGGGCGTCCTAGGATGGGATGGATGGATGGGGTGAAAGGGGCATTAAAAAAGAGAAGAATGTCTGTGGAGGAAGGACGGGAGAGGGCAGAAGATAGGGGTGAATGGAGAGGGGTTGTGTATAGATGATGCATGAGGGGGAGTGGGTGGGGGGATGGGGTGAGGAAGTATGTAAGATAAAAAATTGACGCAGCCCGAAGGGATTTCTCCCCGTCTTCTCCTTTTCTGGATGGGGGGGGACGGAGAGGGGGTGTCGCCGAATTTATGAAGCGGCCTTGCTGTGGATGCGCTGTGTCTTCCGACACTGCTTCTGACACAGGGCAGTAGACAGGATGCAGGGATGACCCATCATCCAGGAGGTGCCAAAATAAGAGGGAAGGAGGAGGGTGGAGGGGAGTGGAATATATAGGAAATGGAATGGGTGGGAGTGGTTTCTATGCCTTTTTCTTTTTGGCTACCCCCGTGTAGAGGAAAAGGCCTTTGGTATATGTATGCTCAGGTTCACTCGATTCCTCTCAGAGTTTTCTCATCTTGGTGACATTTGCTGCAATGTCTGTCACAACACTTCCAACGTGACAACCAAAATCTTGTTCAGCCTTCTTGATCGAATTTTGTACAAGTTGTAGAATATATTCAGCAGTGTGAGGTTTCCCTGATGTGTCTATTGTGTCAACTAAATAGATCTGACCAGTGGATGTTGTTGGAGTGACACATATTATTGGCTCATTATGGATGTAAGACCACCCATCAATTGAAAGACATACAGTTTCATTATTCAGGTTATCTGCACACTTTTTATATTCCTTTTCATACACAAGATGGATGGATGGAGGAATATAACCTGGCCTCAGGTTCTGAACCATCTTGAGAAACTGAGGATGCTGAACAAGACAAAAGGGTGAATTTGTAGCAAATATAATTCTTGCAGCTTCTTTGTCGAGATTTTCCTTTTGAGAGGCTGAAGTTTTTATGATAAATCTGTCCAGAGATGTTGATGACTTTCTTTTAGATGAAAATTATTTAGCAGAAGTGGCGCCCGTGGAGGAGTCTGATAGTGACCTTTTTAATGGTGAAGTCAGGTTTGCAGTTAATTCAAGTGGAGCCGATGATGAAGGAATTGAAGCTGTTGATACAGATCCTGAAATGGAAACAGAAAATTTTAGCACATTGCATAATTTATAAATGAATAAATAAATGAATGAATACAGTGTGATTTAGGCTACTTTTGAGTAGTTATTTTTTTAGATAATGATCATATTCACACAAGCCGCAAAATTATTTGGAAATAATTAACAGGATATGAAATAGATGGGCTTGGAATTCAGCCCACACAGGATTCAGTCCACTTTTAAATTCACTAAAAATAATGGGTTAGTTGGGTTAGGTTAGGCTAAATCCCTTTGGGCTGAATCCCATGTGGGCTGAATTCCAATGGAACTTATGTAATATATTACACAACGTTGAATGAAATGAATAACAATCATCTAGGCCCCAAAGTTGATATAGTCATTACCCAAATTTAGAAGTAATGAAGTTGAAGTATCATTTCTTTAGGCCTTCACATTTTTATTGTACATGCTCTCCATTGTTCACCAAATTTATATAGTTGCGTATGAAAAGGAAGAAATGCACACAATATAAGTAAAATTATTTACCTGCGTCATCAATTTCTTCTTCTGTATGTTGTGGCTGACATTGGCATTTATCTCTGAGAAATTTTAATCTTGACACAATGCCCTGTAGTTCGTGGCTGCAGTCTTTGCATTTAGCTCGGTACCCTTTGCCAGAAGTTGTTGGTAATTTTTCAAAATAATTCCGGACAGGATCATTTTTTCTGCCTGAAGAAACCACTCTGCCAGGTCCAGAGGACATCCTTCGTGGTTGATTCCAACTGACTCAGTGAGAAGCTGCTTACCTAGAACAAGATTCAACAAGAATCTTGTTGAAACTTGTTGTGGGCTGCACAGTGATATATACATGTAGGCTTATACCGTTCCTTGTATACTTGTGGCAAGTCTATATAACACTGCTCCTTATATTGATATGCTAAAAATGTCCTTCAGCAATCAGATCGCATACCAGATAGCAATCCCATAATATTTAAAATCTATGAAAAAAATCTATCTAAATCAAATAAATCTGATTTAAATAAAAAAAAATCGATTTTTTATATATTTTTTAAAAAGATAAAAAAAAATCGCCAACCCTGGTGTCCACTAACCTCATACAATAATACCTGTTAAGTCCGGCTAAAACTGGCATTTCAAAGCATAACAGTGCCTTAAAAATAGTTTCTTATTTCACTATAAAAGTTTATATTAACTTATACTGCATTGAATAAGTAAATAGTTGATATATTTGTCCTATATACCATGTTAGGTTTCTAGTTTTGATATATAAAATGTTAGGTTACAAAGAAAGCAATGGCATCCGCTAGCGGACCCAGTAGTCCTTGATATATATATATATATATGTACATATATAAATATATATATATATATGTGTATATATATATATATATATATATATATATGTGTGTGTGTGTGTGTGTGTGTGTGTGTGTGTGTGTGTGTGTGTGTGTGTGTGTGTGTGTGTGTGTGTGTGTGTGTGTGTGTGTGTGTGTGTGTATGTATATATATATATATATATATATATATATATATATATATATGTATATATATATATATGTATATATATAAACATATATATATATATACATATACATATATAAACATAAACACATATACATATATATATGTATATATATATATATATACTTATACACACACACACACACACACACACATATATATATATATATATATATATATATATATATATATATATATATATATATATATGTATATATATAAGACAATGGATCAAACATGTTGCGTGGCTATCATTAGCAAAAATAGATAGATAGATAGATAAATGAATAAAGGAATAAGTAAATAAACAAATATAGGTAGATAAATACATACATGAATAAAAAAGAGATACATAGAATACAAGAAGAAGTTAAATAAAACAACGATGAATACTAAAATGAACAGAAAAATAATTTGAAAACAGAAGTTAGAAATGAACAGACATGATGCGTTGCTGGGGCGAGTATCCTTACGCATGACATGTGAAGAATGTGGCAATGGATATGGAATGCAGTGTCTCCGCGTTGGGCCAGCCACCCAATCTTAGGAGAGGGCGATTGGGCGCTGCGTGCGTCGCCCTTCCCGAGGACGCCTTTGCCCCAGCGGGTAAAGATTATGACGTCGAGAGGAACGAAGACACCACCGCCCACTCACCTTCCACCTCGAACGCCACTCAGGAGAGTTTCCCATTTGGGATTGCCCAGCCAAAGAAGCTGTCACCAGCACCACAGGACTGGGTCTGTGAGGCCAAGGACTGCCTCACTATCAACAGCCCGTACCATCACGTTTGCAGGCTCTGTAGACGTTCCAGAAGAAAGCCCGTCGGTCCAGACAAAATTCGACTGGACGACGTGCTGAGATCAGAGCTTTGGAAGCTCATAATTTTTAACCCAGAAAACTTGCTTCTGGCCATAATAGTCCTGCCGTATTATGAGAAGAAAGGATGGAAAGTGTCAAATAAGAGTATTGCCACCAAGGATGGCAACAAAGGAAAAGGCCCAAAAAGATAAAAAATAAAAAGATATAATAAAGAAATAAGCCCATAGAATACATAAAAGAAACCTGGAAAGTGAAAATGAAAGCCCAAAAATTATACAGAAAGTTTGAAGTCCAAAAGATATACAGAAAGTCTTGCCACCACGGATGGCTTCAAAGTCGCAAGGTCCCAAATGATAAACAATTAAAAGGTAAAATAGAGAATAATACAAGCCCATAAAGGAACATTGAAAGTGAAAATGAAAGCCCGAAAAAGATACAGAAAGTCTGAAGTAAAAGATACATACAGAAAGTCTGGTAAGAGTCCGTAAAAGAATATTGGAAAGTGATATTGAAAGCCCAGAAATGATACAGAAAGTTCAAAGTCCAACGTATATACAGAAAGTCTGGTGTATTAGCCCTCTCCGGACTTAAATGCCTAAAAAGACCTCACCCTGTGGGAAGGCCGCCGGCGAGGTTCATCACTCTTGGAGACAAATTAGACTGGAAAGGTCACTAAAGAGACAAAGATCTCTTGGGGATAAAATCCAATGGAAATTGTGCTCCTGGGGACTAAAAAAGCCAGAAGAGGAACAGAAATATTGAGAACAAATCACTGGAAATTGTATTCCAGGAGACTTGAAAAGCCCAATAAAATGTGTGATTTATATTTTGTGACGAAAAGTGCGATTGCCCACATCAAAACGACTTCCAGAAATGGAGAGGGCTATCCCCCCATTACAAAGCACTTAACCGCCCAGACATCGAACGGGAAGGAGTGTCAAGAGCTGGAAAGTGCTCATCGACACTCCAAGCTGATCCAGCACGACTACTGGAAAGCGTCTGCCTGCAGAGCATTGCGTCCTGTCGGACTAGAAAAAAAGAAAGAAAAATCAGCTTCTGGAATAGGAAGGCTTCGAGAGGCTACAGAAGAAAAAAGAGCTTCTGATTTAAAGCCCAAAGAAACAAAGGAAAAACGTTTGAAAGCCCATAAGAGCGTTGTAAAAGAGCTCTTTGATTGCAAAGAGGTTTCCCTCAGCTGAATAAAAAAAAAATCGCCTTCGTCAGTGACAAGGCTTAGAGAATGTCACGGGTTCCTCTTAGAAATGCTCTTCATTAAAAAAGAAATAGTGTTTCCAGGAGGGCACCCGATTTAGTGAAGGAAGGAGGACAAGGGTCCCCCACCACCTCACCGCGCCGAACGAACGCAGGAGGAGACCCCTGGAAGAGCGAAGGAGGAGCAAGGGGAGGAGGAAAAGGGGGAGGAGAAAAAGGAGGAGGAGAAAGAGGAGGAAGAGGAGGGCGAGAATATGCTAACGGGAGGAATATGCAGATGGTCCACGACTGCGTTATTAGCTGCGATGAGTTTGTTAACCTGAACCTTAAGTTTGCTGGTGGGATCACTAGAAATTTTCTTGAATTTAAGTGTCGGAGAGGATGTGGTTAATCTTAGAGAAATAGTCCTCTTTGTTAAGTAAGACATAAATAGAAGACTTGTCAGCTCGTCGAATGACGAGGTTGGGGTTGTTGCGTAACTCGAGGCGGCTCGTTTGAATTGTGGAGAGAGGAGGGAACTATTTTTGTGACTGCGCCTTTTGGCGGTTTCAGCTAATAACTGGGGTTGTAAATCTGAGGAAATAGTAACCTTACCATCTTCCTAGAGTTGGAGAAGGGACTGAAGGAGGAGCTCCATCTCAGCAACCTTGCACATAACGTCACATGCACCAACCCACACGATAAAATGACCCTCATCGTATACTTCAAAAACGCAAAAGTCTCTAACCTTATAATGAGAAATAATATGACTAAAAACAACTCTCTCCTCAAACAGACTAATGTGGTGTACCAATTCACTAGCCCCGAAGAAAGTTCCAAACTTCTCCCTAATGCTACTTATATTGGTGTTACCACTACCTCTGTGAGGAGGAGACTCACAATGCACGCCCGTAAAGGAAGTATACCCAAACACATGATACAAACACACAACAAAACTCCAAGCAGACAAGATTTAGCTAACAATACAAAAATACTTAATACAACAACAACAAGAAACTACACATCTTGGAAAGAGTCTACATTACACAATACACCCCTATCATTAATATACAGACGGACACAGCTAGTGCTTTACAACTACACAGCGAGGCTGCGTGGCAACAAAGACCAAACTAAGGTCCGGCTACAGTAATCTGACGTCCCGCTGAAACGAAGCCTTCACCTCCGTCCAGTACCTGACGTCTAGCTACGACCTAACTCTCCAAGTTCCTTCATTTACTCTTATTTAAACTCCTGCTTTGTACATTTATTCTTACTTACCTGAAGATGGTTGTATGATTCAACCGAAAGCTCGTATTTTAAATTTTGTGTAATGTTTTTCGTTATGATAACACCATGGATCTCGGAAGCCTTGTTTTTGACATCCCTTCAAGATACAAACAAACTATTCGGAAATTTGAGAAAATCACTAAGAAGATAGTGGATATTGAATTAGCTCTGGTCTTCAATCGAACATGTCTACAAGAAAATTTACTGCCCATTTATACTAATATATATATATATATATATATATATATGTATATATATATATATATATATATATATATATATATATATATATATATACATATATATATATATATATATATATATGTATATAAAAGGGGTTTCAATAAAAGTGTACATACTTCAAATGCCTGTAATTTCTTCGTGATCTAATGGACACACTTTTTCTTTTCTGGTTGTGGTTTTTGACAATACGGTATTTACGGCAGAGCAGAAAATGAAAATTGTTCAACTTTGGTGTGAGGCCAAAGCGTAAGTCATGATCCTTCGTCGGCTGTGCCGCACCAAAGAATAATATCATTCATAGGTTTGCCAATCACTTTACAAATAAGGGTACTGTCCACAATGCACACAAATGTAACAGCGGACGTACAGCATCAGTCACAAGGATTCGACCGAATAGCGATACTGTGCGCGAATTATCCTTCAACAGCCCCAAGGAGGAGAACTGGTGATTAGATTTTGGATGACAGCAAAGCGTGTGCTTTCGCCAGGTGCATACTGTGCGCTCGTTGTGACGGAAGTGAATGGGTCAATCAATTTACGGCCTCTGAAATCTACCAAAAGGCCATAGTGGGACAGGAAATCAGCACCCAAGATGGGTTGGGAGACATTTCCTACGTAAAAGGTTCACTCGAAGGAACGGTGGAGCTTAAGGTTGAATTGCATGGTATGGTGCTTGTACACTGGAATCTTGGTACAGTTGGTTGCGTAAAGGTGCAAGATTTGAGGCAGGAACTTATGACATACTCGGGTTGGCAAAACACAGACATCGGGACCAGAGTCGACCAGGAACTTGGTGCTCGAAAGGGGTCGCATAGATGAAGCAGCGTGGAGGAGGAGGTACGAGCACTATGCACCGTTAATGCTCGTTGCTGGGGTTTAAAGGCTTAGTGTAGGTGCATGGTGCTTTACACTTCTGACGGTAGAAACATACCGGGGAGTAGAAAGTACGGTTCCTAGAGCGTGATCTGCGCTGAAAACGGTGTCGAGAAAACGAACGGGAACGTGAGTGGTTATCGAGTTGTTTCTGCATCTACCGGACTTGCAGAGAAAGTTGGGAAACAAGATTGGTAAGTTGCGTGGTGTCTTGTGCAGTGACGGTCGAGACGGCAGACGATTATGCTAGTGGAAGAATTCCCATAAATTCATCGGCAAGGTTTGCAAGTTCATCCACGGCAAGGATGTCTTTGACAGTGAAAAGGCTGCGTTGGGTCGCAGGAGGCAACCGTTGGTAGAACAGTTGCTTGAACACTTCCCTGTCAAAGGAGTCGTATTTATCTGCCAGCAGTGTTTTCATGCGTCGAAAAAGATCGGAGGGCCTCTCATTGCCGAGTTCTTCTCTGGTGAGGAGCTCTTGGAGACGAACCACTATAGTATTCTGAAGGCGCGCTAGGACAGCTTTCTTGAGGTCTTCATAAGGAGTGGTAGAAGTGACAGCTTTTACGATGACGTCGGAGACTTGTAATAAGATATCAGGTGGCAGGACAGCATTTAGTGAGGCTAGCAGTGATCGAATAGGCCTTAAATTGCATTCCAAGATGGAGAACCACATGGATAGGTCCTGGGAGCAGAATGCAGGTGCACGGAAGGCGACTGAGGTTGTAACTTTGTGAGCCATCTTTGCAGGACAAAATTGTCAATGTCACTAACAATAGCGGGTATTACCACACTTGACACTATATGGGGCACTAGCACAGTATATGGGGAACTAACACGAGCACAGTTTGGACACTAGTTTCGGTGGTATCACTAACTGAGCAAAAATAGATAATCCTGGTCACTATAATCCTGGGCACTATAAGTAACACTGTCGGGCACTATAGTTAATAAACCTGGGCGCTATAAATGAGCAGAGAATTGGGTCCTATAAAGACGGGAAGACGAGACAGCATCGGGCAGAGGTTCGCCTCTCCAGGGGACAGTGAGACGGCGGCCGGGCAGAGGTTCGCTTTTCCAGGGGACAGTGGTTGCGATCGGGTAGAGATTTGCCTCTCCATGGAACAGGAGGCGAGGCGGCGAGGCGGCGCGGCGGCCGGGCGGCGGTGGCAGCTCCGGTGCGGTGGTGGCAGATCCCGGGCGGTGGAGGCGGCGGTGGCGGTGGCAGCAGCTCCCGGGCGGTGGCGGCGGCAGCTCCTGGAGGGTGGCGGCGCCTGGACTCTCTGCTGGGGCCGGCGTCCACTGGGCTCTCTGAAATTGCTGGGCTGGCTGCGGCGGCTGGGCTATCCGGAGCGAGGGTCACTAATTGTAATAATCATTGTTTTGGTTACTAATAGGTTGCCAAATGCCAAAGCGTTTCTTTGGTGAGAGGAAGGAATTACTGGAACTTTGATTCTCTCGGAACTGTTTATTTAAAAAACAATGTGAGGTGTACTAAACGAGCCTGTTCACTTGGTGGTGGAACATAATTTTGATGCAAAAAGGACATATAACAATATGTTTTATAGCACCACAACTAAATAGGTTTACAGGATGCGATTTACACTTCACAGAATAATAGTACTAATATCTATATATATTTACATATATATCTGAGATATAACACAGTATTAATATTGGTTATATGGCCATATTTCTGTAATCAAAATCCTAGCAAGGAGGTGACAATATTGACAATATTAACAATATAACTCTGGTACGAGTATTAGTTAGTTAGAGGGCAGGATGGATAAGTTCTAGAGAGACCGGTGATTAAGGATGCGATTTACACTTTACAGAATAATAGCACTAATATCTATATATATTTACATATATATCTGAGATATGATACAGTATTAATATTGGTTATATGGCCATATTTCTGTAATCAAAATCCTAGCAAGGAGGTGACAATATTGACAATATCAACAATATAACTCTGGTACGAGTATTCTAGAGAGGCCGGTGATTAAGGAATGACCTCGCTACACTTGCCCTTGGGACCAAACACGGATGGATTCCTCATAGCCATGACCTTAACCCAATGGACTTCATGGATTTGGAGCGCCATCAAGGGGTCTGTGTACGCTCATTAACCTACTACAACCAACCAGCTCAAGCTAAATGTGGCCAGCTTCCCCCAGCCAGTCATACCTGAAACACTGAGGGATGCGGGACGTAACTTGGATGTCAGAATCAAGGCCATGCTATGTAAGATCACTAAATATCAAGTTTAATATTCTATCATTGTTATCTTATCATAATGAGCATTTGAAATCAGTACACTTTGTTAAACACACTTATATATATGTATATATACATATATATATATATATATATATATATATGTATGTATATAGATATACATACATATATACATATATATACATATATATATATAAATGTATGTGTATATATATATATATATATATATATATATATATATCTATATAACAAAAATTAGAACATACAACATTGTAATTAGACCAAGAGTGAGACTTGGACATTGAACAAACAAAGAAAAAGAAAACTTGAAGTCTTTGAAAACACCATTATTAGAAGAATTCTGGGCCCAGTGTATGATGCGAAATCGGGAGAATGGAGACGAAGGCACAATAGAGAAATTAGAGAACAGACAGGACAACAAATGCTACATACTGTCGCAAGTGGGAGAAGGGCAAGGTGGGCCGGTCACTGTTCCAGGAGGGAGCCAACAAGATGGCCAAAAATTATGATGGAGGGAAGTATAAGGGGTAGACGCCCCCTGGGAAGACCTAGGTACCGGTGGAGGGATGGAGTGGCGAATGACGTGGCCGGCATTAACCCTGACCTACAAAATTGGAAGAAACAGCGGAGGACAGATTGGGCTGGAGAGGCATAGTGAAAGCGGTGAAGGGACTGCAGTCCTGATAGCCATTGGAGTATGAGTAAGAGTATATATACATATATATATATATATGTATACATAGATATATATGTATATATATGTATATATACATAAATGTGCGTAAGTAACCACTAGGAAAAGTAAACTAACGAAGCAGAGCGCTTTCGTATAATTACATCTTCAGTGCAGATACAAAGAAGGAATTACAAAATAAAGAAACAAGGTGCAGAATATATGACTGAGTGAGACATGGTGAAGAGGGCATTCGGAGAGGTAGTGGAAGAATTACACGTGACGTTAGATACCGTCCTGGTAACCAACAAGTATGGGACAATTGAGGCGTCCGGTCAAGGGGCGACATCGCCAATACCTGATTTTAAGTAAAGGCCCCTATACACTGTCAGTCATGACTGCATAGTCATCGAGATTGTGCAAACAGTGTTTGGGACACACACTGTCAGTAAGATTGAGCAATCATTACCTCTTGGATTTTGTGGAGTGAAGATGAGTAAAGAGGCTGCATGCATAGCCATTCTTGGCGACAAAGGAAAGACTGAACTGTTGGCGCAATCATCGCCACTATCACTCATGATGGTGTAACTACTATGCTTGAGCTTACAAAATCAAACCGTGTTGGAAATTCCTCAATTATCTGCGCAAACACTCAATCACACCCACTCACACAGGATATGCTTGCGCAATCATGAATATTGTGCAGTCATGACTGACAGTGTGTAGGGGCATTAAAACGCGTTCAAAGTTGAACTATCGATACTGGGCACTTCTCTTGACTTATTACATCCACGTTTGTATGTATTTTACTCGTCTTGCCTGGCCATATACGAAAAAACGAAAAAATAATAATGTTGTGTTGGAAAAGAAAATCATAACACACCAAAATTTGCATACCCCAATATGCAAAACAGATATGAAAATAGGAAAACCCAATTTTTTTTACATTTTTAAAAACTTCTTTGTTCACCATAAATACACTATGAACCATTTCATTGTAAACCTAAAAACAATTTTTTATGAGTTTTTATAGATTGGCAATTTTAACATACCACACATTTACAGTATTTTCCCCTCGGTTCCCAATGCAAATGGTTCATAGATTATTGTCAGATAATTACTACAAACACTTACATCCTCATCTGTGCAGAGAAAGCGCCGGTAGAAGCATTGGGGGGGGGGGGGTTAATCATAATCGATGATGTCGTCATCCGGGTTGTCCTCTTGCTCCCCGGTGGTGGCGACGTCATCTTCCAACAAGGACTCTTGTCCCCGACGAAGGTCATCGTAGAAATCCTTATATGATGGGTGAACATAGTGACTTAGATACATCGCATCTTTAAAATTCTCTTTAGTCAACATGATTGGCTTCTTATACAGTTGCTGAAGAGGTACACCAGGTAGGAAAAAAATTTGAGTATCATACTCGCTCCGCTTCCCCTTTTGCAACTTCACAAAGGTAGACTTACAAGTCTCATAACCATTCTTGATTTTGAAGCCTGCCTTGTTGTCAGAGTTCACAACAAACATCTTGGCATCTTTGAAGCCAGACCCTTGCACCCCTTAGTTACATGCGCCTGTTGTGCACCAATTTCAAACAATTTTTCTTGTGTCATTTTGACACAAGATATTGCTTGGCCAATATGTGGAAATAATAGGAAATGGATTTCTCGATAATTTTCTAGGTCTAACTCAAAATTGTTGATTTGGCGATGTCGACCCTTTACCACCGGACGCCTCAATTGTTCATAACTTGTTGATTACCAGGACGGTATCTAACGTCACGTGTATTTCTTCCACTACCTCTCCGAATGCCCTCTTCGCCATGTCTCACTCAGTCATATATTCTGTACCTTGTTTCTTCATTTTATAATTCCTTCTTTGTATCTGAACTGAAGATGTAATTATACGAAAGCGCTCTGCTTCGTTAGTTTACTTTTCCTAGTGGTTACTTACGCATTTGTGAACACACGTTCCTAGTGTTTTTATTGCATACATAAATGTATGTGTGTATATATATATATATATATATACATATATACATAAATGTATGTGTGTATATATATATATATATATATATACATATATATACATAAATGTATGTATATATATATATATATATATACATATGTATATATACATATATATACATATATATATACATATATATATGTATATATGTATTTATATATGTATATATGTATATATGTATTTATATATATATACACACATATATATGCATATATGTATTTATATATATATATACACATATATATGTATATATATATGTATATATACACGAGTATATATGTATGTATGTATGTATGTATGTATGTATGTATGTATGTATGTATGAATGTGTGTATGTATGTATGATGTATAGGTGTGCGTATGTGTGCGTGTGTGCGCGTGTGTGTCTGTGTGTGTGTGTGTGTGTGTGTGTGTGTGTGTGTGTGTGTGTGTGTGTGTGTGTGTGTGTGTGTTTCACACACGCATGCGTGCGTGCATGCTCATTTGTATTCACGTACATTAAGCTAACAAAAAGAAAAAAATCCCATTAACTCTAAATGAAGATGACGTCTACTGGAACATGGGGAGGTACAAAGGAAACGAGGTATCTTTTCATCCAGTCATTTTTGGTGTGGCGCCAGGCACTCTGGAAGAAATGCCAATAAACTGTCAAGTATCGTAACGAACTGAATGAACCGAAAGGACGGCTCCAGTTCCAGACTCTGATATTGCTTTACGCTCCGCTTTGTCCACTTCTCGTGATCTTTCATGTACGAAGTAAGTGATGGCGGGAGCCAGAGGGTGAGGACGTCATGAAGAAGTGGGTGGCGGAGACGTAACGGTGCGGTTTGGTGGTGGTGAAGATGGTGTGTGGTGCCATGGCGGAAATGGTGATGGTGACAGAAATGGCAATGGCGGGAGAAATGGCTATGGTGGTTGCAATTACGGTGGTTTTTTGCAAAGGTGATGCTGATTACAGAGTTTATGGTGATTACAGAAGAGATGAGGATGATGTTACGGGCTGCTGGTATGTGAAGAGACGTTACGTATAACGTCTAAGTGCTTAAGAACCAGCGCACTTCTAGAAGCCACTGTAGGACTGAACTATCTGGTCAGGGCCTAGATCATTCGTAAGACTAGAAGTAAAGGTAACAAAGAAGATTCCAGGAAAGGAATATTAAACTAGCGATAAAACTAGTAAACGAAATTATTAATGGAAAATATTTACAGGCAATCAACACAAAAGAGAATGGGCAGTAGGGTCAATGGGACCGTTACATGATTATGAGAATATGGAAATTATCGTTCAAATAAGAAACAAGATAAGTATACAATATGGTACTATCTAAGTACAAAGAGATCAGGAACATGCATCAGAATAAGTAATAAGTACAAATATAAGTAAAGTAATGCAATGTATATCAGACACGTAATGTAGGCAAAAAGGGTGATCACTTCACACCAATCGTCTCATGAGTCCAAACTTGTATTTTTATCAAGAGATCAATAGAGCGAAAAATGACAACGAGTCAGCGAATTCAACCGCTTATATACCATTGGACCGGAAACTGAATACTTCCGGGTGAGTGTGCGGGTGAGGAGGAGGGTAAGTTAACACGTCAACATGGGTAGTTTTAGGACCCTCGACTCGCTTGAACAATCTATTTATTTAGTAACTGTCAAATCTGTGCGCTCCGAACTATTCAGGATTTCGCTTGTCTGTTTGTTCTACAAGAGTGCGCACCTCTCCGCACGTAGGCAAGATTACATATAGTGGACGGGCGTTACTGCTTAACATTGTTACAATACATACATAGATAAGAAATATGAACATAGTTATGTAATACAAAGGAACATAATTCTATAACATAATTACACATATGACGTAATATCTAATATTACGTTACACCTCCACCGTTTGGGAAAGCTTTTCACTTTCTGTTGAAAAGCTACGTTCTAGAAGTACGGAGTAGTTCTTCTGCGCAGGGGACAGCTTCTTGCTGTAGTAGGTGATAGCGTGAAGAACTTCATTGTGTTCTTGCAAGAGGGCGGCACCGATACAGGTGTCGTTGGCGTCGACTTGCAGAAGAAAGGGTCGTTGGAAGTCGGGTGCCCTTAGAACTGGTGCGTTAGTGAGAAGGGACTTCAGGTTTTTGAAGGCCGTCTCATAGGTAGGCGTCCACACGAAGTCGTGGTCTTTTCTCAACAGGTCATTCAATGGTTCTGCTACATCTTGTTTCTCAGATAAGTGTCCTACTTTTATCTGATGATTTTTTTGTATCCGAGAGTTTTCCAAGGGAATCTCAGGAGGATTAGGCAGGTTATCAGGAGGCTCTTCCGATTCTATTGTGGTAGAGCTGCAAGCTGGAATTGGATCTCGGGAATGATAAGGTTTTAAGGTATTTATGTGACAGAGACGGGAACTCTTTCTTCTGTCTGGAGTTTTGATTATGTAGTTGAGATCACTGGCTCTGGACAAGACTTCATAGGGTCCTTTGTATTTAGCCTGCAATGGATCTCCTGGTATGGGAAGATAAAGTAACACTTGATCTCCTGGAGAGAAAGTTCTAAGTTTAGAATTTTTATCATACCGACCTTTCATTACTCGTTGAGCATTCGTCAAGTTCTCTCTTGCCAACTTCCAAGCTTCTAACAACTTCTCGGTGACCTGGGACACGTATTTCAAAGAAGGAACAGGTGGTTCTTCTTTCATCCATTGTTCATGAAGTATCTTTAGGGGACCACGGACTTCATGACCGAAGACTAATTCTGACGGGCTGAATCCAAGGCTTTCTTGAATTGTTGTTCGGGTGGCGAACAACAAAAAGGGGAGTCCGTCTTCCCAATTTCGAGTGTTCTCAGCACAGAAGATTCTTAACATTGTCTTGAGCGTTTGGTGAAAGCGCTCTAGAGCACCTTGTGATTGAGGATGATAGGCGGAGGAAGTTATATGATTTATACCTAGTGTTACAAGAGTTTCTCTAAACTTGTTGGAAAGAAAATTACTTCCTTGATCACTTTGAATGTTCTTAGGAAATCCTACCATAGTGAAATATTTCAACATTTCTCTGATTATGTTTTGAGCTTTAATATTTTTTAAAGGAATTGCTTCTGGAAAACGAGTGCTCATACACATGATTGTGAGAATGTACTGATTTCCTTTACTTGAAGGAGGTAAAGGTCCTACACAGTCAATAAGAACTTTTTTAAATGGCTCTTCCATTACAGGAATGGGATGGAGTGGAGCTTCTACAATTTTCTGGTTGGGCTTACCTACAAGTTGACATGTATGACATGTTTTACAATATTGGGCAACATCTTTGACAACCGTGGGCCAATGGAAATGTTGGGTTATGTTGAACAAGGTCTTTCTTAC
>NC_134777.1:2545268-2585268 GCF_046742065.1 Oratosquilla oratoria
TCCTTTATATGTTGGTACTATGTTTACATCTTTTCAATCTTGCGGTACCTTTCCGTCTTTGAGTGAGAAGTCTATTATCTTGTATAATTTGCCTGTCAGTTTGTCTATACACTCTTTCAGTATCCAATTTGCAATTCCATCTGGTGCATGCGATTTCTTGACATCTAGGTTTTTTATTTGGTCTTATTTCTTTTTGTGTTACCCTTATTTCTTTCATTTTGGGTGATCTTTCTTGTAGTCCATCTTCCCAAAATTGTGACCTCTCAATTGTAAAAACAGACCTGAAATGTCTGATCATAATTTCTGGCATTTCTGTGTCATTTATATATTCTTTATCTCCTTCTCGCAATTTCACTATTTCATGTATATCCTTTAGTTTTCATTTATATATCTGTAAAAGAGTTTAGGTTGATCCTTACATTTGTCTATAATATTTTTTTCATAATTTCTTTTTTTCTTTCCAGCGTATATTCACGTATTTGTTCCTAATTTTTATATATATTTGCCATTTGGATTTTTTTTTTTTTTCTTTTTTCCTTTTTTTTTCAGGCTTTGTCTCTCCTGTCTCCAGCCTCATTACACCTTTTGTTGTACCAACACTTTATATAAATCTCTTTTTGTTTCTTTTTTGGTACATATTTGCCAATTCCTTCTTTGTACTTTTCTTTGAATATGTTCCATTTGTCTTCCATCTTTGTTTCCTTTTTAGAGAATTTATCCCAGTTTGTGTTTTGGAAATTTTGTCTTAGTTTCACAAAATCCGTTTTGTTGTACATTAAACTTCCTTCTCTATCTTCTTTATATTTATCATTCCTACCTATATTGTTCTGTTCCTTTAATTCAAACTCCATTAGTATATGGTCACTCTTTCCAATTGGTGTTTTATACTCTATTTTGTTCACAATATGTTCAGAAGTTAACATTAAGTCTAGTTTCGATGGTTCCTCATTGTTTCTATATCTAGTATTTTCCTTAACCCATTGTGTTAGGGTGTATTCGATGGTCATATCCAGTAGAATATTGCTCTAAAGTTCTTCTCCCCCTTTTACTATCATTTCTTCCCAGATTATATCTTTTGCATTAAAATCGCCCATGATTACTGTTTCCACCCTCTTTCAGTAACTCGTTTAGCACATTCATTGTGTCTTCCAGTAATTTAGAATGTTCGCTATCCACCAAGCCTGTGTTTATGGTGGTATATACAATGCTACAGATTTTCTGCTTTTCATCTTTTTGTTTACAATTTTGATCATAATAAATTCTACATTGCCTTGGCCTTCATTGATCGTTGTCACATTTAGACCCTTTTTGGTCAATATCATGACACATCCTCCCTACTTGTCTGATCTATTTTTCACCCAGGGGTTGTATAGATCTTGTCCCACTATGCTTGTTGATAGAGGTCCTTTCAATTTTGTCTCTACAATTCCCATGATGTCAGGCTTTTCTATTTCTAGATAGTCACTTAGTTAATTGATTCCAGAGATCACGCCATCGATATTTGTGTATGCCAATTTTATTTTCATATTTTCTTTTCTTTTTTATTCAACTTTCCATTTTTAATGTACCATTTTTTTAGTCTCAAGTCCAGCACTCTCCAAAAAAAACTCGTTTTTTCCGTCTCTGTTCTTTTCTCATTTCTATCATTAACAGGGGTGAAAAAGGATTTGGGAGATAGGGTTGATGAAAGAATATTAGGATGGTTTGGACACATGGAAAGAATGAGTGAAGAAAGACTAGTAAAAGAGGTATGGAAGGCAGATGTGGAGGGAGTGAACATGAGGGGACGTCCTAGGATGAGGTGGATGGATGGGGTGAAGGGGGCTTTGGGGAAGAGGGGAATGTCTGTTGAGGAAGGAAGGGAGAGGACGGAAGACAGAGGTGAGTGGAGAATGGTTGTATATGGATGATGTTGTGACTGCATGAGGAGGAATGGGCGGGGAAGTGGGGGGTGGGGTAGTATGTGTGAGTAAATTTTGACGCAGCCCGAAGGGATTTCTCCCCGTCCTCGCCTTATATGCAAAGGGGGACGGAGAGGGGGGGTCGCCGATTAAATGAAGCGGCCTCGCTGTGGATGTACTGTGTCTTGCGACACTGCTTCTGACCCAGGGCGGTGGGCAGGGTGCAGGGATGACCCGTCATCCAGGAGGTGCTCAGATGAGAGGAAGGGTGGGAGGGGTGTGGAGTGTATTTAGGGATGAAATGGGTGGGAGTGTTTTTATGCCTTTCCCTTTTTGGCTACCTCCCTTGTAAGGGGGAAAAAGCCTTGGTATATGTATGTATCATTAGCTTCAATTCTGAGAGCTTTTTCTTTCTCTTTTTCCTCATCACTCATTTCCTTTTGTATCCATATATGTTTGAATTTCTCACTGTTTGCCAATTCAACCGCTTTCGATAATACCTCCTCGGCTATCATTTGAATTCTTATTTTTATTTTCAGAGGTCTATGTTGTTTTTCTTTTGAATATTTACTATCCTGTGGATTTCATCGATTTCTTTATCAAAATTTTGCCTTTCATCCTGTAGTTCTTTCAAAACTTCCTTAGCTATTTCCTTCTCCTCCTTTTCTCTCTGGTATCTATACATATCATGTTTTTCCTGCATACCATGGACCACAATGTACTTACCTTTGTCAATTGTGTCTCTCACCCAATTTTCCTTTTTTTTTCTAATTACTTTCATAAATGTTTCTTTTCTATTTTTTTCCATCTGCTTTTGTAATATTTCTCTAAAAGATATTTTTTTATTTTCCTGTTCTTGTTTCCATTAATTTTTTATTTCAATAAGATCTGTTTCTTTGATTGACTCTTCCACTTTTCCGGTCACTACTTATAATTGCTCTTTGACTTCCTTTTTCAGTTCTTCTTCCTTATTTTTGTTCTCATTTTTCATTCTTTCGTTTTCCCTTTTAAGGATTTCAATTTCGCTCTTTAGGTTACTTAATTCTTTAATAATTTTCCCATTACTCTTATGCAGAGTAATCAATTTCCTAAGTACAGCTCGGTAATCCAATTTTAAATCTATGATTTCTTCCATTAAGTCATTTACCTCGCGATTTCTTAATGCATTACTATATCTAATGTGTGTGTGTGTGTGTGTGTGTGTGTGTGTGTGTGTGTGTGTGTGTGTGTGTGTGTGTGTGTGTGGGTGTGGGTGTGGGTGTGGGTGTGGGTGGGGGTGGGGGTGTGTGTGGGTGTGATCCGAGAGTCCGAGGAAATCAGCCTAGCTGGGAAAATATTAAGTTTTCTAGAATATGGTGTCGATGTACGTTCATGCCCCTATAAGGAACTGGACGTCTGCGGAAAGGGTCCATGAGAATGGCCCAAATATTCGAGCTAGGCCAGTGACTAAAGTAACCGGATGAAGACAACTGAAAAAGGTTCACTAGAGTCACAGACATTTTCAGTGTTGGGTTCTACCCCTTAACCCTCGATTTTTTTTTTTTTTTTTTTTTTTTTTTTTTTTTTTTTTTTTTTTTTTTTTTTTTTTTTTTTTTTTTTTTTTTTTTTTTTTGTAAGAAGTGTCTCATATTGCCAGACACCATGTTTTACCATGGTGCAGCCCTGGACACAACCGCTGGTTGACATGGCTTTTGTTTACAGCCCCTTGCTGACAAGGCTTTTGGCGTCAGACTGACTCCTCCAGTGTTCCTCTTCGTAATAAATGATCTCGCTAGATTCAAACTTGATTGACACTGTAAAGCAAATGAATTTCGTCACATCGACAAAAATGGCTGAATTCATCTTTTGCTAAAAAAAATAAAGAATGAAAAATGATGAAGGTGTTTCATGTGGGTCTTCAAGATTTTATAGGGAATAGACAATATCAGACTCGAAAACGTTTTCATACTAAATACATACCTGATTTGAACTAATTAAATTAAACTGTCAGAACGTAGATTTATTGTGGAAGCTGATAAAACAGTTTCATTAGACAACGAATGGTATAAAGTATGGTTCGAAGTTCGAAATCAATCGTAGGAAAAATTATGGAAACTATCATCAGAGATGCTATCGAACATCATTTAGAAAGTAACTAATATATAATAACCAGCATGGATTCAGACGGAAACGTTCTTGTGTGACTTACTCGAATTCTACAACACGGTCATCTCGAATTATGACAAAAGAAACAATGTAGATTTAATGTATCTAGACTTAGCAAAAGCTTTTGATACCGTCCCCCAACGGAAGACTATTTACTAAATTAGCTTCACACGGAATAAGTGGTAGCCTATTAAGTTGGACTAGTACAAAGGTGGAGCATGCCATAACTAGGTCAGATGCGAAATCATAATAATGATAAATAAAAAAGTAAATAAAAATTATAATAATATATATAATAATAAGTAAAAAAAAAAAATCAATGCATAGGTATAGTTACATAATAAACAAACAGGTAAATAGTACATACATACATATACCAGGGCTTTTTCCCCCTTGCCAGGGAGGTTGCCAAAAAGAAAAAGGCATAATTTCATTCCCACCCATTCCATCCCTAAATACACTCCACTCCCAACCACCCTCCCTCCCATCTTAGCACCTCCTGGATGACGGGTCAATAGTCAAATGACGGGTAAATAGTAGATAATAATAAATTGACAGATAACTAATAATAAGTGAAAATCAAGCAAATAATGATAAACAAACAGATGAATAATAAGAAACAAAAAATAATATAAAATAAATGGCAGTCATTACAGAATCTTGCTTAGCGTTTATCTAAACGAATCTTAAAACTTCGAACTGAACTACATTGCACTGCCTCTGCACCAAGTTTATTCCATTCATTGACTACACGGTTGGCGAAGTTGTTTCTACCCACTTCCAAATCAAGTCTATTTCCTGACAGTTTGAGACCATTATTTCTTGTCGGATTCTCATTCAGTGTAAATATTTTGTCATTTTTGATATTAATTCCCTTTAGAATGTTAAAGACCTATATCAAGTCACCTATGAGTCTAAATTTTTTTAGGGAAAACAGAATCATATGTTTTAGTCGATTTTCGTATGATTTATTTTTGATGTTTAAAATCAGTTTTGTGGCTCGCCGTTGTAGTATCTTTTTCCAATCTGTCAATGTCTTTAATGAGATTCAGTTGCCATATGGAAACAGCATATTCCAAATGAAGTCAAAAGATCGCGCAATCAGTTCTAGAATCTTATTTGCTATCTCAGAGGCTGAAATGCTCCGCTTAGATGATTTAAGATCGTTACTGATAATTACGCCGAGATCTTTTTCACCATTCACTTTTGTTAACGAATTTCCAAATAACTTGAAATCGTACTTGCTGTTATTTTGACCTATGAGCATAACATTGCATTTAATTGTGTTAAATTTCATTAGCCATTTTTCAGACCAATGCAGTAATTTATCTAAATCTTCTTGAATATCTTATTGATTTAAGTGATAATTTGCCACTCCGCACAGTTTTGTATCATCAGCAAGTTTGGAGACAGTAGATTTTAGATCGTGGTCTATGTCATATATACTATGAATAGAAGTGGCCCAAGAACGGATCCCTGAGGAACTCCTCTCGTGACATTCTTCCATCCAGAAGTTTTCCATTTAAAATAATTTTCTGTTTTCGATCATTCAATCAATTTCTAGTCCAACTTAATAGGCTACCACTTACTCCGTGTGAAGTTACTTTAGTAAGTAGCCTTTCGTGGGGGACGGTATCAAAGGTTTTTGCAAAGTCTAGATATATTAAATCTATATTGTTTCTTTTGTCATAATTCGAGATGACTGTGTTGTAGAATTCGAGTAAGTTAGTCACGCAAGAACGTTTCCGCCTGAATCTATGCTGGCTATCATTTATCAAACAGTTACTTTCTAAATGATGTTCGATAGCATCTCTGATGATAGTTTCCATCATTTTCCTACGATTGAAGTCAAACTTATAGGCCTGTAGTTATTTGGTTTCTTTTTGTCACATTTTTTAATATGGGAGTAACGTTAGCTAGGTTCCATTCTCTTGGGACATCTCCGGATATGATGGATTTCTTAAAAATAATTTCTAATGTAACAACAATTTCATTTTTCATTTCTTTTAAGATTCTTGGATGCCAATCGTCAGGCCCTGGTGTTGTGTTAACTTTGAGTTTTTCTATACACCTTTTAATTTTTTCTTTTGTTATATTTCCCGTAGTAAGTTTACCCTAGATTTTTCACAGGTTTCAGTTTGGAGATCACTTTGATGTGTTTCGTTTACGAATACTGAGCTAAAATAGTTGTTTAAAATATCACACATTCCTTCATTTGAATATTCAAGCTGACCGTCAGCAGACAATAGTGGACCAATGTGATTCTTAATAACCTTTTTATCTCTAATGTAACTAGAGAACTCTTTGGAATTCTCTTTGGTTTTATCAGTGATATTCATTTCGTATTGTCGTTTTCGATTTTTTATTATCTTTTTTAAAATTCTCTGTTTTATTACGATTAAAGTCAAACTTATAGGCCTGTAGTTATTTGGATTCTTTTTGTCACCTTTTTTAATATGGGAGTAACGTTAGCTAGGTTCCATTCTCTTGGGACATCTCCAGATATGATGGATTTCTTGAAAATAATTTCTAATGTAACAACAATCTCATTTTTCATTTCTTTTAAGATTCTTGGATGCCAACCGTCAGGCCCTGGTGTTTTGTTAACTTTGAGTTTTTCTAAACCCCTTTTAATTTTTTCTTTTGTTATATGGATGATGTTGTGATAGCATGAGGTGGGATGGGCGGGTGGATGGGGGGTGAGGTAGTATGTGTGAGCAAAATTTGACCCAGCCCGAAGGGATTTCTCCCCGTCCTCTCATTTAATGCAATGGGGGGACGGAGAGGGGGGTCGCCGATTTAATGAAGCGGCCTTGCTGTGGATGTGCTGTGTCTTGCGACACTGCTTCTGACCCAGGGCAGTGGACAAGGTGCAGGGATGACCCGTCATTCAGGAGGTGCTAAGATAAGAGGGAGGGTGGAGAGGTGTGGAGTGTATTCAGGGATGAAATGGGTGGGAATGATTTTATGCCTTTTTCTTTTTGGCTACCCCCCTTGTAAGGGGGAAAAAGCCTTGGTATATGTATGTATGTATGTATATTTCCCGTAGTGAGTAAGATTACCCTAGATTTTTCACAGGTTTCAGTTTGGAGAGCACTTTGATGTGTTTCGTTTACGAATACTGAGCTAAAATAGTTGTTTAAAATATCACACATTCCTTCATTTGAATATTTAAGCTGACCGTCAGCAGATAATAGTGGACCAATGTGATTCTTAATAACCTTTTTATCTCTAATGTAACTAGAGAACTCTTTGGAATTCTCTTTGGTTTTATCAGTGATATTCATTTCGTATTGTCGTTTTCGATTTTTTATTATCTTTTTTAAAATTCTCTGTTTTATTACGATTAAAGTCAAACTTATAGGCCTGTAGTTATTTGGATTCTTTTTGTCACCTTTTTTAATATGGGAGTAACGTTAGCTAGGTTCCATTCTCTTGGGACATCTCCAGATATGATGGATTTCTTGAAAATAATTTCTAATGTAACAACAATCTCATTTTTCATTTCTTTTAAGATTCTTGGATGCCAACCGTCAGGCCCTGGTGTTTTGTTAACTTTGAGTTTTTCTAAACCCCTTTTTTATTTTTTATTTTGTTATATGGATGATGTTGTGATAGCATGAGGTGGGATGGGCGGGTGGATGGGGGGTGAGGTAGTATGTGTGAGCAAAATTTGACCCAGCCCGAAGGGATTTCTCCCCGTCCTCTCATTTAATGCAATGGGGGGACGGAGAGGGGGGTCGCCGATTTAATGAAGCGGCCTTGCTGTGGATGTGCTGTGTCTTGCGACACTGCTTCTGACCCAGGGCAGTGGACAAGGTGCAGGGATGACCCGTCATTCAGGAGGTGCTAAGATAAGAGGGAGGGTGGAGAGGTGTGGAGTGTATTCAGGGATGAAATGGGTGGGAATGATTTTATGCCTTTTTCTTTTTGGCTACCCCCCTTGTAAGGGGGAAAAAGCCTTGGTATATGTATGTATGTATGTATATTTCCCGTAGTGAGTAAGATTACCCTAGATTTTTCACAGGTTTCAGTTTGGAGAGCACTTTGATGTGTTTCGTTTACGAATACTGAGCTAAAATAGTTGTTTAAAATATCACACATTCCTTCATTTGAATATTTAAGCTGACCGTCAGCAGATAATAGTGGACCAATGTGATTCTTAATAACCTTTTTATCTCTAATGTAACTATAGAACTCTTTGGAATTCTCTTTGGTTTTATCAGCGATATTCATTTCGTATTGTCGTTTTCAATTTTTTTTCTCTGTTTTATTACATAAATTTGATAGTCATTAGGTGCACCCGAGCACTTGCATTTCTTATAAGCCTGTCTCTTTGAATGATTGAAAACAGAAACTTGTTTTAAATAGCAAAACTTCTAGATGGAAGAATGTTACGAGTGGAATTCCTCAGGGTTCCGTTCTTGGGCCACTTCTATTCTTAGTATATATATAAATAGTATAGACCACAGACTAAAATCTATTATCTCTAATTTGCTGATAATACAAAACTGTGCGAAATGGCAAATAATCACTTAAATTAATTAGATATTCAAGAAGATTTAGATATACTGCAATAGTCTGAAAAGTGGCTAATGAAATTCAACACAAGTAAATGCAAGGTTATGCACATAGGTCAAAATAACAGTAAGTACGATTACAAGTTATTTAGAAACTCGTTAACAAACGTGGATGGTGAAAAGGATCTCGGCATAATTGTCAGTAACGATCTCAAATGAGTATCGCTGATAAATCCAAAGAGAATCCCAAAGAATTAGACAGTTACATTAGAGATAAAAAGGTTGTTAGGAATGACATTGGTCCATTGTTATCTGCTGAAGGTCAACTTGAATATTCAAATGAAGGAATGTGCGATATTTTAAACAATTATTGTAGCTCAGTATTCGTAAACGAAACACATCAAAGTGATCTCCAAACTGAAACCTGTGAAAAGTCTAGGGTAAACTTATTCACTACGGGAAATATAACAAAAGAAAAAATTAAAAGGTGTATAGAAAAACTCAAAGTTAATAAAACACCAAGGGCCTGACGGTTGGCATCCAAGAATCTTAAAGGAAATGAAAAATGAGATTGCTGTGTGTGTGTGTGTGTGTGTAAATTTGTAGTTTCTATCTACTTTTTTAATGTACTGGTGTTTGGAGAAACAAAATCTGAGAGGTGTCTTTTTTTTACTGTCCCAATGTTCTCTCTGATTTATACATTCATGCAACCTCCGATGAAGTGTCAGGGGGTTGCCAGATTCTACATATATATATAAAAAGGTTGCTATATTTTAATGTGGTTTTAGCTCTGTTGCCACCATCACTTTCAGTTCCTTTCTCTCCTTAATTACTGGTTTTAATTCTATTGACCGTTCCTTCTATGTTATTATATTTCTTCATTTACTTTCTTGCCCCTTCACTTTAGTAAGTATGCCTTTCATCATATCCTTTTGTAGTAAGAAGTAATGTTTCTCAATGGGGTGAATTAAACGTAAATTTTCTTCTTCGTTTCTTCCGGATAATATTACACTTCTACAACTTAGTTTGATTAAGTACACCAGAGGACTTCCACCTGGGATCCCCAATCCACTCACCAAGCGAAGTCTGCTCTGACGTCACTACTTAATTCATCCAATAATTTTGACCGTTACAAATAAGTGCCCCCTCTTAAGGGCGTGACTTATCTTTTGCGCACCAATTATTTTTCTTTGACTGTTACACTGTCTCAAACAACAATACTTACGCAAGCAATTTTGGTCACGAAGCGGAGTGGCTCAGAGTTTACATTTCGTCACATCAGCGCCAGTATCGATACCCTAACTGGTGTTTACAAAGTTTAGACGGTGAGCGAAATTATGCAACTCTGCAAATCCGTCGCGGCTATTGTTTTCAAAATATCAAACTCGTAAAAATGAATTTATCGCCACCTACCCCTCTATCTACCTACTTGTCTACTACTTTCATCTACCAGCCTCTTACATGTGGTTAGAATATAAAAAAAAATGTTCGTCGCGTCGGGTTGAGTGACAATGGCAGGCGCCGGAAAGGCTCCTCTTCCATTGTAGTCGAGAAGCGTGGTCTCTTTTATCCGACGCAGATGTCAGGGCGTTTTCCCCGAAACGCTGGCAGCTTTCATTATCCGAGCAAGTTTTGCCTGGAAGCCTGGTCTTCGGGTCACTAAGAACAACAATATTCCTTGCTTGAGATCCTGAGGAAACAATAGAGGGTCCTTCAAGAGTTGGTTTGAAGACGTTGGACTACTTCTCACTCCATATGTGTGTGTGCTTGCGTGTGCACGCTTGACATCGAAGAGGTTTCCAACAGTGAGATTGGTGCTCATGGAAGATAAGAAATAATACAAGCCCTTTAGCAGAATCTTGGTATGAGGATACATATAATGTTGGGATAATGGTGGTATCGGGAAATATTCATGAATAAAATTAAATAGACTTAACTGTATAAGCATGCCGAAATGGATATTATTTCCGTTCACCTAAGCAACAATATACATTTATGAAGTTGTTGCTCGATTGCTAAGATTATAACGGGAAAGGGGAACTGGAGGTTTTGGTGGAGAGGATTGGTGATGATCCTCTATTGCAGGGGTATTGTTAGTTTGTGAGGGGACAGTCTCTATGTCGAAGCCACGGGGGATTCTTTTGATATGATCTTTGTGACCTTGAGTGGCAATGGTATGTCTGAACTTGTTGCAAAGTACAAGCAAGTCGGTTTGTGCATTAGGGAAGTCTATGGGGTTGAAATGTGATGTATCAATGGGTTCCTGTGCAGTCGGCACGTCGGAAATTGTGATACAAAATTGAGAAGTGGGGAATTCGTCATCCATGACTGATGTGTGAAGGGTATACTTCGAAAACGCAAATGTTTGTACCAACTGTGAGATGGAGGGGTGCGTTAATGTCATGGCAGTTAAAATTAAAGTGTGACCTTTGACGTAGAGCTGATGGCTGAAAGCAGGAAAATGCCATTGACACGGCAAGTTTCTGGCATGGAGTACATCTGTGTTTTGTGCTTGAAAAACTCGTATGTGTTTCTTTGTATACTCACGAGGGAACAACATCTTTGGGTTGATAAGCACTGTATGAGTGTGTTTGAATGTAGATAACACTTCCAAGACTGGAGTGGATTTGTTGTTGAATTCCTCTAAGAGGGGCAAGAAGATGTCCAGAGTTGGTGAAAAATCAACTGTATTTACTGGGTGTTTTGTCCTGAGTTTTGCCTATTTGAGCAGGCGGGAGGAGTTAGTGTGTCTTTTACGTTTGGAACTCAAGTCCACAGCTGTCAGTAAAGTAGCAGAGTTAGAGCTGAGAGAAGGTGTTTGGGTGACGGTGCCATTTTTGCTAGCAGCTGGTGCATCCTCATGTGATAAAACACAGTGAATTTGAATGGGGGGGGGGGGGCTTCCCAAAATGGTGACAAGTTTTGTTTCAGTGCGGAATTTGTGGAAACTGTGTACCGACATGATGTTAACCGGGGAACCCGTATCGAGAAAGTTTGTCACTTTGATATCGCTAGATGTATCATTGAAAGTTGAGGAATGGGAAAATATGTCTGGGATGTTCAGGGTATGTACCGATAGAGTTGATTATTGAATATATGGGTATGGAGTCTTTGTATTCTGTAGTCACAAAGGAGATGGGCTACATGAATCCCTTGCAGGAGATGTGTTACGTGAATGCCTTGCAGGAGATGCGTTACGTGAATGCCTTGCAGGAGATGTGTTACGTGAATGTCTAGCAGGATATGTGTTACGTGAATGTTTAGCAGTAGAGCGATCTATGGATTCTTGTTTGTGTTGCCTCCGTGCTAGCAGCACACGGCAACGATCACTCGTGTAAAAAATGTACCTTGATGATCGCAATGTATGTTTGGTTGTGAAGGGTATCTATGGTATCACGTGTTAACGAGGTGTCCTGGTCTGTGACAGTATGTACAAAATAATTGTGTTTTTGAATAAGAGCGTTGGTGTGAGCGATATCGAGTGCGAGATGTATGTCTTGATATCGTGTTATGTGAGGGTGATCCTGTGACCTGGGCTAATGTGTACGTGGGTGCGATAGGTACTGACTGGCTCTGTATCTGAGCGATAGCTTTATCCGTATCAGAGAATTTTCTGGAGAATTTGCCTAGTGTGATACGTGGTGTAAATGGAATTATGCTAGCTTTCTGGATTGTCTGGGTGTATTAGTGAGAGTAGTTGAAAGTATACCATGAGTGAGACTACGTGTTCCAATGCTATTTTGTTGCCTGAGGCCCAGTGTGAGTTTTTGAGGCTTTCTCTAAATTTACGTTTAAATGTTGAAGCTATTTTGAACTTTTTTATGGCGTGAGGGCCATGATTGTAAGTTTTTGTCAAAGAGTATAGGGAGAAGTGCTCCAAGTGGCTCAAATGCAACAAAGTTTTTTTTTTTTTTTTTTTTTTTTTTTTTGGTTATACGAATTCCTAATATTCGTAGGTTTCTTCAAACAAATCAGACTGAATGACGTCACCAGCTAATGTGTTATTCTTATTCATTTTGGATGTTAGTATGGATATTTTAATCTTGTCTGTGGCGTTTCTTCGTGTTATTTCTGATTCAACCTCGGAGAGGAAATTGAGTATAGAAATATTCTTGCCGCTGAAGAGAGGTAATGTTGTCTCATCCTTGACTATGATGATAAGGTTTTGTGTTGCCATGGTGTTTGGAGTAGCAGGTGAATTTTCTTAGGAGTTGTTAGCAGAAGAAGGGGACATGTTTGGTGCATTTTAATTGAGCGTAGGGCAGCTTCGTGTGCAGGGTTGGTATTTCGAGTCAGAGAGGGGTTTGGATACGTTCATTGACTAATTCATAAGAAAAATGGGCAGTGACCGTGTTGCTCCTAGGTGATAATAAGAACGGAAAAATATCTTCAGGTGATGCAGTGGGGAAAATCGGTGGTAAGATGCACCGCTGGAGACAGGGGGGAGTAATTAGTACAGCGTATTTGGCTAGTGAGTTGATATATTACATATATATGTGTGTGTGTGTGTGTGAGAGAGAGAGAGAGAGAGAGAGAGAGAGAGAGAGAGAGATAGACAAATACAAAAAATAAGAGAAAGGGAGATGGAGATCTTGCGAAGGTAGATGCGTGGAGTGTGTGTGTGGGGGGGGGGTCATTGATTGTTGATGCCACGACGATCGTTCGCTCGTAGAAGATAAACGTTGGCTGTTGGTAAGGTGACGCACGAAGCGCGATGCGATGTTGGAGAAGGAAGGTCGTCCAACTCGTGCGATGGTGGAGTAAGAGATCGTCCAACTCGTCTCGGTGTTATCGTGGAGGCGGCAGGCGTCGTGGATGCTAGAGAATTCCGCAAAGAGGGTTGTCTCGTAGTAAATACTGGAAGATGTAGCGAAGCAATGCAGCTGTGCTTCGTAGTAGGATGCCGGATGAAGAGAGGTTTGCTCGTAGTACTTGTACAATAGAGCGAAGCAATGCAGTGGTGCTTCGTATTGATGCTGGGTGATGCACAGCGTGGGAGTAGGACTCTTCGCTTCGTAATAGTATGCTGGACAATGCAGCTAAGAAAGGTTGCCTTGTATTGATGTTTATCGATCCAGGGGAGAGGGGTCTGTACCTTGAGTGTGATGTTTGATTTCAGCGAAGATAGTAGAGTTGGGAAATGGTTATGTTCCACCGGAGCCGCTGTCGTATAGTTGTTGCTTCGGAAAAATGGTAGAGTTGTTGCCTGGAAATCCCACTTCTGACACTAGAATGTAGATTTGTAGTCTCTATATACATTATTAAGGTACAGGTGTTTGGAGAAGCAAAGTTAGTGGGATGTCTTTTCTATAATGTTCTTGTGTTCTCTCTGGTATATATATATATATATATATATATATATATATATATATATATATATATATATATTTGTGTATTTTGGGAGCAGGTTCTCTTTTAAACATGTTTGATTGAATACGACAGCATTCTGGAAGTTGTTGATTTTCTTTCTTGTGTTTTCTATTTTTCTAATTATATTCTTCCCTTGGATAGGGTGGGCATAAACCAATTCCTTATACTTCTCTATTCTATTACACGACGTTTCGTCTCTAATAAGACATTTTCTGGTATTTCTGTTTTAAAGGTACAATTTATGATACTACAAGTTTGAATTACATTGATTGTTGCACATTTATTGGCTGCTTGTTATTGTGGCAAAGTAGCATACAGTCGATACTTAAGGGTCTATATGGGGCGCCCCTACGGACCAGAGCCACACATCATTTTGTCTATGATAGAAGAAATTCTGTTCATAGAGAAATGATGACACTTTTATACTACGACTGTCCCTCCGTTATGCTGTCCCCCAACCCCTTGTTGCTGTCCTGTCCCATTTCTCTGAGTATTCTCTTTCTGTGATGGGGGAATTCCCTGTGGTGGGGGAAAAGAACACTGCCACCAAGTATCCCACTTGGATCGTAAGAGGCGAGAAGAAAGGGACGGGGAGAGGGACTAGGCATCCTTCTCCCTGTAGCCCCACGGGGCATTATCCTAAAAAGAAAAGTGAAGGCATAAGGGGTGCTGGAGGGCCTCGGGCCAGCACCCTAAGGTTTGGGTCTTTTAATGTGCGTGGATGTGGTACAGATGAGAGTAAAAGGGAAGAGATAGGTAGTATGTTTGTGAGAAGAAAGATGGATGTGTTGGCTTTGAGTGAAACTAAGTTGAAAGGGAAGGGTGAGTGTAAGTTTGGGAGTGTAAGTGGGAGGTTATCAGGAGTGAAGAGAGGGCGAGGGAGGGAAGGGGTGGCTATTCTAGTAAGTGAAGAGATAGGTAAACAGGTAGTGGAGTGGAAGGAGGTTTCCTCAAGGATAATGTGGATGAAGGTGAAACTGGGAAAGGAGATGTGGGTCTTTGTAAGTGCATATGGGCCTGGCAGTGAGAACAGCGTGGAAGAAAGGGAGGCCTTTTGGATAGATTTAAATGAGTGCATAGAGGGTTTAGGAAGAAATGTCAATGTAATAGTACTGGGAGACCTTAATGCTAGGGTGGGAAATGGTCCAATCGATGGAGTGGTCGGGAAGTGTGGAGTTCCAGGAAAGAATCGTAGTGGAGAGTTGATGGTGGAAATGTGTCTAGAAAGAGAGTTGATGATAGCAAATACAGTGTTTCGGAAGAAAGTCAAGCATAAGTACACATGGGAGAGGGTGGTGGAGGGAAGGGTGGTAGATAGAGCGCTAATGGATTATGTAGTGGTAAATAGGATTATGATAGGAAGAGTTAAGGATGTACATGTGCTAAGGGGAGAGGGTGGGGGAATATCAGATCATTTTTTGGTGGAAGGTAAGCTGAGAGTGGAAGATAGATGGAGAAAGAGGAAAGGGACAAAAGGTAGGGAGGTTCTTAGAGTGAACTCCTTGAATGAAAAGGAAAAGGAGAAGGAGTACGAAAAGAAGCTGAAGGAGGAGTGGGAGGGAGTAAAGGTTGGAGCAGTGATGGGTGTGGAGGAGGAATGGGGATGGTGCAAGGAGGGAGTCTTAAAGTGTGCAAGGATGGTGTGTGGAACAAGAAGGACAGGGGGAAATAGAAGAAGGGGTAGTGAATGGTGGGATGAGGAAACAAAGAAGGTTGTAGAAGAGAAGAAGCGAGCATTCACAGATTGGTTACAAAAGAGGACGGGGGAGTCATATGAGACGTACAAAGAAAAGAAAAGAGAAGTAAAGCAAAAGGTAAAGGAGGCAAAGAGGAGAGCAGATCTGAAATGGGGTAAGAGTATGACAGAAAATTTTGAAAGTAATAAAAAGATGTTTTGGAAAGAAATTAAGAGAGGAAGAGGAGGCGAATCAAGTAGGGAAGAAAAGGTAAAAGGTACAGATGGAGAGATGATAATGGAAGAGATGGCAGTAAGGGGAAGATGGGCAGAATATTTTAGGGAGTTGCTAAATGTGAAGGAGGATAGGGAAGGACAGATAGCTGCAGTGGGAAATGCGAAGAAAATGAGAGTGATGAGTGAGGAGAATGGAGGAGAAATAAGGAAGGATGAGGTGAAGGCAGTTGTAAAGATGATGAAAGCAGGTAAGGCACCTGGTCTGGATGGATGCCATGCAGAATGTCTGAAAAAGGGAGGTTCAGTGATGGTGGACTGGTTGGTGAGGTTATTTAATGTTTGCTGGAGAGAGGGTAGAGTACCGGAGGACTGGAGAAGTGCCTGTATAGTTCCTCTTTACAAGGGAAAAGGGGACAAGTGTGAATGTAGTAGTTTCAGAGGGATTAGCTTGTTAAGTGTAGTTGGGAAGGCTTATGGGAGGATCTTAATTGAGAGGATTAGGAGAGGAACAGAAGGAGTAATTGGTGAGGAACAGTGTGGATTTAGGACAGGTAGAGGTTGTGTAGATCAGATTTTTGTGGTAAGACAGATATGTGAGAAAGCTATAGGAAAGGGGAAGGATGTTTTTTGGGCTTTTATGGATCTGGAAAAGGCTTATGATAGGGTAGACAGAAAGGCACTGTGGGAGGTAATGCAGATTTATGGGATAGGAGGAAAGCTTTTGGGAGCTGTCAAGAGTTTTTATGAGAGTAGTAGAGCTTGTGTCAGGATTAGAAATGGAGAGAGTGAGTGGTTTGAAGTAAAGGTGGGACTTCGTCAAGGATGCGTTATGTCGCCCTGGCTGTTCAACTTATACATGGATGGGGTGGTGCGAGAGGTGAATGCTAGGGTAGTGGGTCAGGGATTGGAGATGGTTAAAGAAAATGGAGAAAAGTGGGAGGTGAGCCAGCTGTTGTTTGCGGACGACACTGCGCTTGTGGCAGGGTCAGAGGAGGGATTGAGGAAGCTGGTGGCAGAGTTTGGGAGAGTATGTGATAGAAGAAAGCTAAAGATAAATGTGGGTAAAAGTAAGGTGATGAGATGTACAAGGGGTGAAAGTGACAGTAGACTGGAAGTGAACATTAAGGGAGAGCGACTGGAGGAAGTGGATAGTTTTAGATACTTGGGTGCAAGTGTAGCAGGAAAAGGTGGAGTGAAGGTGGAGGTAGAATGTAGATTGAGAGAAGCGAGTAAATGCCTTGGTGGATTAAAAAGTGTAATGAGGAATAGACATTTGGGAATGGATGCGAAGAGGAGACTCTATGAAGGAGTGATTGTGCCAACAGCACTGTATGGGGCAGAAACGTGGAACATAAGAGAAGAAGAGAGAAGGAGTTTGAATGTGTTTGAGATGAGGTGTCTGAGAAGTATGGTGGGGGTTACTAGGCTGAATAGAGTGAGAAATGAGGAGGTGAGGAGGAGAACAGGGGTGAGAAAGGATTTGGGAGATAGGGTTGATGAAAGAATATTAGGATGGTTTGGACACATGGAAAGAATGAGTGAAGAAAGACTAGTAAAAGAGGTATGGAAGGCAGATGTGGAGGGAGTGAACATGAGGGGACGTCCTAGGATGAGGTGGATGGATGGGGTGAAGGGGGCTTTGGGGAAGAGGGGAATGTCTGTTGAGGAAGGAAGGGAGAGGACGGAAGACAGAGGTGAGTGGAGAATGGTTGTATATGGATGATGTTGTGATTGCATGAGGAGGAATGGGCGGGGGGTGGGGGGTGGGGTAGTATGTGTGAGTAAATTTTGACGAAGCCCGAAGGGATTTCTCCCCGTCCTCTCCTTATATGCAAGGGGGGACGGAGAGGGGGGTAGCCGATTAAATGAAGCGGCTTGCTGTGGATGTGCTGTGTCTTGCGACACTGCTTCTGACCCAGGGCGGTGGGCAGGGTGCAGGGATGACCCGTCATCTAGGAGGTGCTCAGATGAAAGGGAGGGTGGGAGGGGTGTGGAGTGTATTTAGGGATGAAATGGGTGGGAGTGTTTTTATGCCTTTCCCTTTTTTGGCTACCTCCCTTGGAAGGGGGAAAAAGCCTTGGTATATGTACTTAATCTATATCAACCTCCGAAGAAGTTCCGGGGGTTGCCAGATTTTACATACATATATACAAAGGTTGCAATATTTACTTGTGGTTAAAATATAAAAGATAGGTTCGTCGCGTTTGGTTGAGCAACGATGACAGGCGCCGGACGGGTGTATCTTCCATTGTAGACAAGAAGCACGGTCTCTTTTGTCCGACGTAGGTGTCATATCGTTTTCCCCAAAACACTAGTGGCTTCCATTGACCGAGAAGGTGTTGCCTGGAACACTGGTCCTCTTGTCACTAGGAACAAAAGAATGCCCCTTGCTTGAGATCTGAAGGAAACAATAGAGGGTCCCTTGAGAGTTGGTTTGAAAACGTTGGAATACTTTTCATTCCATACCATATGCGTGTGCGCGCGTGCGCACGCTGGACATCGAAGGTGTTGCCACCACACACACACACACACACACACACACACACACACACACACACACACACACACACACACACACACACACACACACACATATATATATATATATATATATATATATATATATGTGTGTGTGTGTGTGTGTGTGTGTGTGTGTGTGTGTGTGTGTGTGTGTGTGTGTGTGTGTGTGTGTGTGTGTGTGTGTACAACAATGAATGGGTCCCAGTGATTAGAAATACATTTTAACAACCACAATGCACTTTAATTCTAAGCCATCAACATTGGGAGACCCAATGGGGCCACATACAGAAATTGAAATGTGGTACTGCCGAGGACTCGAACTCAGCGATCACATGACAAGTGCCTAAATAACTAACCAACTACGTTATCAAGAGATAACGTAGTTGGTTAGTTACTACGGCACTTGTCATGTGATCGCTGAGTTCAAGTCCTCGGCAGTACCACATTTCAATTTCTGCATGTGGCCCCATTGGGTCTCCCGATGCTGATGGCTTAGAATTAAAGTGCATTGTGGTTGTTAAAATATATACATATATATATATATATATATATACATATATATATATATATATATATATATATATATATATATATATATATATATATATATATATATATCCATTTTTCTACATGTTCAAAGGGGGCGAAAAGAAAGCAAAGAAAATAATACCAACAATATTATTCCTACAGAGGGCTGCTTGGGAAAGAACAGGCTAAACAAAGTCCAACTTGTGCAGTTACGTTGTTGTTATGTGAAGGAAAGGACATTTCGAGTTTCGAAAGGAAGTGAAAGACCATAATGTTGCTGACGACATGCACAACTTCCCCTTGCATTGGTCGTAGCAGGAGTTTGAATTCAAATTTTATTTGTATAATTTGTTGAATTATCTATTATTATTTTTTCATTTATCTTTTTATCTTTTTTTGTACCTGTATTAGTTGTCGAAAGTACAATGTTACTTTGTTCCGTTAGACGTTTGTCTATAGGTCGGTCTGTCTGTAACGTTGTCACTCACGGTTTGTCTTCTTAACTTGCTTTGATTGCAGTCAGACTATGGTACTTTATAAAAAATCATCCCAAGGATGAGCTCTATCATTTTTTTTTTTTTTTAAATCTAGGTCAAAAGTCAAGGTCATAATGACGTAAAATGTGATTTTCATTCAAGGCTCTAATACATCAAAAGTTGTCACCGTTACATCAATCTGACCAACGTTTATGATCCTTTCTCCGGATTGATAAAGTATATCTTCTCTTGTGTGTCCTGATATCTTAACGTATCTTGTAGCAGCATATGCTAAAGAGCGGGAGTCTAGTAAAGGGTGGGAGAGAGAAAAAGGAAGACGAAGAAGATAAAAGAGGGAGAAAGAAATTGATAAGGAGGGAGGAGGAAGATGTGGACAGTTAGGAAGAGAAGACGGTGGAGGAGGAGGAGTAAGGGATGGTGGGAAAATAGTAACAGAATTGATAAGAAGTAAATGAGGATGAAGTGATGAGAAAAAAAGGAGGGAAAGTAAGATGAAAATAGAAAGGAATGGAAGAAAATGAGTAGTAGGAGGGAAAGCGAGGAGGAAGAAGGGAAGATGGAGAGGATGGAGGAGGAAGAAGAAGAAGAGGTGGAGGAGGAGAAGGAGGAAGAGGGTAAGGAGAAGGAGAAAGAAGGGAAGATGGAGAGGGTGGAGAAGGAAGAGGATGAGGAGGAGGAGGAAGAAGAAAGGAAGATGGAGAGGATGGAGGAGGAAGAAGAAAAGGAACATGAGGAAGAGGGTGAGGAGGAGGAGCAGGAGGATGAGAAGAAGGAATAGAAGTGGACATGACAAAGTCTTGGAAAAACAGACAAGGGTCTTGCCTTTGTTGCGATATCATCGGTCCTTCAGAAGAGCAAGGCAAGGCAAGGCAAGGCGAGGTGAGGTGAGGTGAGGTGAACTCACATCAGGAGGCGCTTAGCTGCAACCGATATCATTATACAATATGTTTATATATATATATATATATATATATATATATATATATATATTTCATTGTATATACACCCGCATAGAGTCAGCAACCCCTCTTTCTGACACACACACACACACACACACACACACACACACACACACACACACACACACACACACACGCACACACACACAAGCACATCGCAAACATGAAACACAACTACATGCACAAACATCTACAGACACTTTCTTACTCAAATTAATTTCATTTCTAACTTTCTCCTCTATTGCATCTTCTCATTTCACTTTACCTACCACTAAAAATATTTCCATCTTTCTGACTATCCCCACGACATTACCTTCGACTCCTTTTCTAACTTTGTTGGTTGAGATCCTGTATAATGAAAATCCTGAAAGAGAATCTTCTCACCAATAGTGAAACAAGCCTTGTAGTCCAGGTCTCACACCCATGCCTCCTGAGCTAAGACAAAAAAAATCTAATGAATATTCCTTGAAGAGCTCTATGGCAATAGCCCCCTTGTATACATAACTATCTTTTCATTTTCCTACAGACATCTCTTCCCCTTCCACAAACATCGATCCGGCGCGAACGGTTGGTCTTTGCTAAGCAGTCCATAGTCCATTTACTTTGCTCGTGACTGTGTGTGTGCGCGCATGTTTTGCTTATTCATCAGCTTCGTTTTTTTTTATGCCCCCCGCCTCATTACGGACCGAAAGGTCACCTCCTATCTCCTCTTCTTGCATCTTGGGAGCAATTAACATCACATGAGCTCTGAAGGCTTGAAAAAAGGGGCGTTGGGCTGCCTTGAAAAAGGCGACGTCGTCCAATACACCTTGAAAGCAATTAACGGCTCGTGAATTGCTCCTGTATTTTTTCAGTAAACGTGTCGAATAAGCCACGATAGTGCTATAACATACCAATTTCCAATTATAGTGAAGCCACGATAGTGTTGTATATGGGTGATCGTCATCAGAGCGTAGGGTTTCAACAGTCCAACCGTTCATTCCTTTATTCCCGGAGCTTCTCCTGAGATGAATAGAATCGCCCGGCGGCTTTAGGTGTAGGGCAGACTCTCCAGAAGAGTTAATCGAGGTAGTCCGATCCTGCTTTTGCCCGGAGTTTCCCCTATCTGAATAAAATCGCCCAGCGCTGGCTAGATTCCAGCCTCTATCTAACTCTGAGGTGCAGCAGATCAGACGGTCGCCTGGCTTTAATTATAAATCCTCCTGGTGTAGCATTTTGCTGAGTGAAGGTGTCTGTCCGTAATCCAGTCATGCACGGGGTTCTCTGGAAAACAAGATGTCTTAAGTGCACTGCGGGCAAAAATGGGTTGCTTACATTTGTAGCATAAACAGGAGAATACTTGATTAACAGTGGAAAATTATTTAGTACTGTCTGGCCCTAACCAGCACTTCTGTCCTTGAAGACAATATTGGACCAAAGAGGAAAAGGCATAAAAGTGGTAAAAGAGAGACTTAACGAGGGTAGCAGAACAAAAGGATAGTAAATCTCAAAATTATTTCTCTATCTTGGAAAGCTGCACCTATTTAGATATACTCAAGCTCAAAGGCTATATATGAAAATGTAGAATCTGTAAAAAGCGGAGCATGTGAACTTTATAATGTAATTGGTATTCTAATGTGGTTTGAAGGAGTGGATGTCCATTTTGTGCGATATTTGTCTGTAAGCTAGAACAGCGTTTCTCAACCAGGGGCTCGCGGACCTCTAAGGGGCCGCAGAAACCTACCAAGGGGTCCGCAGGACGGGGAATTCAACATGTTATTTTATTTTTCATTTTGTAAATATGCCTGAATTCTTTTTTGTGTCATGTTTGTACAATGAAAAAAATCTGGTGATAGACCCCAATTCCTGTGAAAAGAAAATAATTCATTAACAATTTTTATATACAGTAAAATGACTACATCCTATCTAATCCCGTATCAAGGGGTCCCCTGAATATACAAGTCGATGTAGAGGGACCACAAAGCCTGGAAGGTTGAGAAACATTAAACTAGAGGATTGTTGAGCTTAGGCAGTTGCCCATACAATACAGTACATACCACGGTTTGACTCCCATCTCTGCCGTGACGTCTCCAATGACCTTCTGTGACGAAGTCATAGAGCTTTGTTCAGCTGCGATAATGTTGCTGGGACTACGGGCATGTCAAATACGAATTCTCTTTTGTCCAGGATTTTTTTTATTAAATTAATCTATTTGCAATGATTTTTTAACAAATATTTTTTGTCGTAGTGCAGTACACATTGATGTTCATTGTTACATCTGGCTTTACTTACTAGAATTTCGCAAGCCAGACTTCTCCGGGCATTCCCATTGGTCTCTGCGAAAAAAAAAATGGTTTTGCTTGTGCTGCATAAGCGCTGTTTTGTTTCTATGTCAGCAGCTGGTAAAATAAAGAAGGAAGTTGTCATTGCCTGTCAGCTCTTACTGTATATGTAAAAACCTGGATGAACTACACTTGAAAGATAAGACATCTTTAACCGGATTTTTTTTTTTTTTTTTTTTTTTTTTTTTTTTTTTTTTTTTTTTTTTTTTGGTTAGTTTAGTTTAGTTTATTTACTGGAAAACGAATAGTGGGGTCTTTACTCTCTCCGTCGTCAGTCTGGCAGGTACACCACAAGCACGTATCCATTGTTGGTTTCTTTAGAAATAAATGATATATAGACAAATAAAAAAATAAATGTAGAAATAGATAAATAAACATATATATATATATATATATATATATGCATATATATATATATATATATATATATATCACTGTTAACCCACTATCGGAGAAATAATAACGGAAAGTACAGAGAAACTGTATATTTCGACTACTCTCTGTAGTCCTCTTCAGCAGAATGGAATTCTGGAATTCAAGAAAAGACCACCTCGCTTGCGCGGGATCGGGTTTTGTGGGAGGGGAAGAACGTCTGTTAGAAAATGAAAAGATAGTAGTGTATAAAAGAGGGCTATTGCCACCGGGCGAATCGCGAGCAATTAGGGGCTAGATTGTTGTCATGGCATAGGAGGACTTGACCAGGAGCTTGGAGGGAAGCGCCCGACGCCGGAGGTTAGGAGGTTGGGATTACCAACGGGGTTACCAACGGGGTTAGGATCACCAACGAAAGTTGAGAAAATGGTAGGAGGCGTAGTAGTAGAGAAAGGGGGAAAAACGGAAAAATCTTTAGTGGGAGGTAAACTGAAATGAGAAGATGTAGTATAAGAGAAAGTGTGAAAGGAAGCGAATTTTAGTCGAAGAAAAAGGAAGTGTATATGTTTGTGCGTGGGATGCGGCTATGTTCGTGAGAGGTGTATGTGTGTAATTTACGGTTAGTGAGTAGATTTCACTTCCCGCGTTTAGAGGGCGTTCCTGATTAGCCCCAGGTAAGGCATGAGGATTCCTGTTTTACCCCAGGTCAGGTTTGAGTAACGATATTATTATTATTATTATTATCATTATTATTACCATTACCATTATTATTATTACATTATCACCAGTCAAGCTGGTGAAGGGGTGTGTTACTTGTTGGTGCGGTTATACACGTTTTATCGTGTACACCGCACGTGGGACGGGCGCAGCTGACAGATAGTCTGTACGGTGTGGTCTAGGTGTAATATGTTGTATCAGATGTTTGTGTTTGGCGTGCAGTTTTTCTAGGTGTCTTGAGTGAAGTTTGTGTTTGTGTTGGTTGAGTGGACGGATGTTGGAAATTTGGTGTAGAGACTCAGTGGTTCTGAAGTCGCTCCATCGCGAGCCCGTGATGAACTGGACAGCGGCATTCTGAACCTTCTGATGCTCGTAGTTATTGGTGGCACATGTCAGCTGGCTTAGTCCCGGGGACTGGCACAGAATCGGTCTGACGAGGGCTAGGTACAATCGACGTTTGGTTCTCAGTGTTGCAGTTTTGAAGCCTACCCAGCACAGCCCTAGCCTTCGCTCCCTGCTTGCGGAAGTGTGGGGTCCAGGTAAGGCCACTATCAAGTGTGCTACCCAGCACACGGGTATGGTCCTTCGCTGGGATGTTTGTGTTGTTTATTTTAAGAGGAGTGTTTGTGATTGTTCTGTTGGTTCGTTTGCAGCGGAAGTGTACAGCATTGCATTTCGACGCGTTGGTCTTAATGCGCCACTGTTGCTCCCACGCGTGTGCCCCGTCTAGGATGTTTTGCATTACGTGTAACGCTCCCTGCAGCGTTTTGTGTCTGCTTATGTGGTTAGTGTCGTCCGCATACGAGAGAGTTAGAGCCTGGTTGCGAGGATAAGCCGGCTCTGGCAGGTCATTCGTATATAGATTGTACAGAGTGGGGGCAAGGACTGACCCTTGCGGCACTCCAGCCTTCGGCACAAAAGGTTGGGACAGACAGCCCCGCCACTTTATTCTAATTGACCTGTCGTCCAGGTAGTTGCAGAGCAACCTTGTGAACGGCAGGGCAAAGTCGAAGTTGTGGTACAATTTGTACTTCAGGCCTTCGTGCCAGACAGCATCGAATGCCTTCTCCACATCCTTACAAACCAAAATGGCCTTACCAGGGCGACCGTCTGGCGGTCTTTGAACCCATTGAGTGATTATGGATATTACGTCTTCTGCACCGCGCCCCGGCCGAAAACCAAACTGGCAGTCCCTCAGCACATTCTCCGTCTCTAGGTACACGGTCAGGCGGCGGCTTAAGACGTGCTCGAACACCTTTCCAAAGTACTCCAGAAGGGAGATGGGCCGATATGAAAGGGGGGCGGAGGCGGGTTTCTGGGGTTTAGGAATGAGGATGGTATGGGAGGCCTTGAATAGTTGTGGGAAGTACCCAGAGGCTAGTGAGCTGTTATATAGTGTCGTCATGTGTGAGATTATGTTGTCTGGCATACGTTTGAGTATGTGTGCATCGATGCCTGAAGGGCCAGGGGATTTTAGTTTTTAGTGCCGAGATAACCCCCTTTACCTCCTCCAAAACGATGGGGCAGATAAGGGGATCATCTTCATCTAACTGAGAGAGATCAACAGTCTCGTCGGGAATGAGGTCACTACAGCTGTTCATAAATGAGTTAACACTGTGCAAGGTGCTAAAGCAATGTGGTCCTTGCACAGGATGGGGCTTAAAGACCTCACTCCATGCTGACGCCAGAAGGTCAGCTTGGTGTTGGGGGGAGTGTGCAGAGTGGTTAAGATGGTTGATGACCTTGGGTGGTGGCACAGAGCACTCCTCCAGCTCACGTTTGAGGGTCCTCCAGAACTTGGAAGGGTCCTTCTCACAGGCGCCGGAGAGCGAGGCCAGCAGAATGAATACATAAGGTTAAGGTACAAGTATATATGAAGAAATAAGGGGTACATAGAAGGGGATGAGAAAAGTGGGGGGGGGGAGCTCAGGTCACATGCCCTTGAAATGGTCGGGTCAAAGTAGGACAAGGGGTGATATTTTGTCCAACCGCTTTAGACATGATCTTGTTGACCGCTAATTTGGTAATACAATCTGGGGGCCACTGGCCTTTAGAGGTATTAAAGTTAGGATAATGTTTTATTAGAGAAGATTCCACAATTTTTCTTCTATAGCTACAGTGTGATTTATAAATTATTGATGCATTATCCCAATCTAATCTATGGTCTTTTTGGCTGGCATGAAGGAACACAGCGGAGTTAACTTGTCCATATTTTATGGAGTTTTTATGTTCCTTTAATCTCGTGGACAAATTCCTGCCAGTCTGGCCCCAGTACACATCATCACAGTCTTTACACGGCAATTTATATACCCCGGAGGTTTGGTCCACATCATCTCTCCGGTGTACATTAACTACCTTTCTAAAAATGCTGTTTGGATAGTTGTAAATAAATTTGATTTGATTATTAGGTAGAAGTTTGGAGACCGAGTTGATAGAATCATTAAATGGTACAATGATGTTATTGTTACCCCATTTAAACTTCTCCCTGGAGTTACTTGGCTTATAAAAGTTTGATTTGGCTTTATGTAGAGCTTTCTTTAGAAACCATTCCGGATAACCTACGTTAGAGAGTTGTTTATTAATGATATCAAATTCTATTTGCAAGAATTGTGGACTGCAAATTCTAAGGGCTCTGAGAAATAGACCCGATGCAACACTAGATTTAATATTATCCGGATGGTGGCTAAAAAAATGTAAGTAATTACCTGTGTGGGTAGGTTTCCTATACACAGTGAAGGACAATTGGTCCGGGTCTCTTATGACCGAAATGTCCAGGAATGGGATTCGACCTCCTTCTTCCCATTCAACCTTGAAATTAATATTCTTAGCTAAATTATTTAATTTAACAAAGAAATCATCAAAAGAACCCCACATATCGTTCCATAGTGTAAAAATATCATCAACATACCGATACCAAAACATATCAGGTGGTTTAATCTTAGGTAATAAAGTGCTTTCAAAATATTCCATGTAAAGGTTAGCTAACACGGGTGAAAGATTAGAACCCATACTGCAACCATATCTTTGTCTAAAGTAAGAATTATTGAAAGTAAAAACATTGGTATTGATACATAAACGGGTCAGGCTAATAATCTTTGACACTGGAAGTGGGAGTTTGTATTGATATGGTTGCAATTTGGTTTCCAAAAAACCTAAGACATCTTCCGTGTTAACATTTGTGAATAAGGAGACTATATCGAGACAGTAGTTTGCTATTAATAGGTATGATTTGTTTTTTTAATTTTACTCACAAAATCTTCTGAGTGTTTAATGTGAGAGTTTGAGAAACTTCCCACAAATGGTGACGAAATACCTGTGAGCCATTTTGATACCTTACTTGTGCATAAAAACTCCATAAAATATGGACAAGTTAACTCCGCTGTGTTCCTTCATGCCAGCCAAAAAGACCATAGATTAGATTGGGATAATGCATCAATAATTTATAAATCACACTGTAGCTATAGAAGAAAAATTGTGGAATCTTCTCTAATAAAACATTATCCTAACTTTAATACCTCTAAAGGCCAGTGGCCCCCAGATTGTATTACCAAATTAGCGGTCAACAAGATCATGTCTAAAGCGGTTGGACAAAATATCACCCCTTGTCCTACTTTGACCCGACCATTTCAAGGGCATGTGACCTGAGCTCCCCCCCCACTTTCCTCATCCCCTTCTATGTACCCCTCATTTCTTCATATATACTTGTACCTTAACCTTATGTAAGCATTCTGCTGAAGAGGACTACAGAGAGTAGTCGAAATATACAGTTTCTCTGTACTTTCCGTTATTATTTCTCCGATAGTGGGTTAACAGTGATCTTTTACAAATGTGCTATAACATACTAGTTTCCAACATATATACATATATATATATATACATATACATATATATATACACATATATATATACATTATATATATATATATATATATATATAGATAGATAGATACATAGATAGATAGATAGATAGATAGATAGATAGATGGATAGATAGATGAATAAATGTATACATGTATATAGATATGTAAGTAAGACACAAAGTAAATCATCAAAGATGTAAAGAAGTAAGCGAAAAAATAAGTAAATGAATAAAGTTATAAGCAAGTGAATAGATAAGTACGTAAATGAATATGAAAGTGATGATGATATAGTTTAACGCCATGAGTTCCCCCTATCGGGAGGTTAGGATGATGCCCCTTACAGAGGACTTCGTGGCGTGGAATTTAATTAACCATGACCTTGGTTCAACTTCGCCGGTGGCAGGGTTCGAACCGCCATTCCCTCGAGGTTCGTAGCAAATAAAGACGCCCTAACCAGCTCGACCAGCTATCTTCCAAAAAATTCAAGCGTTCAACCCATCTCCGCCATGATAGTACAATTGGTAAGTATGCAACGCGGGAAAGTATTTGTACAACACTGAATGGGTCCCAGTGAACAGATTCACATTTATCAACCACAATTCACTTTAATTCTAAGCCATTAACATCGAGAAACTCGAGGAGGCATACATGAAGCTAGCGGAGGGGGGTTGAACACAAAATTTCGTGTATGTAGATGTAACTCGAGCATATATATATATATATATATATATATATATATATATATATATATATATGTATATATATGTATATATACATATATATATATATATATATATATATATATATAAGAAAAGTTGCGCTCAACTTATATCTCTCTTGATGGCGCAATCGGTTAAGTCACTGTCACTTGTTACACGCTAGCGGAGGTTCGAGTCATTCGCTGTACCAAGTATCAATTTCTGCATGTATGCTCCTCGAGTTTCTTGGTGTTGATGGCTTAGAATTAAAGTGAATTGTGGTTAATAAATGTACATCTGTTCACTGGGACCCATTCAGTGTTGTACAAATACTCTCCCGGGTTCCATACTTACCAACTGTACTATCATGGTGGAGATGGGTTAAATGCAAAATTTTGTGTGTATATAAATCGAGCACACAATTATATAATAAAAGTTGCGCTCAACTTATATCTATCTTGATGGCGCAATCGGTTAAGTCACTGTTACTTGTTACGTGCTGGCGGAAGTTCGAATCTTTAGCTGTACTACGTATCAATTTCTGCATGTATGCCTCGAGTTTCTCGAAGTTGATGGCTTAAAATTAAAGTCAATTGTGGTTGATGAATGTATATATATATATATATATACATATATATATACATATATATATACATATATATATATTTATATATATATGTATATATATATACATTTATATATGTATATATATACATTGTATATATAGATATATATACACACACATATATATATATATATATATATATATATATATATATATACATATCTTTATCAATCCTTCTGTATTTCAAAATTTCTATCCCAAGCACAAATATTTTCAATCAGATTATCAATGAAGAAGCAGTTAGATCTATAGATAAATGAATATATATATATATATATACATATATATATATATATATATATATATGTGTGTGTGTGTGTGTAGAATTAAATACGACAGCATTCTGACAATTGTTCAACTTTTTCTTAATGTTTTCTATTTGTCTTATCAACTTTTTTCCAGTTGTAGGGTGAGCTGATACAAGTTCTCCATAGTTTTCCATTTAATATTCTCGAGCTTTCGTCTTCAAAGAGACATCATCAGGATTGACAAAATTTCTGCAATAATGAATACAAATGTTGGTACATATAAGTTACAAAATAAATTACAAAAATACAAATACAAATATACAGGTAGAACAAAAGATATATAACAAGAGTTATTACTTACGTCTACAAGGAAAGTACAAATGATAGAGAGAGAGAAAGGTTTAAATACATAAACTGCTATCCGAGTTCCCATTACGGAGTCTGGCAGATCGTCTGAGTGGGGGTGGGGGTGGGGGAGAGGGGACCTCAATGTAGCGATGTCTCAGGTTAGCGCTACTGTACAGCTTAATACTGGACGTCATGTCCTAATGAATATTTATAGTGGGGGCAGAGTCCCTGATGTGGAATGCCTCCAAGAGTTTCAACCTTCTAGGGTCCTCATTGTACGCAATAATTTTGGTACATTGAACTAAGGTGTCTCTGTCAATATTTCGATTGTGATATTTTGAATAATGGTCCTTGATCGCTCCGTCCTGTTGGAAATTTTGTCAATACTGATGATGTCTCTTTGAAGACGAAAGCTCGTAAATATTAAATGGAGAACTATGGAGAACTTGTATCAGCTCACCCTACAACTGGAAAAAAGTTGATAAGACAAATAGAAAACATTAAAAAAAAGTTGAACAATTGTCAGAATGCTGTCGTATTTAATTCTACATGCATCAAATAAAACTTGCTTCCTTACTTCACGAATATATATATATATATATATATATATATATATATATATATTATATATATATATATATATATATATATATACATATATATAATATACATATATATATATAAATATATACACACATATATATATTAATATATACATATATATATATATATATATATATATATATTTATATATATTTATCAATCCTTCTGTATTTCAAAATTTCTATCCCAAGCACAAATATTTTCAATCAGATTGTCAATGAAGAAGCAGTTAGATCGATAGATAAATGATGAGAAGATAGTGAAATGAATACAAAAATGAATACATGGTTGAATAAATAGATGAATAAACAGATAAGTAACTGGAGAAATAACTAAATAAATCAATAAAGTTGATAACTAGGTAAATGATAAATTAATTGAAGGATTTCAAGGCACTAAATCGGTTAGATAGTGGATTGAATGGACCAAATAGAATGAATGAATGTATAAACTGATAAATAAGTAAATGAAAAACAAACAAAAAATAATGACTTAAAATTGCTCTAGGCAACGAAATCCCTACCAAAAGTCTATTTATCAATCGATCAGTTAATCAGTCAATCATTCTGACTCCAATGCTTTACACAATTCTCTTTCAGTCCTCACCACGATCACGCCAACCTCTGCCACACCATCCCTGCAAACTTCCTTTTATCGTTTCTTCATCCTCTGCCTGGTCTTCCTCTTGTAAACTTCCCATCCTCGTTTCTAAATTTCGCCTGTTCTCTTTGCTATTTTTTATCTAGAACATCACTTAGTCTATTTGTTATCATCTTGGAAAATACTTTATATACTCGTACATTTGATCCCTCTACTTAGGTCTCAGTACAATTCCGAAAGTAGAGTACTGTCAATTGTCAAAAAATCAAAATAGAAAATAGAAACACTTAATTAGGGCAATTCCTCATTCGACTCGTGTATTGATATTGCCTGTTGCCAGACGATTTTATTCAGCTGAGAAAATAATAAGGAGTAAGGAGGCAAACCCACAGTTATTCCTGAGCAAGTATTCTGATTGACCATACAGAAATTCTAAAGGGTCCCACCCCATGAGACGCTTAGATGTTGTTTTTGGACTTTGTACACTATAAGAACTAAGGTAAGTGGCAGTCACTAACAGTTAGTAGGGAATCAAACCTGATTCACCTTAACCTAACCAAACTTAACCCAAACTATCCTGCCCTAGCCTAACCTAGCCTCACCTGGTATAATATATCCTTGTCTAACCTCACCTAGCCTAACTTGGCATAAACTAGCCTAGTCTAGCCTTACGTAGCCTAACCTAGCTTAACGTAGCCTATCCTAGCCTCACCTAACTTAACCTAGCCTAATACAACTTAACCTAGCCTAATACAACCTAACCTAGCCTAATCTAGACTCACTTAGCCTAACCTAACTTAACCTAATCTAGCCTAACCTAGTCTGACCTAGCCTAACCTAACCTAGCTTAACCTAGTCTCACCTAGCCTAACCTAATCTAACCTAACCTAACCTAACTTACCTAACATAGCCTCCTTACCTAATCTAACTGCGACCTCTGCTAACACACCTCTTTCCTCAAGAGCAAAGTGATTTAAGTCATTATTGTCTCCAGATTCAGCTCATTCGGCTGGTCTCCACTTACAAGCTTGTGTCGCTGCCAGAGGTATCCCTCTTTCACCTGTTTTCGTTATTTTGTACAGCTGGCTTCAGTTCTGAAGTGGCGAACGTATTTCCTCCACGTTGTAAGACGACCCTCCACAGCTTGGAAGACACTGCACAACTACTTGAAGAAGAGACGTCTGTACTTTCTTTCTACCTTCATTCTTCTTTATTTTTGTTTTATATTTTCTGTTTTCTTTTATTTGTATTTGTCCATTTGTCTCTTTATTCATTTATTTGGTTATTTACTTATACATTTATTCATTCTTTCGTTTGATAATTTATTTATTCGTTTATTTATTTATTTATTGGTTCGCTTGTTTGTTTGTTTACTTATCTTAACTTTTTCTGTTTGCTTAATCATTTAATTATTTTCATTTATGTATTTTAATTTATTTGTTTATTCATTTCTCTATTTTCTTTTTCTTTCCCTTTCTTTACCAATTCATTTTAATTTTGTGTGCTTGGTTACTTCTTTATTTATTTGTTTACTTATCCCTTAATATATTGATCTATTTATATCAATATCTTGATTTACTTGTTTATTTGCTTGTCAACTAATGTGAGCCGCGCGGTAGCCCAATGGATACCGTGTCGAACTATGAACAGGTGGTCGTGAGTTCGATTCCAGGGACCCGCTGCGGGGTTTGTCACGTTGGTTCCCGACAGCCCTGGCCAAGCATGAAGGCGACCCAAACATAGGTGTGAAGAAGAAAAAAATAACGCAACTGACAGGGCTTGCCCTACCAGGGGTTTCTCACTTCCCACTTCAAGGGAGTGGGATGGCAAGTTTTTATTATTCTGTTTGCTTACTTATATATATATATATATATATATATATATATATATATATATATATATATGTATATATGTATATACCAGTATATATTTCATTGAAGAAAATAGCAATAGATGCATTGATGATCTTCTTGTGTAGATTTTCAAGACTTGGCTTCTGGAGGTAGGTTTGCTATCGCTGGTTCAAAGGACATGATTCAAACTCAGAAGGAAGAAGAGTACAATTTTAGTGGAGCTTGACTTTTCGTACACTGTGTACATTACAAAGGATTACAAAGGGGGAGCATGCCAACAGGAGACCTTTTGGTCCATATCTAGGTCGGATGCGAAAAATCATAATTATGATGAATAAATAAATAAATAAATAAATAAATAAATAAATGAATAAATAGAAACAATAATACATACATACATATACCAAGGCTTTTTCCCCCTTCCAAGGGAGGTAGCCAAAAAGGGAAAGGCACAAAAACACTCCCACCCATTTCATCCCTAAATACACTCCACACACCCCCCACCCTCCCTCTCATCTGAGCACCTCCTGGATGACGGGTCATCCCTGCACCCTGCCCACCGCCCTGGGTCAGAAGCAGTGTCGCAAGACACAGCACATCCACAGCAAGGCCGCTTCATTTAATCGGCGACCCCCCCCTCTCCGTCCCCCTTTGCATATAAGGCGAGGACGGGGAGAAATCCCTTCGGGCTGCGTCAAAAATTACTCACACATACTACCCCCCCACCCCCACCCCCCGCCCATTCCTCCTCATGCAGTCACAACATCATCCATATACAACCATTCTCCACTCACCTCTGTCTTCCGTCCTCTCCCTTCCTTCCTCAACAGACATTCCCCTCTTCCCCAAAGCCCCCTTCACCCCATCAATCCACCTCATCCTAGGACGTCCCCTCATGTTCACTCCCTCCACATCTGCCTTCCATACCTCTTTTACTAGTCTTTCTTCACTCATTCTTTCCATGTGTCCAAACCATCCTAATATTCTTTCATCAACCCTATCTCCCAAATCCTTTTTCACCCCTGTTCTCCTCCTCACCTCCTCATTTCTCACTCTATCCAGCCTAGTAACCCCCACCATACTTCTCAGACACCTCATCTCAAACACATTCAAACTCCTTCTCTCTTCTTCTCTTATGTTCCACGTTTCTGCCCCATACAGTGCTGTTGGCACAATCACTCCTTCATACAGTCTCCTCTTCGCATCCATTCCAAAATGTCTATTCCTCATTACACTCTTTAAACCACCAAGGCACTTACTCGCTTCTCTCAATCTACATTCTACCTCCACCTTCACTCCACCTTTTCCTGCTACACTTGCACCCAAGTATCTAAAACTATCCACTTCCTCCAGTCGCTCTCCCTTAATGTTCACTTCCAGTCTACTGCCACTTTCACCCCTTGTACATCTCATCACCTTACTTTTACCCACATTTATCTTTAGCATAGGTATAGTTAAATGATAAACAAACAGGTAAATAGTAAATAATAATAAATTGACATATAACTAATAATAAATGAGAATCAAGCAAATAATAATAAAGAAGCAGACAAATGATAACAAAACAAATAAACAAATAATATAAAATAAATGGCAGTCATTACAGCATCTTGCTTAGGTGCTTATCTAAATGATTCTTAAAGCTTCGAACTGAACTATATTGCACTGCCTCTGCAGGAAGTTTATTCCATTCATTAAATACATGGTTGGCGAAGTTGTTTCTACCCACTTCCAAATTAAATATATTTCCTGACAGTTTGAGATCATTGTTTCTTGTCTGATTCTCATTCAGTGTGAAAATTTTGTCACTTTTGATGTTGTCAATTCCCTTTGGAATTTTAAAGACCTATATCAAGTCACCTCTGAGTCTACGCTTTTTTAAGGAAAACAGATTGATATGTTTTAGTCGATTTTTGTATGATTTATTTTTGATATTTGAAATCAGTTTTGTGGCTCGCCGTTGTATTTTTTCCAATCTGTCAATGTCTTTAATGAGATTCGGTGACCGTATGGAAACAGTATATTCCAAATGTGGACGAACTAACGATTTATATAGCTTGTTAATGAGTGATGGACTTTTGAACTCAAAAGATCGCGCATTCAGTCCTAAAATCTTATTTGCTTTCTCAGAGGCTGGAATATACTGCTTAGATGATTTTAGGTGGTTACTGATAATTACGCCGAGATCCTTTTCACTATCCACTTTTGTTAACGAATTTCCAAATAACTTGTAATCGTACTTATTGTTATTTTTATCTATGTGCATTACCTTGTATTTACTTGTGTTCAATTTCATTGGCCACTTTTCGGACTATTGCTTTAGTTTATCTAAATCTTCTTGAATATCTAATTGGTTTAAGTGATCATTTGCCATTCCGCACAGTTTTGTATCATCAGCAAATTTGGAAACAGGAGATTTTAGTCCGTGGTCTATATCATTTACATATACTATGAATAGAAGTGGTCCAAGAACGGAACCCTGAGGAACTCCACTCGTAACTTTTCTCCATCCAGAAGTTTTTCCATTTAAAACAACTCTCTGTTTTCGATCATTCAGTCAATTATTACTAATACAATTTAATAGGCTACCACTTATTCCTTGTGAAGCTAATTTTGTAAGTAGCCTTTCGTAGGGGACGGTATTAAAAGCTTTTGCAAAGTCTAGATATATTATATCTATATTGTTTCTTTTGTCATAATTCGAGATAACTGTGTTGTAGAATTCTAGGAAGTTAGTCACGCAAGAACATTTCCGTCTGAAACCATGCTGGCTATCATTTATCAAACAGTTACTTTCTAAATTATATTCGATAGCATCTCTAATGATAGCTTCCATCATTTTTCCTACGATTGAAGTCAAACATATAGGCCTGTAGATATTTAGATTCTTTTTGTCACCTTTTTTTAATATGGGAGTAACGTTAGCTAGCTTCCATTCTCTTAGGACATCTCCGGATGTGATGGATTACTTGAAAATAATTTCTAATAGAAAAACAATCTCATTTTTCATTTCTTTTAAAGATTCTTGGATGCCAACCGTCAGGCCCTGGTATTTTGTTAAATTTGAGTTTTTCTATACACCTTTTAATTTTTCATTTGTTATATTTACCGTAGTGAGTAAGTTTACCCTAGACTTTTCACATGTTTCAGCTTGGAGTTCACTTTGAGCTGTTTCGTTTACGAATACCGAGCTAAAATAAGTGTTTACAACATCACACATTCCTTCATTTGAATATTCAAGTTGACCTCCAGCAGACAATAGTGAACCAATGTGATTCCTAACTACTTTTTTTTATCTCTAATGTAACTATAGAATTCTTTTTGATTCTCTTTGGATTTATTAGCGATATTCATTTGGTATTGTCGTTTTCGTTTTTGTTTCTGTTTTTTGTCTTCTTTAAATCTCTCTGTATTAATTCATAACTTTGATAGTCATTAGATGCACCCGAGCACTTGTATTTCTTATAAGCCTGTCTCTTTTTAGCAATACTTTTTTCAGTTTCTTTGTCAAACCATTTTGGGCGAGCCTGATTTGGGGGACGTCTGTCCTTAAAAGGGATGTAAGTATGAATCATCTTAGTAAGCGTATTTTGAAATATTTTCCATATCTGATCTACAGGTCTTTCGCTTAATTTTACACCCAATCTGTAAGCTGAAGGTCCTGACGTAGTCCTATGAACTGAGCTTTACTGAAATCGGGTATTTTAGAAACACAAGTATCTATTCTAAAAAATGTTTAGTAGTTTGAATCTAACTAAGTTGTGATCGCTATTTACAACAGTTTCACCGACTTTTTCATCGGTTATCATACGTTCGCGGCTAGTGATCTATAGATCGAGTAAGATTCCATGTCTTGTGGGCTCTTTTACATGTTGAACTAAGTAATTGTCACCGACAAAATCAATCAAGTGACTACCTATATGGCCATGTTCAAGAATCATCCACTCAATGTCAGTAAAATTGAAATCACCCACTATCAATAAGTCCCGGTTGCAGAAACTAGACAGTTCTTGAAACAACAGTTTGTCATCTGCTAATGATAATGTCTTTGGCCTATATATTACACCTACATTACTTTTTTTTCATTTGTTTGGGTTAATTCTACCCACAAACTATCATATGCATCCTGTTTCAATTTCTCTAAAACACAAGCATGGACATTGTTTTTAACGTACAACAGAACACCCCCACATTTCGTGCTGTTTCAATTCTGATGAAAATGTTCAAATCCCGCAATATTAAATTCAGCTTCAAAATCTTTATAATTCAACCATGTCTCGGTTATTCTTATCATATTGAGATTTTCGCTCTTGACATACTCCTGTACTTCTTGGAATTTGTTCCTAATACTACGAGCATTAAGGTACATGGTTGTAAGAAACTTGTGTTTATTTCTTTTTGACACGTTTTGAGTTTCAATATCATGCCTTACATTATAATTTGGTCCTTCATTGACATTCTATGCCTCATTATCATTTCCCCCATCACGGACATCTGGTCGCTCACGGTCATCCAATCTCTTTTGTACACTTTGCCCCCCTACGTCATCGCGTTTCACACCGGCCCCCCGTCGTTCATTGACATTCTGTCCGGCATCCCTTCCAAAAATTATGTTTTGTCCTCCAGTGACATTATATCTTACCGTGATATTTTGTCCTCCACTATCATTACATCCCATCGTGATATTTTGTCCTCCACTATCATTACATCCTATCGTGATATTTTGTCCTCCACTGTCATTACATCCCATCGTGATATTTTGTCCTCCACTATCATTACATCCCATTGTGATATTTTGTCTACCACTGTCATTACATCCCATCGTGATGATTTGTCCTTTGACATTACATCCCAATGTAATATTTCGTCCTCTACCGACATTATATCCTAAAATTATATTTTGTCCTATACTGGCATATTGTTCTACATTATTGCTATACTCTACTCTGTTTTCCCCAGTACACTCTATTTCCCCTTCCCTTTGGGTTTCTACCCCAAAAAAGGAAGTAGTTCATTACAAACTCCCACAATGATGTTTGAAAGAATATCTTTGCCTCTGCGGGTAAGGTGGATCTCATCAGAAGCGTAAAGGTCATGGCGCCTAGAAAAGAGATACCAAGGATCAAGAAAGAGGTATCCCAGTTGTGTGCACAATCGTGATACCTTCTCATTGATCCCTATGGCTCTACTGTTCCAACACGAACCTGCGTAGATCCTCGGGAGGATCCCACAAAATACGTGACAGTTCCCACGTTCCTTCATCTCCCGAAGGAGGACCTTGTAATTCCGAACAAATTCCTTTAATTTCACCCCACCCTCATCGTTACTTCCCGTATGAACAATCGTAACCGTGTTCGTCCATCTTTGCTCCCTGATGGTCTGGGTACAGTCGTTGATCCCACGACCCGGTTGACATACAAGCTTGCAAAGTCTTCCGCTGCAGGATGTCACCATAGCCTCGCACCATGGAGTCCCCCACCACCAAGAACTAATTTTCAGCCACTTCATCCTCCAGCAGAGTAAAATGATTGGCTAGAGCCAGCGGTTGCTCCGCAGGGCACCCGCTTACCGAAAGTGGGCTCGACAAACGGGACGCCACGGAGCGCAACTCGCTCACGGCAGTGACAGAAAGGGAAGAAGTGGAACGCTCTTTGGGTTGTGGGGAGGATTCACTCTTCTCACAGAGTGCACTCCTGAGAAGACGAATTTCCTCCTCACACATCCTGAGACGTCCTCCAGGTTCACACAACCTTCACAAGCCATTTCGCTCCTCCTTCAGCAGTACAAGCGGCAAAGAGAAAATATAAATCAACAAGAGAAACCAAAGCGGTCTCTAAATAAACTAAATATACGAAGCTCACTCTGCTTACCTCATACTATTACTCCTACCTTTGGAGAACAGTAACAGAATACTGTTTTGATTCTAAATTAATAGAACACTACACTTTATCTTATATATGTAACTGTATAGCGCTATACGTATACAATTACAAAAACACAACACAATCACTTGTAGTCCAGGAGCATTAGCTCAAATATGGCTTCAATCCGGAACAAATTAGTAACAAGCTGAAACTTTTAGAAAGTGCTTAACAGACCTTTCGTAATAACATACTAAAAGTCCCCAAGAATCCCACTTGAGGGTTTTGAGAAATTCAAGATGGCGTCCAAAATAGCCATCGATATCATACTTTGTTATATCTCAGGTCTCAGTCAAGATAGAAACACAAATAAAGTATAAAAATATAGGTTTTCAGACGCAAGGAATTCATTTATGTCAGTGTATGTGTGATAAATTGAGCCTGTGTTATGTTTTTGAGTTACAAGTACATTCACAGATATTGTAACAAGTAATTCTGAAACGCCAGAAAGTTTTTTTAGTTATACATGTAAAACCATGATTATCAATTGATGAAAGTGTTAGCCTGATTCATATGTTGTATGTGATGTTAAATTTTGTTTGTTTTTTTAGAGTTCAAGATGGATTCGTGCGTTATTTGCAACGAATTATGCACCAAGGATTATGTACAAGTAGAAGCCAAGGGAAGAACAACCTTAGTAGCAGCAAGCCTGGAGAGGAAGGAAGGACTTCATGAAACCTTGGAGATGCAGAACCCACTAACACTTCACATTGCCTGCAAGAAGGCCTACACCCGGGAGTCCTCCATCAGGTCCGCGAAGAGGAAGTCAGAAGAACCTGTGCTACAAGAGGAGGTTCAGCCACCCACCCTAAGATAAAAAATTCCAAAGTTTGACATCACCACACACTGCTTGTTCTGATCTGAAGTACTGACAACTAGTAGCAGACTTACTACAAAACGGAAGAAGATTACTAGTAATGTGGAGACAATGCCCTTCAAATAGAGCATCTTAGACAGGGCAAAAGAGAGGAATGGTGAATGGGGAGAGATGGTTTTCAAAAGAATGATTGAGGCATCCTCTGACTTGGTTGCTGCTGAAGCCAAATATCACCGTAACTGTGCCCAAGATTTTCTCAGCAAATCTGAAACACAGAAATCAGTTGGCAAGTCACCTGATGCTCTGAAGCAATCTGTCTTCAATGAACTTTGTGCCTATCTGGATGAAAACGATGAATGTCAGTATGCTGTGTCTGACCTCATGGAGATGATGGAGACATTCTTGCATGGTGAGGAGGGCTACTCCATGAAGTACTTGAAACAGAAGCTGAAGGAAAGATATCAAGATGACATAATCATTACAAGCCTCCCTGGAAAGTCGAGTATTGTTAGCTTCAAAGATTCAGTTCACCGCATTCTTCGAGAAAAGTGGATGGCAGACAGAGCAGCAGACAAAGCAGAGGAGAATGAAAGAATAATTGAAATGGCTGCGTCAATTATTCGTGATGATATTCGATTGTCTGTATTTGACCTCAGTGAATATCC
>NC_134777.1:2590268-2592768 GCF_046742065.1 Oratosquilla oratoria
TTATATATATAAAATTAATAAATCTGTGTAAATATTTTTTTTTTCTTTTTTCTTTTTTTTTTTTCTTTGAGGGGAAATATTACACACATACCTTCGGGATGGCTATGGAAAATCCTCTTTCATCGGTTTTAGCTAACATCTACATGGAATATTTTGAGAAATATTTATTACCAACTATTAAAGATAAAAAAGTTATTTGGTTCAGATATGTAGACGATGTTTTGTGTTTCTGGCCTACTAACCTATCTATTGATGATTTCCTTATCAATCTAAATTCACTGGTACCCTCCATTAACTTCACTCTTGAGATAGAAAATAACAACAGTTTGCCCTTTTTAGATGTTGAAATAATTAGAGATAATGGTACTCTGAAAACAAAAGTCTATAGAAAACCTACCAATATTCTTTCCTGTGTTCATATTTACTCCAATCACCACATCAATGTAAAAAGATTAGTTTTTATTTCCATGTACTTGAGAGCTTACAGGATTTCAGATCCTGAATTTATTGACGACGAAATTAGAACTATCCGGAACATTGGGGAAAAGTTAAAATACCCTACTCATATTCTTAATCAATGTCACAATACCGCCAAGAAAAATACCGCCAAGAAATGTTTTTACAAAACTTGCAATCAAGAACAAGGAAACCATAAACAACTTAATACACTTGTTCCTCCTTTTCATGAAAATATTCTTAGTATTGTCAACCTACTCAAAAAATTGGATATCAAAGTAGCCTTTAAATATGACCACACCATTAAGAAAACTTTAATTAAGAACAGCCCTCCTAACAACAACAATGTGGTCTATAAAATTCCTTGCCAAGATTGTAACAAATTTTATATTAGACAAACTGGGAAAAACTTGGAAACAAGGATTTCCCAACATAAATATTGTGTGAGATCTACCCAGGAAAATAATGCGTTATTTCAACATAAAGCATTATACAACCATCATATTTATTGGTCTAAGGCATCAATTTTAGTCAAAGGAAAAAGCCTATAAGAAAGAAATATGATAGAATCCTGCTTAATATCAGGCACGTTTGATAAAAATATAAACTTAAGCTATGGTCATTTAAATGTGATGAATTGGTAACCCAAATGGTCACCAAGATATTTCCGCCAGATTGAGCCTTATGTGTTGGTCAGGTCGATAGAGATGAGGTCATCCCCCCTCCTCACATTGTATTGTCTCCCCCCTTTCCCCCCTATGGTTGCCACCTGATACTTATATCTAAACACAACACTGTATCGCTGTCATTTAGTCTGAAGATGTAATATACGAAAGTACTCACTGTCTACAAGTTTCCCTTCTCCTGTGGTTATTTTGCATATATATATATATATATATATATGTATATATATATATATATATATATATATATATATATATACTGTATATATATATATATATATATATATATGTGTGTGTGTGTGTGTGTGTGTGTGTGTGTGTGTGTGTGTGTGTGTGTGTGTGTGTGTGTGTGTGTGTGTGTGTGTGTGTGTGTGTGTGTGTTATTCACCTTGGTCTTGGGATCACGTGTTGGACTCGTGATCGACAGCTATTTCCCTCCCGGAAGAGAGCTCAGAGCTCGTATGGCCGATATATGGGTAATGCTTTGACCTTACACTCACACACACACACCCAATTCCCCGCCCACGAGAATTGGAGTAACAACTCGAAGCGCAGCGATACTGAAATTCTTTTCAGCCCTGGGCAGGATTCGAACCCGGACCGCCGTAGTGACAGTCTGGGACTCTACCAAGCGCGCCACCGAGTCGTGTGTGTGTGTGTGTGTGTGTGTGTGTGTGTGTGTGTGTGTGTGTGTGTGTGTGTGTGTGTGTGTGTGTGTGTGTGTGTGTGTGTGTGTGTGTTATTCACCTTGGTCTTGGGATCACGTGTTGGACTCGTGATCGACAGCTATTTCCCTCCCGGAAGAGAGCTCAGAGCTCGTATGGCCGATATATGGGTAATGCTTTGACCTTACACTCACACACACACCCAATTCCCCGCCCACGAGAATTGGAGTAACAACTCGAAGCGCAGCGACACTGAAATTATTTTCAATATTCGATAGTGACAGTCAGGGACTGACAGTGTGTGTGTGTGTGTGTGTGTGTGTGTGTGTGTGTGTGTGTGTGTGTGTGTGTGTGTGTGTGTGTGTGTATTCACTTGTATTCACTTGTATTCACTTGGTCTTTGGATCACGTGTTAGACTCGTGATCGACAGCTATTTCCCTCCTGGAAGAGAGCTCAGAGCTCGTAGGTCCGATCTATGGGTAATGCTATGACCTTGCACACACACACACCCCTAACTCCCCGCCCACGAGAGTTGGAGTAACACCCCTCAGCGCTGCGATACTGATATTATTTCAGCCCCGGGCGAGAGTCGAACCCGGACCTCCGTAGTGGCAGGCCAGAGCTCTAACCACAGCGCCATGAGAGGTGTGTGTGTGTGTGTGTGTGTGTGTGTGTGTGTGTGTGTGTGTGTGTGT
>NC_134777.1:2597768-2600268 GCF_046742065.1 Oratosquilla oratoria
ACTTTTTTTACTAATCTTTCTTCACTCATTCTTTCCATGTGTCCAAACCATCCCAATACTCTTTCATCAACCCTATCTCCCAGTTCCCTTTCCACCCCTATTCTCCTCCTCACCTCCTCATTTCTCACTCTATCTAGCCTAGTAACCCCTATCATATTCTCAGTTTATAAAAATGTTATTTCTAGAGCAACAGTTCATTTGCTTGTTTTGGAACACATCAGAATAAACGTCAACTTAGTGAAAGTAAACCACACATAGGAATTTTATATATATCCACCAATCAAATATATACATATATGTAAACATACGTGTACATGTATATATATATATATATATATATATATATATGTGTGTGTGTGTGTATGTGTGTGTGTGTGTGTGTGTGTGTGTGTGTGTGTGTGTGTGTGTGTGTGTGTGTGTGTATACATATATATGCACACACACACACATATATATATATATATATATATATATATATATATATATATATATCACAATTAATACCACAGTCGGACGAAAGGAAGAGTTGAGTAATCGAAACTATATATCTTGTTTGCTAACTGCAATCCTCTTCAGTGGTACAAAGTGGAGGGAGGACGCTGTCTTAAATAGCAACCTCTTACAAAGGGAAGGGAACTAGGAACAAATAAATGTCACTACTCCAACCCTTATGTGACCTGAGGATGACATGAGGTCGGGTCAGGGGTCCATTATCATCAAATCTGCCCTACCCGAGATTAGGACCAGAGTCTCTGAATACAAAGTAACCGTAAGTGATCCGTCCTCGGTTCAGTCCACTGAATTGGTCGACTTATTCATCACGTGTAATTTATTCCAAAAGGAAGTGGAACTTGGTACAAACCCCTGTCTACTCCAGGAGTTGAACTCATCCTTGGCAACGATCTCGCCGGCTCCCTAGTAGTCCCTCCTCCCGAGATCATAAATCCTCCCTGTGACCTAAGCCCTACTCTTGTAGAAGACCACTTGCATCCCGAGATGTTTCCTCTGTGTGCGGTCACCCGCCACGTCCCAAGCCAAAATGAAAATTCATTTTGACCAAAAAACCAAGATCCGAACCTTCAAACCCGGCGACAAGGTACTCCTGTATATGCCCATACCTGGAGCTCCCTTCAGTCACAAGTTTCAAGGTCCCTATATAGTTTCTCACTCCCTTAATAAACTCAACTATATTGTTCTTACTCCTGACAGGCGAAAAGACTCTAAACTAGTTCATGTATATCTGATGAAAGAATACCTGAGGAGACTACCTGCTGATGTCTCCCCGAGACCTATCCATTGTAACCAAAACCCACAATGTGAATGAATCCCCCAGTACAAAATAATGATCCCATCATTCTCCAGCTTAAATCCTCCCTCCTCTCTAACCCATCCTCAATCCTTGTCCACTTAAACCAAAAACAAGAGGATCTAACCCTACTATTCCAGAAACATCCTACTGTCTTTGTAGACCAGCCAGGGTTGTGTCCTACGGTCGAACATGACATAAAACTTCTTCCTAACACTTCTATTCACCGGGCTCATTATCGTCTCAGCCCCCACAAATTCAAAATTATGAAAACTGAGTGGACTACCTGGTGGAACACCGACTGGCAGAACCAAGCTCCTCTCCCAGGAAAATCCCCTGCTCTGCTGGTCCCCAAGAAAGACAGAAGTTGGAGACTGCGTGGACTTCCGTATACTGAACGTAGCTACGGTTAAGGACCGTTACCCCTTACCCCGTATTGACACTCTAGTTGACCGGGTAAGGAAGTCCCGCTTCATCTCCAAGATAGACCTAATCAAGGGGTACCACCAGATCAAACTGACTCCTGAAGCTCAAACACTCTCCTCCTTCATAACCCCACTTGGCCTGTATAAGTATCTGGTCCTCCCTTTTGGCCTGTGTAACGCTCCTGCCACCTTTCAGCGGGCCATCAAGCATACCATCTCTAGACTAGATAACACTTTTGCCTATCTTAACGATCTTCTCGTTCTTGTAGATTTGTGAGAAGACCACCTCACCAGACTGAACTCCCCTCTAGATCGCTTCGCCACCGCAGGATTCGTGGCCAACTTGTCCAAATCAGAGCTCGGCAGAGCCACGGTCACCTACCTAAGGCATGTGGTTGGCCATGGGCTGTGTCGACCAAAGATGCCCAACATCCAGCCCATCTTCGACTTCCCTGTCCCAGACAACCGGAAATCATTCCGAAGGTTCTTGAGGGTGGCGGGATTCTACCATCGCTTTTGTCGCAACTTCTTGGCGATAGCGACCCCCCTCACAGCCCTGACCAGCCCTAAAGAGAGGTTTGTCTTTTCCACTGCCTGCCAAGAATCCTTTGAGGCCCTCCAGCGTTTACTGAACACTGAGTCTGTACATCGGACTCCCGACTACTCGCGCCCCTTCGTTCTCCAAATAGACGTCTCTGGAGAGGGGATAGGTGTTTTTCTCCAAGATGACGAGACCACTCCCCCAGTTAGCTGCTACTCAGCCAAACTA
>NC_134777.1:2605268-2610268 GCF_046742065.1 Oratosquilla oratoria
GAAAATAAACTAAAAAAGGACATGAAAATAAACTAAAAAAAGATAACTATAGAAGAGATCTAAAAGATAGCTTCCCACATAGAGTGGTGGATACCTGGAATAGATTAGATAAGGAAACAGTGTGTGTAAACACTATTCAAGATTTTAAGGAAAATCTTGACGCTGAAAGACACAAAGACGGGTCCCCACGAACATAGCTCCCTTCCCGTATAATACACCTAGGTAAATACAACTAAGTAAATACACACACACACACACACCATGGTTCATCAGGGTCTTGGATCACGTGTTGGACTCGAGATCGACAGCTATTACCCTCCCGAATGAGAGCTCAGAGCTCATTCGGGAGGTTGTGACCTTACACGCACAAACACCCTCAACTCCCCGGCCACGAGAGTTGGAGTAACGACTGCGTTGCGAGTCGTTACTTCAACTCCCATGGGCGAGGAGTTGGGTGTGTGTGTGCGTGTAAGGTCACAGCATTACCCATAGATCGGTCATATATGAGCTCTGAGTTCTCATCTGTGAGGGTAATAACTGTCGATCATGAGTCCAACACATGATCCACGACCATGGTGAACCATGGTGAATCACACACACACACAATAAGTTCCTATGAAAATTGGACCATATTGGAGGACTTAAAGGTGAGCTGTTACACTGATTGAAGGATTTCGTGAAACACCATTATATGAAAACAATGGCAAGGAATAGGATATTAGGAAGGAGGACTCTGACTATTGAATTCCCACAGAAGTCAATAGTGGCAGCCTCAGTATTCTTGATCTACGTAAGTGACTTGATGGAAAGTACTAGCTACACGAATATATGTGCAAGCGACAAAGATCTTGAGAGGAATATCAGATGAGGAAGACTGAGAATTGTAACAAAAAGATCTAGACAGTATACTTCCATAGAGCCAATTCTGTGAAATTAATTCCAATGCATATATATACATACATACATATATATATATGTATATATGTATATATATATATATACATATACATATATATATACATATATATACATATATACACATAAATATATGCGTACATATATATATATATATATACATAAATATATGCGTACATATATATATACATACATATATATATATATATATATATATATATACATATATATATATATACATAAATATATGCGTACATATATATATATATATATGTATATATATACATAAATATATGCGTACATATATATACATATATATATATATATGTATTATATATATACATATGTACGCATATATTTATGTGTATATATATATATATATGTATGTGTATATATATATATATATATATATATATATATATATGTATATATATACTAATATATACGTATATATTTTTTCTTTTTATGAAAAAATATATACAAGGGAAAAGGAGACAAGTGTGAATGTAGTAGTTTCAGAGGGATTAGCTTGTTAAGTGTAGTTGGGAAAGCTTATGGGAGGATCTTGATTGAGAGGATTAGGAGAGGAACAGAGGGAGTAATTGGTGAGGAACAGTGTGGATTTAGGACGGGTAGAGGTTGTGTAGATCAGATCTTTGTGGTAAGGCAGACATGTGAGAAAGCTATAGGAAAGGGGAAGGATGGTTTTTGGGCTTTTATGGATCTGGAAAAGGCTTACGACAGGGTAGACAGAGAGGCACTGTGGGAGGTTATGCAGATATACGGGATAGGAGGAAAGCTTCTCGGAGCTGTCAAGAGTTTTTATGAGAGTATTAGAGCTTGTGTCAGGATTAGAAATGGAGAGAGTGAGTGGTTTGAGGTAAAGGTGGGACTTCGTCAAGGATGCGTTATGTCGCCCTGGCTGTTCAACTTATACATGGATGGGGTAGTGCGAGAAGTAAATATAAGGGTAGTGGGTCAGGGATTGGAGATGGTTAAAGAAAAGGGAGAAAAGTAGGAGGTGAACCAGCTGTTGTTTGCGGACGACACTGCGCTTGTGGCAGGATCGGAGGAGGGATTGAGGAAGTTGGTTACAGAGTTTGAGAGAGTGTGTGATAGAAGAAAGCTAAAGATAAATGTGGGTAAAAGTAAGGTGATGAGATGTACAAGGGGTAAAAGTGGCAGTAGACTGGAAGTGAGCATTAAGGGAGAGCGACTGGAGGAAGTGGATAGTTTTAGATACTTGGGTGCAGATGTGGCAGGAAAAGGTGGAGTGAAGGTGGAGGTAGAAAGTAGATTGAGAGAAGTGAGTAAATGCCTTGGTGGATTAAAGAGTGTAATGAGGAATAGACATTTGGGAATGGATGCTAAGAGGAGACTGTATGAAGGAGTAATTGTGCCAACAGCACTGTATGGGGCAGAAACATGGAACATAAGAGAGGAAGAGAGAAGGAGTTTGAATGTGTTTGAGATGAGGTGTCTGAGAAGTATGATGGGGGTTACTGGGATAGATAGAATGAGAAATGAGGAGGTGAGGAGGAGAACAGGGGTGGAAAGGGAGTTGGGAGATAGGGTTGATGAAGGAGTATTAGGATGGTTTGGACACATGGAAAGAATGAGTGGAGAAAGACTAGTAAAAGAGGTATGGAAGGCAGATGTGGAGGGAGTGAACATGAGGGGACGTCCTAGGATGAGGTGGATGGATGGGGTGAAGGGGGCTTTGGGGAAGAGGGGAATGTCTGTTGAGGAAGGACGGGAGAGGACAGAAGACAGGGGTGAATGGAGAATGGTTGTATATGGATGATGTTATGATGCATGAGGTGGAATGGGCGGGGGGATGGGGGGTGAGGTAGTATGTGTGAGCAAAATTTGACGCAGCCCGAAGGGATTTCTCCTCGTCTTCTCCTTTTATGCATGGGGGGACGGAGAGGGGGTTCGCCGATTTAATGAAGCGGCCTTGCTGTGGGTGTGCTGTGTCTTGCGACACTGCTTCTGACCCAGGGCAGTGGACAAGGTGCAGGAATGACCCGTCATCCAGGAGGTGCTAAGAAAAGAGGGAGAGTAGAGGGGTGTGGAGTGTATTCAGGGATGGAATGGGTGGGAATGATTTTATGCCTTTTCCTTTTTGGCTACCTCCCTTGTAAGGGGGGAAAAGCCTTGGTATATGTATGTACGTATATATATATATATATGTATATATATATATATATATATATATACATATATATATATAATTGAAGGCGGAGGAAGTATACGAGGAATAATGGGAGAATTTTACTGCCTTAACGTTTCAACCCTTAGGGTCTTGATCACAAAGCTTAACAATTAAGTACAAAATGAACATTTTATACACACTCATGTCATCTCACAGGGTGCCTTGGAAAGGTCGTCATGCTCAGAACATTTGTCCGTTTGTTTTCTTCGACTACCAATAAACTTGTAGCTCTTACCAGGCATATAAAACCTTCTCTATGGTTGATGTTATTATTACCATTGATATAAACTGCTTATATTGTTTTTCTTAATTTCTTCGTTGAACCTTTATTTATTATAATTGTATTGTCCCAGTACGAAATGTGGTCATGTGTATCAATGTGTCTTACTATAGAGTTAGAAAGCCTGTGGGTTCTTACATAATTTTTGTGTTCGTATAACCTTTTTTCTAATCCACGACCTGTTTCCCCAAAATATGAAGATGGGCAATTTTTTACAAGGTGTTTTGTATACAATACTATTTTCAATGGTATGGTTATTATAATTACGCGTAACCAAACGTTCCATTTTGCTGCCTGATGTTCTAGCTATCTTGATACTTGCATTTAAGAGGACTTTGTCTAGGGTTGAATTAATGTTGTAATTTGGGATTGTGATATATCGTGTTTCTTTGTTTCAATAATATCTTTACTCTTCTTATCTATTTCCTTAGCTTTCTTTTTTAATTTAAGTAGCAGACCTTTGGGATATCTTAGTTTGTTGAAGGTTTTTGTGGTGTGATCTAGTTCATCTTCAAGAAATTCTTCACTACAGATGCGAAAACCCCTAAGGAAGAAGCCGATTATTATGCCTGTTTTAGTCCTAACATTGTGTCCCGAATGAAAATGTATATAGTCTTCTTTATTTGTGGGTTTGCGGTATACCGAAAACCTTACATTGCTGTTTGTTCTGTGTATGAGTGTCTAAAAATGGTAATTTTCCGTTGTTCTCTACTTCTGTCGTAAATTATATGTTACTATTAACGTTGTTTAATCTTTTTAATTTGTTGTTAATGTTATTTTCTTTGGGTACAATAACAATAATGTTATCAACACATCTTAACAATTCTTGATATATAATTTTTATCATTGAAATATAATTTATGTATATAGTATGTATTATTGATACTGTATATAATTTGTATATATAATATAATTCATATGTATATAATTTAATTATAATAATTATATATAATGAATATATATATATATATATATATATATACATATACATATATATAAATTATGAATAATATAATTTATATGATTATATATAATAGAATATATACATATACAAATTATATATAATATAATCTATATATATAATATATATTATTGATATATAATTTTTTTCAAGCATTTCCATATATATGTTGGCTAACACAGCAGAGAGGGGAATACCCATGGCTAAGCCAGAATATTGTCTATATTCAACATCATTAAAAGTAAAAGCACCGAAACTTACATAAAAAGAAATTAGTTCAAGGTAATATGTTTTGGGGATAGGTAAATCTTCATAATTTAAATTGTTTACCACTCGCTCTACAGCTGTGTGTGTGTGTGTGTGTGTGTGTGTGTGTGTGTGTGTGTGTGTGTGTGTGTGTGTGTGTGTGTGTGTGTGTGTGTGTGTGTGTGAGAGAGAGAGAGAGAGAGAGAGAGAGAGAGAGAGAGATTCACCACCACCACCATGGTCTTGGAACACGTGATCGACAGTTATTAACCTCCCAGATGAGAGCTAAGAGCTCGTATGACCGATCTATATAAGTACTGGAAATGGTCAATTAGCTCAAAAAAGGCCATGAACGAATTTCTCATTGGAAAGTAAATGAGTTA
>NC_134777.1:2630268-2632768 GCF_046742065.1 Oratosquilla oratoria
GGTCAGACTGGCAAGGAATTAAAATTTAGGGTGAACCAGCACAAGTATAGTGTCCGTACTGGCCAATCGTCAAGTAGGATTTTTGCTCACATTAGAGACTACAACCATTGTATTTATTGGGACAATTCCCAAGAAATTGTTTCATATAGTTCCTATTTGGTAAGGAATATTGTTGGATCGTGTCTCATTAAAATAACTTTCAACGAGAATCTAAATTTAAGCACCGGCCTTTTCAAACTAGATAATTTTGTCATCAATCAAATTGTAGGACAATGTCACAAAGCTCCGCCTTAGCCATCTTGTGTGACATTTTATCATATGTGTCAATTGTCACCCATTTTGTTTATTTATTCTTGCTATTTTTTTATTTTTATTATTTCTATTTTTGTTTCTGTGTAACACATTCCTTATGTGTTTATGTTGAGTGACCTCTTCTGTTCTCTATACTATTGTATTTCAGCTGCACTTTGTTGTGATACTATGTACTTTGAAAATGTCTTACATAGACGAAACGTTCAGTATTCCGATCTTTGATTTTCTTGTGGTTTCAAGCAAAATATCTTTATTCGCGTGTTTTATGTGATTACTGTTGCAAATATATATATATATGTATATATATATATATATATACATATATATACTGTATATATATGTGTGTATATATATATATATACATATATATATATATATATATAGATATATATATGTATATATATATATATATATATATAATATATATATATATATATATATATATATATATATATATATATACATCATACACTGTAATGGTTCCCAGTGATCACATTAGATATCTTAATTCAACCACAAACAACTTTTAATTCCATGCCATCGCAATCAAGACTGAAGAATCGCTCGATGGAGACATTTTTGTTGGAAATTGAAACGTGGACGAGCCGAGGATTCGAACCCAGCTAACCCGTAACAAAGTTACAGTGACTTAAACCAATGCGCTATCAAGATATATATATATATATATATATATATATATATACATATACACATATATATATATATATATATTAGATTGTTTCAGCGCTCACTATTCCATTCGTTACTATTTTGATAACAGTCCAACATTGTTTACATGAGAGATCCATGGGAAGGGCCAAAGACCTTTGCCCACTGTAGGGCTGCAGATTTTCAGTCAGTAAAACTTGAGATAACAACATTATCTACAGACACACACTTGTATCAGCTATCTTCTTTGCTACCAATGGAGTGCCACGGAGATGAATAAAACAGACTTGTGGCAGACATATTATAAAGAAAAGTATCGTCCGATGTGGAAAGGGTTAGAATCACTAGTGAAGCGCTTCACAAGTTACTGCTGTCGACAATTGTAACATTCGTGCCTCACACTCTATAATTAACCTCCCAGTAGGGGTTGACTGTGTTAATAATGAACACCAGCCACCCCACAGGGCAAGACGAAATATTAATTGCTGTACATTGAAGTCACTTCCCCATATTTCAGAGTTACTATTCTCATGTGGAATGCATCAACTGTAACCAAGAGTCTGCGAGCACTTAAAGAGACTGATGCTATAGTATTCCAATAGCACCGACAAACATAAGAATTGAGGAGACTGCAAGAGACCAAAAAGGCCTAAACTAGGTAGCTCTATGTCCCTTACCACGTTTCACCCCTGTCTATAAATTTAACTAATCTTCTTTTAAAACAAACAGTTGTTTCAGCTCTCACTCTATTATTACTAAGTTTATTCCATTCGTTAACTACACTATTGATAAACCAGCTTTTGCCTATTTCATTTTTAAACCTGGAGAGTTAGACGGATGAAGGTGTCTTCCACACCTAATCAAGTCTAACAATTGTATTAGTCTGAACAAACTCTACAAAGGGCGGCATCGGGCTGAAGGCATAGCAGTACATATTACTCAAACCTTATCTTCAACGGTTATTTTCGAGCAGTACCTTTTGTTGCCCGACGATTTTATTCACCTAGGGGCAGGACCTCGTACATTAAAAGGGTTAGGCAAATAATATAAAACATTTACAAATAATATCATGTTATTAATGTTTATGTAGTTATACACGTTTCCCCCTTTCTTGGCAGGTGCTCAAAAGTTTGAATTTGGCGGCTTCGTCCGCCCGTCTACGAAGTAAAATTCTTCGACCGTTTCACGGTTGTGTGGACTTACCGTGTTGGAGCTACTGGTCTCCATGGGGACTTCGTGAAGATTTCTACCAGTGTAACACTCTCAATACAGTTCTGTATGCGTCTCTGTGAAACGCCTCACTATTGGTGCCAGGAGGAAGTGCAGAGCCTGCACAGACTAAGAGGAGGCAACCACCTTCGCCTTTTTTTTTTCTTCTTTTTTTATAGGCTAGCTGGCAAGCGAAGGCTTCACCTCCTCCAAGCAAAGATGCCAGTTCGTTCCTTAGAGTTCATCATTCGGTACAGACGTATTTCATTTCTCTCCGTTTCCTAACCGATGTAGACGTAATCATGGTTGT
>NC_134777.1:2642768-2645268 GCF_046742065.1 Oratosquilla oratoria
TTTTATTATTTTATTTTTATTATTATTTTTATTATTATTTTTATCACATTTCAAGAGTGGTTTAATGAGTTTAATGAGAAATAGACATTTGGGAATGGATGCGAAGAGGAGACTGTCTATGAAGGAGTGATTGTGCAACAGCACTGTATGGGGCAGAAACGTGGAACATAAGAGAAGAAGAGAGAAGGAGTTTTGAATGTGTTTGAGATGATGAGGTGTCTTGAGAAGTATGGTGGGGGGTTACTAGGTAGATAGATAGAGTGAGAAATGAGGAGGAGGTGAGGAGGAGAACAGGGGTGAAAAAAGGATTTGGGAGAGAGGGTTGATGAAAGAATATTAGGATGGTTTGGACACATGGAAAGAATGAGTGAAGAAAGACTAGTAAAAGAGGTATGGAAGGCAGATGTGGAGGGAAGTGAACAATGAGGGGACGTCCCTAGGATGAGGTGGATGGATGGGGTGAAGGGGGCTTTGGGGGAAGAGGGGAATGTCTGTTGAGGAAGGAAAGGGAGAGGAACGGAAGACAGAGGTGAGTGGAGAATGGTTGTATATGGATTGATGTTGTGACTGCATGGGGGAGAAGAAATGGGCGGGGGGGTGGCGGGGGTGGGGGGGGGGTGGGTAGTGTGTGTGTGAGTGAGTTTTGACGAAGCCCGAAAGGGATTTCTCCCCGTCCTCTCCTTATATGCAAGGGGGGACGGAGAGGGGGGGGTCGCCGATTAAAATGAAGCGGCCTTGCTGTGGATGTGCTGTGTCCTGCGAACACTGCTTCTGACCCAGGGCGGTGGGCAGGGTGCAGGGATGACCCGTCATCCAGGAGGTGCTCAGATGAGAGGAAGGGTGGGAGGGGTGCGTTGTGGAGTTGTATTTGGGATGAAATGGGTGGGAGTGAAGTTTTTTATGCCTTTCCCTTTTTGGCTACCTCCCTTGGAAGGGGGAAAAAGCCTTGGTATATGTATGTATGTATGTATTATTTTTTATATTATTATTTTTAGTATTATTTCTATTATTATTTTTATTATTATTTTTATTATTATTTTTATTATTATTTTTATTATTATTTTTTATTATTATTTTTATTATTATTTTTATTATTATTTTTATTACTATTTTATTATTTTTATCTTATTATTATTTTTATTATTATTTTTATTATTATTTTTATTATTATTTTTATTATTATTTTTATTATTATTTTTATTATTATTTTTATTATTATTTTTATTATTGTCATTATTATTGTCATTATTATTGTCATTATTATTGTCATTGTTATTGTCATTGTCATTATTATTGTCATTATTATTGTCATTATCATTGTCATTATCATTGTCATTATCATTGTCATTATCATTGTCATTATCATTGTCATTATCATTGTCATTATCATTGTCATTGTCATTGTCATTGTCATTGTCATTGTCATTGTCATTGTCATTATCATTGTCATTATCATTGTCATTATCATTGTCATTATCATTGTCATTACCATTGTCATTACCATTGTCATTACCATTGTCATTACCATTGTCATTACCATTGTCATTACCATTGTCATTACCATTGTCATCATCATTGTCATCATCATTGTCATCATCATTGTCATCATCCTTGTCATTATCATTGTCATCATCATTGTCATCATCATTGTCATCATCATTGTCATCATCATTGTCATCATCATTGTCATCATCATTGTCATCATCATTGTCATCATCATTGTCATCATCATTGTCATCATTATTGTCATCATTATTGTCATCATTATTATCATCATTACTATTATTATTATCATTACTATTATTATTATCATTACTATTATTATTATCATTACTATTATTACTATCATTACTATTATTATTACTATTATTATTATTATTACTACTATTATTATTACTACTATTATTATTATTACTACTATTATTATTATTACTACTATTATTATTATTACTACTATTATTATTATTACTACTATTATTATTATTACTACTATTATTATTATTACTACTATTATTATTATTACTACTATTTATTTTTTGTTTTTTTTTTTTTTTTTTACTACTAATATTATTACTACTATTATTTTGATTACTATTATTATTAATTATTATTATTATTATATTACTATTATTATTATTATTACTAATTATTATTATTATTACTATTATTATCATTACTATTATTATTATTATTATTATTATTATTATTATTATTAGTATTATTATTAATATTATTATTATTATTATTATCATTATTATTATTATCATTATCATTATCATCATTATCATTATCATTATCATTATTATCATTATCATTATCATCATTATTATCATTATCATTATTATCATTATCATTATTATCATTATCATTATTATCATTATCATTATTATCATTATTATTATTATCATTATTATCATTATCATTATTACCATTATCATTATTACCATATAATCATTATTTATCATTATCATTATTATCATTATCATTATTTATCATTATC
>NC_134777.1:2655268-2657768 GCF_046742065.1 Oratosquilla oratoria
CATTTACGTTTCCACACCTGAACAGGGTGTGGAGTTAATCAAAATATATTTACTAGTTACGTCATCTTAGAGAAAGAATCTATATAATTTTGCCTACAAAAAGTATCATGTTGGTTGTAGGGAGATTAAGAATAGGGAAGATATTAAATATTCCCCTGAGAAAGACCAATTACCACGGTAAAAATCCTCCTAGGACATGCCAGACCAGCTCCTAATGGAGGTTTGCGTGGGAATGCGTAGCTTGAATGGTAATGTTAGAGATTCTGAGGAAGAGATTATGGTGGTGGTAGAAGAAGATCTGGTGTTGGTGCGGGAGATGATGAATGAAGGGATTTCCAGCTTTTGATCTCATTAAGGTGGCGACTGAAAGAATCTATTGAAAGATATGGGAAAAACAAATATGTGTGTTTACCCACTAAGACAAGAAGGAAGAAGGGAAAGGAAAGAAGAAAACGTAGAAAAAGGAAAGGAGGGAGGGAAGGATGAATACTGGAAGAGAGATGAAAGGAGGACTGGAAAAAGACGAGAAATGAGGAAAGAAAGAAGGAAGGAAGGAAGAAGAAAGGGAAACAAAGGCGAAGGGGGGAGGAGAAAAGGAGAAAAAAAGGAAGAAAAGTTGAAAGAGAGATGGGGAATGCAGACATTAAGAGAGAGAAAAAATAGAATGGAATGAAGGAATGAGGGGGGAAAGAAGTAGAAATAAAAAGGAGGAAAAGAGGGAAAGAAAGCAGAAAATAGAAGGAAGGTAACAAATAAGATAAAAGTAGGAGGGAAAGGAAGAGAGGAAAAGAAATAAGACTGAAAGGGAAATGGAGAAAAGAGGGGAAATAGAAGAAAAGAAATAAAGGAAGAGGAAAAAAAGAGAGGAAGGTAGAAGGGTAGAGATGAAATAAAAATGGAACGAGAGAACGAAAAAGAAAAGAAATAAGAAAGAAATAAAGGAAAAAAAGAAAGAAAGAAAGAAAGAAAATCCAGAAGAAAATACAGGCAGGAACGAAATGAGGAGGGAAAGAAAGGGGGACGAGAGGAAGTATTGGAAGATGAAGAAGGAAGATAAATGTTAAGAAAGAAAGTTAACGGTAATTAAATTTGGTCTCGGAGTAACAGAGAGGACTCTCTTCAGAGGAAAAGAGAAATAGACAGGAGAGAGAGAGAGAGAGGATAAGAGAGAGAGAGAGGAAGGAAATTTGTTGAGCAGAAAAATACCGGTGTGTTCTGGAAAAAGAAAAAAGAGGAAAAAGATTTTTTGAGATGAGGTAGTGCCAAAAGGCCAACAGCACAACATGGAGCATGAAAACAAATGCTTTTCCGAAATTAAGATTTTTTTTCTTTCTTTTTTTCTTTCTTTTTTTTTACTCCCTCCCACACACAAAATATGTGGGCGTACAGTAACTGCAAAACTTCTTGAATTGCTTGCTGTTTTCACCATGCATACAACAGAACTGCACAGCTAATAACAATAATCTCTACAAAACGCATTGTATATAAGGGGACGGAAAGCATTTTGATATACAGATTATGTAAACAGTGTATAAACGATTACAAGTTTTTTATACTTTTGCTTTTATTATGAGAAAATAGGAAAGAACATAAGAACATAAGAATGAAGGATACTGCAAAGACCATAAGGCCTACACTAGGCAGTTCCATGTAAATTAGCACCTATCATCCCCATCCATAAGGTTATCTAACATGCTCTTAAAACAACCGATAGTTTCAGCGCTCAATATATGGTTATTAAACCTATTCCTTTCATTAACCACTCTCTTTGTAAACCGGTTCTAGCCTATTTCCTTTTTAAATCTTAACTTGTCCAATTTAAATCCATTACTGCGAGTCTTGCCTTGTGGTTTTAATGTGATGACCTTGTTTGCGTCACCCTTATTAAAGTCCTTGACCCACTTGAACACCTCTATTAGATCACCCCGCACTCTACGTCTTTCCAGAGAATGTAGATTAAGGTGCCTAAACCTGTCCTTGTAAGGTAAATTTCTGAGCCCATGTGTCCTTTTGTTCATTCTCCTCTATTAATTCTAGTAAATTTATCCAGTCTACAGGACGGAGACCCAAACTGTACTGTATAATCAATGATGGGTCTAACTAACGACAGATAGAGTTTGATTACTACATCTGTGCTTTTATTTGTAACCGTCTCAGCAATAAAATCTAATGCTCTGTTACCTCTATTCCTGGCACTAATGTACTGTTTCCCGGATGTCAAGACTCGCTACCACTCCCAAGACTTTCTCGCATTCAGTTTCTCGTAAAAGGTGTTATCTAAGCTGTATCTGGTTTCTGGGTTGTGTAAATCTGCGTTTAACACACTGCCCTCTGAGATGTTAAATTTCATTTGACATTTCACCGAGCATGCAAACAATTTGTTAAAATATTCCTGCAGAGTCTCTGCGTCTTCCCCTGACCGAATTAGGCGTTCTATCTTAGTGTCGTCCGCAAACTTACTAACGTCACTACTAATCCCGTTCTCCATGTCAATTATATA
>NC_134777.1:2675268-2677768 GCF_046742065.1 Oratosquilla oratoria
TCCCAGTCCAGCCAGGCTTTTGAGAAAGCCAGGAAATTAGGTTCCCAGCTCCGTGGTATCATGTCCAACTCTCACGCTGAGGCCATTAGAGACGACGTAGCGAGTTGCAACTTCCAACAGAAGGAGAGGCTCGCGCGTCAACTGTCCAGTCTATGTGCCAACAGCCGTTGGAAGAGCATGGGTAGACCAGATATCATCACCAACATCTCCAGCAGGCCGCTGTCCGACTTCGAAACTGAAGTGCTCAGCTTGGGACTTAAATTCGCCACCGGCATCCCGAAACCTAACCAGAACATCGACCTCGTCACGAAGAACTACAGGTACAAAGACAGCGAATTCCAGCAGGGCTACATACAAGGACTACTAACCTCGGCACTTTGCGACCCTCCCAATCCTACTTTACCCAAGAGATACTTTCGAGCGTTGGAGGCACTCGCCAAGGACCCCGCCGTCAGGATCACCAGGGCGGACAAAGGTGGAGGAGTGGTGGTGATGGACGCATCGTCCTACCTACATAAGATGACTGACCTCCTCAGCGATGAAAATACTTACACCAAAGTCACCCAGGCGAAAGTGGACGTCGAGACAAGTAACTTCCTTAAGGCAGCCAGGAGGATTCTTAGGAAATCAGAAACTGGTAAGTGTTTACTTCACCTCCTGCCAAACCTCCCACGTCCAGCCACCCTGTATGGGCTCCCAAAAACCCACAAGCCCAATATACCCATGAGACCAATTACATCAGGGATCGGGAGTGCGCCACACAAACTGGCAGGTGCGCTGGCCAAACATTTGTCTCGCCTTTTGGGTACCATCAGCGGTGCTCATTTGAAACACTCAGGGGACCTATTGAACAGAATTAAGGACGTTCCTGTTCGCAACAAAAAGCTGGCCAGCCTGGATGTGACCTCGTTATTCACCCGTGTCCCGACCCTTAAAGCGATTGACCTCCTTAGGGCTAAAATCACTAGTTCCCACACTGACCTCCCTATTCCCCCCAATGACTTTGTGGATTTAGTACAGCTTTGTGTCCAATTTAATTACTTCAAATTCCAGAACCAGTATTTTCACCAAAGTTTTGGCATGGCCATGGGCTCTCCTTTGAGCGCTGTCCTTGCCAACCTGTTCATGGAATTTTTAGAAGCAGGGCCTTTCTCAGATATCGTTCCTGGCAACGTAGTATGGCTTCGCTATGTGGATGACATACTATTAATTTCCCCCAGACGGTTTGACATCCCCAAACTCCAAGCGGCCCTGAACGAGGTTGAGTCATCCATCCAGTTCACCTTGGAGGAAGAAATTAACGATTCCCTTCCATTTTTGGATACCCTTATTATCAAACATGATAATTTTTTTAAAATTTACAGTCTACAGGAAACCAACCAATAAGGACGATTTGACTCACTTCCTATCCCACCATGACCTCAGTATTAAAAAAGGTGTAGTCATAGGTTTCTACCTCAGAGCTCTCAGAATTTGTAGCCCTGAATTCTTAGAGGACGAGTTTAGGCACATAAAGGAGGTTTTTCATAAATTAAAATATCCAGAGTGCATCATCCACCAGTGTAAGAAAAAGGCACTCAAAATAATGGAAGGGCGGGAACCAACAAAAGATCCAGCTAGGAGGCTTATCCTTCCAGCCAGCAGCGTCACCGCCACCCTCACCCGGACACTTGGGCGTTGCAACATTCAGGTAGTGGGCCAGTCCAGCAGAACTATCAAAGAGCTTTCAAGAAGGAATGACAGCCAGGACGAGATGTGGGGAAAAAACGCTGGTGTCTACCGCATACCCTGTGCTGGATGTGATAAAGTATACATCGGCGAGACTTCCCGTGACCTGAAGACCCGGATCCGGGAGCATCGCTACGATTCCCGGAACAACATCACCACCAACGCCTGTGTTATCCACCGGAACACCAACGACCACCTGATGGATTGGGATAACGCAGAACTTCTGTTTAGTGAACCAGATAGGATGAGGAGAAAATGCCTCGAAGCGGCCGCCATTCAAAGCTTCAAAACCATTGAGCAGAACAGAGGCATGTTTAACATCGCCCCTCCTATAATCCATCTGTTACCCGCATTAAATAAATGTATGAAATGTCCCCCTTAGTCCACTTCAACAAACTGTCCGAAATGTCCTCCTTTGTCTCCACCAAGTCCCACCCGTCCCCCTCCTCCCCCTCCACCTACCACCCACCCCTCCCTGATAACCTCTCCCAGTTCCTTCCCTGTTGGCTTATATGTGCTCAGAGTGTGTGTCATGTCTGTACTTGAAAAAGCTGTAACAAGCGAAACGTAGTACTAATAAAGGTTTCGATCTCACAAGGTGTTTATTCTCATATATAAATATATATATATATATATATATCTTTTTATATATATATATATATATATATTTTTTTTTTTTTTTTTTTTTTTTTGACTCCTTCGGTCGGACTCCGTATGATAAGGGACGGTTACTATGTGCTAGAATAAATTTACGTCTCCTTTTTTATATATC
>NC_134777.1:2682768-2690268 GCF_046742065.1 Oratosquilla oratoria
TATAACAATTTTCACGTCTTAACAGTTATACAAAGCCTAACTATGTTGTCAAGCAAAGGTCACACACAACCATCCCACGACGGATCTCATCAAGGCGTCAGCTATTATCAAGTTAAATCGAGTTACAGTCTGATTCAGTTGTCAAAGGCGCTCTAGGTGAACCTCATTCCGTGGTCATACGGTTTATGATAACTGCCAATACCTGCAACGGGAATCTGGTGCATTCAAATCCTCTCAACTACAGCTCAACTGTTCCGTGACCAGTGGTTTTCGAGAATGTTAGAAATTAAAAGTTACCGCAACTTGATCGGCAGAAATTAGAGATCATCAAAACTCTCTGGTTTATTTCAATAGATTGTAAAATAAGACCAAGTTTCTCATGATTTCATGCAATATAGTTTTACAATATATCTAGCTTGAACGAGTTGAATTATTATTTTGCTTGATATAGCTTTCACCTCATAATTCCATCCACCTACGTCGTATATCTACGTCTGCAGTGTCGATGCAATGAAGCGCGGGGAAAACAATTGCAAATTTCTTCTGGAAATAATCTATTGTACAAAAGATAAAAATATGAGAAATATGTCTTGTAAATGTTGCCAATAATGACTTCTTACTCTCTTCGTATGGTAGTTAGTCGATATTGACGACGGTGTTTGCATTGGAGAGGATTGAAAAGACCTGTACGATTTTCTCAGAGATAATTACGTAGTTCAACATGTAAAAGAGCCCACAAGACATGGAAATTTACTCGATCTATTGATCACTAGCATGATAACTAAAGTAGAAGTTGGTGAAACTATTGCAAGTAGCGATCACAACTTAGATTCAAACTGATAAAGAATTTTAGAATAGATATTTGTTTCTAAAATACCCGATTTCGGTAAAGCTCAGTTCATAGGACTACGTCAGGAGCTTCAGCTTACAGACTGGGAGGCAAAATTAAGCAAAAGACCTGTAGATAAGACGTGGAAAATGTTTCAAAATACGCTTACTAAGATGATTCATACTTACATCCCGTTTAAGGACAGACGCCCCCCAAATCAGGCTCGCCCAAAATGACTTGACATAGAAAGTGAAAAAGTATTGATAAGAAGAGACAGGATGATAAGAAATACAAGTACTCGGGTGCACCTAATGACTATCAACGTTATGTAATAATACAGAGAAATTTAAAAATGACAATAGAAGATCGAAAACGACAATACGAAATTAATATTGCTAATAAATACAAAGAGAATCCCAAAGAATTCTATAGTTACATTAGAGATAAAAATGTTATTAGGAATCATATTGGCCCACTATTATTTGCTGACGGTCAATTTGAATATTCAATTGAAGGAATGTGTGATATCTTAAACAATTATTTTAGCTCATTATGCGTACACTAAACACCTCAAAGTGAACTCAAACTGAAACCTGTGAAAAGTCTATGGTGAACTTACTAGGGTAAATATAACAAAAGAAAAGATTAAAAGGTATATAGAGAAGCTCGAAGTTAATAAAACACCAGAGACTGACGGTTGGTATCCAAGAATCTTAAAGGAAATGAAAAATGAGATTCTTGTTCCTTTAGAAATTGTTTTCAAGAAATCCATCATATCCGGAGACGTCCCAAGAGAATGGAAGCTAGCTAACCTTACTCCCTTACTGCAGGCCTATAAGTTTGACTTCAAGCGTAGGAAAAATTATGGAAACTATCATCAGACATGCTATCGAAGATCATTTAGAAAGTAACTGTTTGATAAATGATAATCAGCATGGATTTAGACGGAAAAAAAAATCGTGACTAACTTACTCGAATTCTACAACACAGTCATCTCGAATTATGACAAAAGAAACAATATAGATTTAATATATCTAGACTTTGCAAAAGCTTTTGATACCGTCCCCTACGAAAGACTATTACTAGATTAGCTTCACACGGAATAAATGGTAGCCTATTAAGTTGGACTAGTAATTGGTTGAACGATCGAAAACGGAGAGCGGTTTTAAATGGAAAAACTTCTAGATGAAAAAATGTTTCGAGTGGAGTTCCTCAGGGTTCCATTCTTAGGCCACTTCTATTCATAGTATATATAAATGATATAGACCACGAACTGAAATATATTGTCTCCAAATTTGCTGATGGCACAAAACTGCATGGAATAGCAAATGATCACTTAAACCAATTAGATATTCAAGAAGATTTAGATAAACTACAGCAATGGTCTGAAAAGTGGCTAATGAAATTTAACACAAATAAAAGCAAGGTTATTCACATAGGTAAGAAAATCATTAAGTACAATTAAAAATTATTTGGAAATTCGTTAACAAAAGTGGATAGTGAAAAAGATCTCGGCGTAATTATCAGTACCGATCTCAAATCATCCAAGCAGTGTATTTCAGCCTCTGAGAAAGCAAATAAGATTCTAGACTGATTGCCCGATCTTTTGACTCCTATTGGTGACCATACAGACTGGAGTCCCACCACGGGTTTCATTGGTTTTCTTTCCCATTTGGATCTGCGTCTTTCTAGAACCTCTCAAGAGACCGTGATGCCATGATTAACCCCACCAGGAGACAAGCTTCTTTCACCTGCGCTCTCTGGTTCATCGGAACATACGAGCCCTTTCGCCACGGCACAGCCTAGACCCTGACAAACGCTACAAGACAGCAGGAGATTTGGATTTAGAGCTCTCCTTCTCTTAGCTTTTGCCTAAAAAGGCATGCCCTACAAGGCAGCAGTGGGGTCTAAGAATTAGTAGATGCCAGGGCGTGTTCACACGCCGGTGGGCTTCCACATCGTACCTCTGGGGATACTACTATTCCGAGATACCCTGATGTTTAGCTTGTATCCGCAAGGCAGCCAGTTACCGTGTGGAACCCCAGGGAGGCATACCAAGGAGTATTGGGAATGGAGAGGCTATGTACTGGTAAGGGAAGACTTACACAAGGCTTCCCTTTTCGCACAGGACTATCCAGCGGTGGCACTGTAAATGAGAATGTATAAGTGGTCCATACATCTTAGGATTAAGGAGAGTGCAAGGCTACCTTATCACTGACTTACCGCACTTCGCTTCACATTGCCCTTTGTGTAAGAACACACTACATACTATGGAATACCATAAAACCAAATTGAAATATTCATCATTTGACAAGTTAGTGATAGATCTGTGATAACAAAATACAAGTGTGGCTCGGAACATTCCCACAGTCACTGCGTTCAGCATTCGTGTGATATTTTGATCTGCAACGGATATTCAAATATCCACTTATGCCTTAGCAAAATAGCAAGTGTTACAGCAATGTATGGGGTCTATTCTGCATGTTCCTTCGTATTTATGTGCATTTTCTTCCAATTCAACGAAATAGTTTCCCAAATGGAAGAACAAATTGTATGAAAGTATTCAAACAGAAATTAGCATTTATGTGATATACAATACACATCAATCAATCTAAAGCTTCACGTTTCTTACAGGAGACTTGCACCCAGCGGTAGCCGGCACCGACTCAAGAGGGGATACAATGTATTGTCTTTTTTTTTTTGCATTAATGGTAGCAAAGTAAGGTTACATTTTACGTATCCTCCATGAGATGTATACATAAGATGCACTTTGTGTCTGTGGCCAGGCCTGTTGTACTTTCGCAATATACAAAGCTTTGGGCGATAACCCGACAGAATGCGAGCTAGTATGACTTTGAGTTTAATGGAGATGATAAGAATTTGATAAGTATTCAGAAAAGATTCAAGAGTGACAACAACGATGATAACATCATAAGCATTCCTTTCAGAATGTAACTTTGACATTGATCATTAATTGAAATATATATTTGTAGAAAAAGTAAAACTTCACTTCAACCATACTTTTACGCTGGATGGCCATATAGAATTCAGGATTTAACAACTCAAGAAGACTTGCATTAAGACTATTTATCATCACTCTTACCATAGTCCCTAGGATGGCGATTACGGAGAATACCCCGTTCAGGAATATGGCAGCGATTATGCACGCCATGTTGGGAGCTAAGGCTGACATGATCCATCCCACCACCACAACGGGCGTCACAGACAGGAGACATTTCCTTCGGCCGAAGTAATCCAGCAATCGACTCGCCACTGGGGAAAGGACCAGGGAGCCAACTGCCCCAGAGGCTACTGTAAAGCAGAAGAATGAGGTGTGTTTAAAGCATTCACAATGGGGCTTACGGAATAAAAAATGAGATCAATTCTTCTTCCCCCCCCTTTTTTTGGGGGGGAGAGGGTGGAACTAAAGATACTATAATTTCTAAGAGTACTTTGTAATTAGATGTCATACCTTTTACATTACTTGATAAGGATTTCCATGCAAATCTGTATAACAGGTGAAAATACCCAAGTAATTCAAGACGTATTGACGTGAGTATGTGAATGAGAAACTATGCGCTCACAGTATTCTCTTGAGCGAGACAAACTTTTGAACTATATATTTCAATGACCGGCAAAATGACAACAGTGGTACACTCCGGAATGTAAAATACGAAAAGGATGTAAACTCAAAATCAAATTCCATTGGAGGAGATTTTTTTTCACTAAACAAGCCGCGGGATTCGTCCTCCCTGGCTTCGCCGGTGGCTTGGCTGCGCAAACAGCGGCCTACGGCCGCAGCTTTCCGCGCTCTAATCCCTCGTTTTCCCCTTCGGCCTCGGCCTCGGAGCGGAACCCCAACACGGGATCCCCAGCACGAAGAAGAACGCGAAGAAGAACGCGAAGAAGAACGCGAAGAAGAACGTGAGGAAGAAGAACGCGAAGAAGAACACGAAGTAGAATGCGAAGAAGAACGCGAAGAAGAACGCGAAGAAGAACGCGAAGAAGAACGCGAAGAAGAACGCGAAGAAGAACGCGAGGAAGAAGAACGCGAAGAATAACGCGAAGAAGAACACGAAGTAGAATGCGAAGAAGAACGCGAAGAAGAACGCGAAGAAGAACGCGAAGAAGAAGAAGAAGAAGAATGCGAAGAAGAACGCGAAGAAGAACGCGAAGAAAAACGCGAAGAAGAAGAAGAAGAAGAAGAAGAAGAAGAAGAAGAGGAACGCGAAGAAGAAGAAGAAGAAGAAGAAGAAGAAGAAGAAGAATACCACCTGACCCCGACTTATCCAAGCGCTTTTTCAAGAATATTTTTAGGACAAAGTGTCACCGTAATACCACCTGTCCCCGACTTCCACAGCGTTTTTTAGAAGAATATTCTTATTTAGGCTTAGATATCCAAGTCATAGATAGATGAAAAAGTGTCTGGGGAAAGAGGATTCCAAGGCCTCCCATTGGAAGAAAAAAAGACCCCAGTAAAAAAAGAAACTGGTTTTCTTCTTCTTCCTCTTCTTCTTCTTTTTCTTCTTCTTCTTCTTCTTCTTCTTCTTCTTATTCTTCTTCTTCTTCTTCTTCTTCTTCTTCTTCTCCTTTTTCTCCTTCTTCTCCTTTTTCTCCTTCTTCTTCTCCTTCTCCTTCTTCTTCTTCTTTTTCTTCTGAGTACTGTATGAGGAGTGACTACAAACATTAGAGACATACTCCTTACAAGAGCGAATATATTCCCTGCGAAGGACCAGCAACCAAGTTGGAGCTGAGGTTCTACAGACCAGCAAATTCATTGAAGCTATTATAGCAACAGTTGAAATGCGGATATTACAATTTAATTTACCAATGAAGAAAAGACCAAGGAAGAAAGAAGGAAAACTTGTGTAGAGTGGAGAGGCGAAGAGATTGCGTCTGGGTAGCGTTGTCTCTTCCCCAGTCAGATATGGTAAGCTGTCTGAAGTCAGCAATCCAACTGGAATTTGGAACTCAGGTTGAAAAGGACGTCTGAAAAATTACGCAGAAAATGCAGTATAAAGTTATTTGATCTTTGTAATCAAGAAGGTCCTTTGTGAATAGGAGGAAAAAGGCAGAGGAAAAAATTCTTTGTTTAAACAGAGGCTATATACGTAGGGAAACAGCTGTGACCGTCTATAAAAACAGAGATAGAACAGTTACCAAGATAGATAAGAAACAAAGGAGAAGAGAACGGGATAGATACCGTACGAAGGTAGTGAGCCAACGTAAGTCCCACCAAAATCTCCAATAGAAGGTGACCAAGAGTCAGGCAGAAACATTAGATTTCCAGTAATTTGTCCTTTACGGTAGTAGCACTGACGATCAGAGAGAAGTTCATGACCGGAAAGATGTTTCATAGTCTTCCTCTTGAAGACTGATTCGAAATATCCGGCTGAGCAGGTAATCAGGATTACAGGACTGGAGTTAGAGAGGGCATTTTTCTTTGGGATAGGTTGGGTGTGGACACATTTATAGTAAGAAGGGTAGGAATAAGTTGACACAGATAGAACAATTTGCCTAAGCAGGGAGTCGTCACGAAAACACAGGTTTTAGGGACAACAGTGGATACTCCACCCAGCCTTTTGAATGCTAAGGTAGAAAAATATCCTAGGAAGAATTTCGAATGCGACACTATGTTTTATTTTAATGAACGTAAAATAAGTCTGTGAATCTGGTCCACCAGTTGTTCCTTACATTCTTTAATTGTCCAATTTGAGATCCCATGAGGATCTGTTTTGTTTTTTTTATAGTCAATGATCCCAAAAGATTGAGCACTTCTTTCACTTCTATGTTTTCAACCTTTTCTATCTTTTCAGCCCAAAATATTGTACACCTCGTTTTCCTTTGAAAAGTTGTTCTCCTTTGTGAAGACAGGTTGAAAATTTTCAATTCTTCAAACACCTCACCACACACTATTATTTTTTGTTCTCACGCCTTTTACTGAACCAATCTTTTTCCCTTCTTCCTTCCATTAATCTTTGACATATTTCTTCCTTCCCAAGTTGTAACTGTGGAGAAAGACTTTCCTTCCCTCTTAGTTTTAGTAATATTCATGAATTCCTCCAGTCTGCTTCTTCAAATACTTTATTCAGCCCTAAGAAATCTGCCTTCCCTAAGCAGTGCCTGTCTTGTCTATGTGATTCATCCTTAATTCTATTTTCTCACCCGCCAACTAAAATGCAATAATTAATTAGTCATTTTTTCTATGGGACAAATGTAGTGAGGTCCTTCCAGTTGACATCACTGCAATTGAAATCTACAACAAGAAGATTCTTAAGTGTGTGTGTGTGTGTGTGTGTGTGTGTGTGTGTGTGTGTGTGTGTGTGTGTGTGTGTGTGTGTGTGTGTGTGTGTGTGTGTGTGTGTGTGTGTGTGTGTGTGTGTGTGTGTGTGTGTGTGTGTGTGTGTGTGTGTGTGTGTGTGTGTGTGTGTGTGTACATGTAAGTTAACGCGTGTGTGCGTGCCTGTATGCATGATTGATTGTATACATATGGTGTTTTTACCTTTGTGTTTATGGTTAGATTATAGATGATATATGTGTTTCCACTAGTGGAGGTGAGGAGGAGAACAGGGGTGAAAAAGGATTTGGGAGATAGGGTTGATGAAAGAATATTAGGATGGTTTGGACACATGGAAAGAATGAGTGAAGAAAGACTAGTAAAAGAGGTATGG
>NC_134777.1:2700268-2725268 GCF_046742065.1 Oratosquilla oratoria
ATTTAATTAATTATGAGGGCTTCCTTCATTATGCGCAATTTATAATAAATATTTACATGAGTTGGGAGCAGGTGTGACAGTGTAATGGCAATGTGCCGTGAGTATTAATTTAGCTTTTTAATTTGAGTTCTTATTTTAATTTATGTTAAAGTAAGCAATAGAGTGTGTCATACCAGCTTCCAGTTAATTTACATATATATATATATATATATATATTTTTTTTTTTTTTTTTTTTTTTTTTGTAGGGAGGTTACTTTTGTTAATCATTGGCTAATGTGCCGTGTGAATTCTATTACTATTATGATATCTTAAGTATTACACACATACCCTGTGGATATGTGTGTTTGTTTGAGGCAATGTGCCTTATGTATTATTTTATAATTACACTACGTTATATCTTACATACGTAACCTTATTTTATTTTTTATCAGCTAGTGGCCGTGACTATGGCGGGTAGACTGAATTTTAACCTAGTATTGTCTTTATTCTGGGACAGTTTTTGTGGTCTTGTGTTTATTTTGGTGATTGTGGGGGTGGGGGTATTATGTTGTATGTTAATATGTTGTTCCAAGCTTTACTGCTCAGTCTTGATTGTATTGTTTCTATGTTTGCTGTTTTGTGGAGTTGTTCTTCTGTTTCTAGGTATGGTGGTTTATGTTTTAGTATTTTCCTTATTGTTTTGTTTTGTAATGCTTGCATGTTTTTGATGTTTGTGTGTGTGCGTGTGACTGTGATTATTGGGGGGTATTCCAGTTGTGGTCGTGCTAGTGTTTTGTAAAGTTTTATTTGTGTTTTTGTTGTTAGTCCTCTGAAGCGTCTTAGTCTGTTGGGTGTGTTTTTTGTGATTTGTATTCTGTTTTTGATGTGGTGTTTTATTCCTTGTGTATGGTGAGGCCTAGGATGTGTGCTTGTTTGTTGTATGGTATCATGTTGTTTATTTTTATTGGTGCTGGTTGGCGTGTAGAAATGGCTAGTAATTGGAATTTGTTTGTGTTTGTGGATAGTTTCCATTGTTTTTCGTATGTGTTAATTTTGTTGATTTCGTGTTCTGTCTTTCTGGCAAGCATGTGTTTTCCTGTAGTGTTGGGGTATGTGATGGTCTGTGTGACGTCGTCTGCGTATTGTATAGTGTAGCTTCCGTGTGAAGGTGGTGGTAAGTCTGATGTGTATAAGTTGAATAGTGTTGGTGAGAGAACGCTCCCTTGTGGAACTCCGCTTTGGAGAGGGAAGGCTGGTCATGTGTAGTGATTTATTTTTATCATTGCTGTTCTGTTGTCTAGGAAGCTACATAGTGTTTTCGTGATGGTGTCTGGAAGGTGTGTTTGAATTATTTTGTATTTAAAGCCTTCGTGCCATACTTTGTCGGAGGCCTTGGAAATGTCTCGTGATATTATGTTACATGCATGTTTGTGTCTTTGTGCGTCTGCGATTGTTTCATATATAATGGCGAGTGCTGTGTGTGTTCCTTTGCCAGGTGTGAATCCGTGTTGGTTTGGGTTTAACATGTCGTGTTCATGTAAGTGTGTCATTAGTCTGTTTGTAATTAGTTTTTCGTATATTTTTTCCGGGTGTTTCTAGTAGTGATATGGGTCTGTAGTTTTGTATTTGTGTGGTGTCTTTATTTTGTTTTGGTATGAATGTGATGATTGAGCTTTTTAATTTTTGTGAAAAATACCTAGGCTGAGTGTTTCGTTGTATATGTCTGTGAGTAGTTGTATTGTTGCTTGTGGTAAGTGTGCGAGTATTTGTTTCGTTATGCCTGATTGTCCTGGAGCTTTGTTTTTAGTGTGTTTGGTTATGATTTTAACGTCTTCTAGTTGTACGGGTCGTCCAATGTAGTTGTCAGTGTCTAGTCTGTCTAAATCTATGTTTGCGTAAGGTTGTGTTTGTTGGTGGTGTTGTGTTATGTATGTGAGTATTTTTGTTTCATGGTTTGTGTCAAATTGTGTGTTTTCTGCTGGTGTGATCTGAAAAATGTTTTGCCATACTTGTCTGAATGCGATTTCTTTGTCTTTGGCGTCCTGTATTTTGGCGTTACATGTCTCTTCGTAGTTTCTTTTGTATTCTTCTAGTATTTGTGTTTATAATTCTTTAATTGTTTGTGTATGGAGTCAAGTTGTTTTCTGTTATGGCTTTATCTTTTATGTTGTTTGCCTTCCATATTAATTGTTTTAGTGTTTCAGATGTTTTTGGTGTGGGTAGTTGATTGTGGTGTGTTGTAGGTATACTCTGTGCGATTACGTTGTTTAATAATTTGTACCAGTTTTCTATTTTGTCGTCTATGTATTTTGTGTCTTTTATTTGAGTGTTTGTGTTGGTTTGCGTTTCTGTGTTGTTGTATTCTTCTGTTGTTGTTTCTAGTATTGTTTTAAATTTCTTCCAGTCTGCTTCTTTGTATAGTAATCTAGGTGGTGTGGGGATAGTGATCGCTGTGGTGGATAGTGTGAAGTGTAGTGGTATGTGATCTGATGAAGTTATGTCGCCTGGGTGTATTCTGTATGTAAGGTGGTGGTGTCGGTTGGTGAGTATCATGTCTGGGTTGCTTGTTCCGATGTGTGTAATGCTTGTTGGGAAGTCTGGGCCGAGGAAGGTGAGGTGGTTCTGTGTTATTAGTTGGTGAATGCTTTTTCCTACGTGATTGTTGTATGTGTGTTTTAGTGTTTTGTGTTTTGCATTAAAGTCTCCTGTGATGTATGTTGGGTGTGGTTTTTATGTGATTTTCAGTATGTCTTGTGTTGGTAGGTATGGTCTTCGTGGTGGGAGGTATGTTGTGGCTATGATTATGGGTCTTTTGTTTGTGTGTATCTCAATGGCTAACATGTCTTCATCAAAGTCGTCTAATAGCTTGTATTTTATGTTTTGTTTTGTAGCTATGGCTATGCCTGCGTTGTCTTCATTGTAAGTGTTTTGTGTGTGTGTGTTGTAGTTGAATATTTTAACTGTGTTTCCCTATAGAATTGAGTAATATGATGTCTGGTTTTTGTGTTAGGTAGTGGTTGCTTAGTTGGTTTCTTCTGTGGAATGTCCAGTGTTGTACGTTGTGTTGTAGTATGCGTATTGTGTTCATGTGTGCGTGATTTATTGGTTGTTGACTGTCCAGTGAGGTGTGTCTGTTGGTTTGTGTTTACGAATGTCGTAGTATCCCTGTGTTCTTTTTTTTTTCTTTTTTTTTTTTTGTATTTTGTCTCTGTCAGTCTTTGTATAGGGGCTTTGGTCAGGTCAATTAGTTTTTGTTTAATCATGGTGTCTACAGTCTCTTCAGGCATTTCTTTGGTGTATGTGTATTTCATCCTTTTGTTTTGTAGGAGTGTGTGTATGTTTAGATGGATTTCTTCGTCTGTCATGTCTGTTGTGTTGGGTGTTATTATTTGTATTGTTTCTGTGTTGTGGTCTGTTTTCTTTGTCTTTGTGGGTTGTTCAGTTTCTGTTGTATATTCTGTGTTGTGTGGCCTTTTATTTCTTTGTTCTTCCGTTTCCATTGCTTCTGGTTGTGATTGGGTGTGAGTCGTGTTGTTTATCATATTTAGTATGGCTGTGGGTTTGATGACAGAGGGTGGGATTATGACTGTGGGGAGTCCATTTGCTTTGTAGAATTCATCAATTGTCTGTTGGTATGTTCCAGGTATTGCTGCTTCTGTTATGTTGGCGTGTATGATTGCTGTGTTTATGACTGTTAGGTGCTTGAGGGTTATAGGGTTGGGTGTCGGTGTGGGGGATGACTGAGCAGTGTTCCCTGTGGCTATGTTCGCGTATGTATTGTTGGAGTGTGTGTGTGTGTGTTGCTCTCTGTTCTCTTGCAGTTTCTTATTGATAAGTTCTTTTCTAACTTGGCATCTGGCGGTCTAGGTTGGATGGTTTAGGCCACAAGCTATGCATTTCTTTAAAGCGTTATGGCAATTGTTGATGCGGTGTTCCAGTGAGCAACATCCTGAGCAAATTGTGTATGTGGATGGTTGTTTGCAATGTTTGAGTGTGTGGTCATATGAGTAGCATCTTGTGCATTGGGGTAGGTGTATGTATATTTCCTGGTTGAGTGTGTGTGGGGGGGAAAGACTGGCTGAACATGAGTATTCCGGTTTCTAGGCTCTTCTTTCCCATTGTAGAGTTTTCCATCTTGACCTTGATTATAGTTTTGGTGTTTGGTAATTTGATTACGTTAGTTATCTTCATGTATTGATTGTGTCGTTCCAATTCAGTCTTGATTGTCTCCGTGTCTTCTTTGTGAACATGTCTGTCTACTTAGTCTTATAATCAAGGTCCTTTTTGTGTTGAGCTCGGGGGGGTCGACAATGTCCAGTCCTTCTTTAGCGAAGGCATTCTTGGTTGATTTCTTCGCTAATTCTTCTATGGTCCGGTCCTCTGCAATGGCGGTGTGCTGGGTTCCGTTGGTGTGGAGTTTTTTAATAGAGATTTCGAGCTTTGATAGGAGTTTCCAGATAGTGGTGCGTTTGTTCTGGCCGGCATTGGGCCGGTTTTCTCGAATATTAATTCTGCCCATCGCGCCGAAGCGCGTTGGGCTTTTACAAAGGATTACAAAGGCGGAGCATGCCGACAGGAGACCTTTTGATCCATATCTAGGTCGGATGCAAAAAAAAAAATCATATTAATAATAAATTAAAACTATAATAATGTAAAAATAACAAATAAAATACATAAATAAATGCATAGGTATAGTTGAATAACAAACAAAAAGGTAAATAGTAAATGATTATAAATTGACATATAACTAATAATAAATGAAAATCAGACAGACAAATTATAACAAAACAAAAACAAATAATATAACATAAATTATAATCATTACAGCATCTTACTTAGGTATTTATCTAAATGATTCTTAAAGCTTCGAACTGAACTACATTGCACTACCTGTGCAGGAAGTTTATTCCATTCATTAACTACACGGTTGGCAAAGTTGTTTCTACCTACTTCCAAATTGAATCTATTTCCGGACAGTTTGAGACCATTGTTTCTTGTCTGATTCTCATTCAATGTGAAAATTTGGTCACTTTTGATGTTGTCAATTCCCTTTAAAATCTTAAAGACCTGTATCAAGTCACCTCTGAGTCTAACGCTTTTTTAGGGAAAACAGATTCATGTGCTTAAGTTGATTTTCGTATGATTTATTTTTGATATTTGGAATCAGTTTTGTGGCTCGCCGTTGTACTTTTTCCAGTCTGTCAATGTCTTTAATGAGATTCGTGTGTGAGTGTGTGAGTGTGTGAGTGTGTTTGTTAATGTGTATGTGTTAGTTATTGTGTAAGAAAGAATAAGAAAAAACAAAGAAAATGGTATGGGGGAGGGGGGTCGCAGGGGTACGGTCTATGCTCGCGAATGTTAATGGCTAGCGGCGGTTAAGGGAAAGCGGCTACGTTGTCTGGTGCCCGAGTGTACTCTCGCAACGTATGGGTCACTAGGTCGCCGGGGAAGTCGAGGCCTATGCCGGTTCCGCTTTAGTAGTGGGAGACCGGGAGGGGGGTTCCCTTCCCCACCAGTCGACTGAACAAGTTTTGAAGACCACACGGGCTATGTTCAGTCGAAAAGGGGGTTATAAGAGCATGAACCGTCAGAGCGAGAGGCGAAGAGAGTGCCTTGGCTCGGGTAACGGTATTGAGAAATTTCGTCGCTGAAGTTCACGATGTGCGGAGGTAGCGTTTACACGTCTGTACTCCGTGGTGTCTTCTGCTCGAATGCCATATATGTCCTACAGACTAATAATAATAATAATAATAATAATTAACGACAGGTAAGTGAGAAGGTGTGGGAACAAGAGGGGGGAGGGGGGTGATAGGTGAAGGTAAAGTTTAGAAAGTGAAGGAAGTGTGAGTGTGATAGTGTGGGGCGGACCCACTTGCATGGTGTTATCAATATTTAACGGTCATCCTATCTAGCTCTAATCATAAAATTCCCTAGCTAGCTAATCATATATATATGGTATGAAGGAAGGACTTGTTTCCTGTTGTACTTTTTTTTTATTTACTTCAGGTTTTGATATGGTATTAATTTATTATGACGTTATTGATTTAATTATATACAAGTCCTTCCTTCATTTTGCACAAATTATAATAAATATTAACGTGGGTTGGGAGCAGGTGTGGCTGAATAGTGGCAAAGTGCCGTGAGTGTTAATTCAAGTTCTTAGTTTAAGTTCTTATTTCAGTTTATATTTAATTCAAGTGATAGAGGGAGTCACGCCTACTTCCATTTATTTTATATATATCAATACATATATATATTTTTTTTTCTTTTTTTTTTTAGGGAGGTTTCATTTTTAATTGTTGGCTAATTTGCCTTGTGAATTCTAATATTAATGTGAAATGTAAAGTTGTACACACATATCCTGTGGATATGTGTTTATGTGAGCAGTTATCTTATGTATTATCTTATATTTATATTACGTTATTGCTTACGTATGTAACCTTCCTTTTTTGTGTGTGTGTGTGTGTGATTAGCTAGTGGCCGTGTTTATGGCGGAAGGATTGGATTTAGCCTAGTATGATTTTAATTCTGGGCCAGTTTTTGTGGTCTTGTGTTTGTTTAAATGAATGAGGAGGTGGGGGTATTATGTTATGTTCTAGAATGTTATTCCATGCTTTACTGCTCAGTCTTATGAGTCTTGATTGTATTGTTTCTATGTTTGCTGTTTTGTGGAGTTGTTCTTCTGTTTCTAGGTATGGTGGTTTATATTTTAGTATTTTCCTTATTGTTTTGTTTTGTAATGCTTGCATATTTTTGATGTTTGTGTGTGTGCCTGTGACTGTGATTATTGGGGGGTATTCCAGTTGTGGTCGTGCTAGTGTTTTGTAAAGTTTTATTTGTGTTTTTGTTGTTAGTCCTCTGAAGCGTCTAAGTCTATTGAGTGTGTTTTTTGTGATTTGTGTTCTGTTTTTGATGTGGTGTTTGATTCCTTGTGTGTTGATGGTGAGGTGTATGGTATAATGTTGTTGTTTATTTTTATTGGTGCTGGTTGGCGTGTTGAGATGGCTAGTAATTGGAATTTGTTTGTGTTTGTAGATAGTTTCCATTGTTTTTCGTATGTGTTAATTTTGTTGATTTCGTGTTCTGTCTTTCTGGCAAGCATGTGTTTTCCTGTAGTGTTAGGGTATGTGATGATCTGTGTGACGTCGTCTGCGTATTGTATGGTGTAGCTTCCGTGTGAGGGTGGTGGTATGTCTGATGTGTATAAGTTGAATAGTGTTGGTGAGAGAACGCCTCCTTGTGGAACTCCGCTATGGAGAGGGAAGGCTGGTCCTATGTATTGGTTTATTTTGATTTTTGCTGTTCTGTTGTCTAGGAAGCTACATAGTGTTTTCGTGATGGTGTCTGGAAGGTGTGTTTGAAGTATTTTGTATTTAAGGCCTTCGTGCCATACTTTGTCGAAGGCCTTGGATATGTCGCGTGATATTATGTTACATGCATGTTTGTGTCTTTGTGTGTCTGCGATTGTTTCATATATGATGGCGAGTGCTGTATGTGTTCCTTTGCCAGGTGTGAATCCATGTTGGTTGGGGTTTAGCATGTCGTGTTCGTATAGGTGTGCCATAAGTCTGTTTGTGATTAGTCTTTCGTATATTTTTCCGGGTGTTTCTAGTAGTGATATGGGTCTGTAGTTTTGTATTTGTGTGGTGTCTTTGTTTTGTTTTGATATGAATGTGATGATTGGGTTTTTTAATTTTTGTGGAAAGTATCCTAGACTGAGTGTTTCGTTGTATATGTCTGTGAGTAGTTGTATTGTTATGTTTGGTAAGTGTGCGAGTATTTGTTTCGTTATGCCTGATTGTCCTGGAGCTTTGTTTTTGGTGTGTTTGATTACGTTTTTAACGTCTTCTAGTTGTATGGGTTGTCCGATATAGTTGTCAGTGTCTAGTCTGTCTAAGTCTATGTTTGCGTAAGATTGTGTTTGGTGGTAGTGTTGTGTTATGTGTGTGAGAATTTTGGTTTCGTGGTTTGTGTCAAATTGTGTGTTTTCTTCTGGTGTGATCTGAAAAATGTTTTGCCATACCTGTCTGAATGCGTTTTCTTTGTCTTTGGCGTCGTGTAGTTTGTCGTTGTTATGTGTTACGTATGGTGAAGTGTTAGTGTTGGATCCTTGTAGTCTCTTAATTGTGTTCCAGAAGTCTTGTGGCTTTTTGGGGTTGAATTTGATGTTTGATATTAAGTTGTTCCATGTCTCTTCGTAGTTCTTTTTGTGTTCCTCTAATATATGTGTTTGTAATTGTTTAATTGTTTGTGTTGTGTGTGGAGTCCAGTTGTTTTCTGTTATGGCTTTATTTTTTATGTTGTTTGCCTTCCATATTAATTGTTTTAGTGTTTTAGATGTTTTGGGGGTGGGTAGTTGTTTGTGGTGTGTTGTAGGTATACTCTGTGTGATTGCGTTGTGTATTAATTTGTACCAGTTTTCTATTTTGTCGTCTATGTATTTCGTGGCTTTTATTTGAGTGTTTGTGTTGGTTTGCGTTTCTGTGTTGTTGTATTCTTCTGTTGTTGTTTCTAGTATTGTTTTAAATTTCTTCCAGTCTGCTTCTTTGTATAGTAGTCTAAGTGGTGTGGGTATTGTGATTGCTGTGGTGGATAGTGTGAAGTGTAGTGGTATGTGATCTGATGAAGTTATGTCGCCTGGGTGTATTCTGTATGTGAGGTGGTGGTGTCGGTTTGTGAGTATCATGTCTGGGTTGCTTGTTCCGATGTGTGTAATGCTTGTTGGGAAGTCTGGGCCGAGGAAGGTGAGGTGGTTCTGTGTTATTAGTTGGTGAATGCTTTTTCCTACGTGATTGTTGTGTGTGTGTTTTAGTGTTTTGTGTTTTGCATTAAAGTCTCCTATGATGTATGTAGGTTGTGGTTTTTGTGTAATTTTCAGTATGTCTTGTGTTGGTAGGTATGGTCTTCGTGGTGGGAGGTATGTTGTGGCTATGATTATGGGTCCTTTGTTTGTGTGTATTTCTAATAGTTTGTATTTTATGTTTTGTTTTATGGTTATGGCTATTCCTGCGTTGTCTTCATTGTACGTGTTTTGTGTGTGTGTGTGTGTGTGTGTGTGTGTGTGTGTGTGTGTGTGTGTGTGTGTGTGTGTGTGTGTGTGTGTGTGTGTGTGTTGTAGTTGAATATTTTAACTGTGTGTCTCCTTATAAAGTTGAGTAATATAATGTCTGGTGTTTGTGTTAGGTAGTGGTTGCTTAATTGGTTTCTTCTGTGGAATGTCCAGTGTTGTACGTTGTGTTGTAGTGTGTGTATTGTGTCCATGTTTGTTTGGTTTATTGGCTGTAGACTGTACAGTGAGGTGTGTCTGTTGGTTTGTGTTTACGAGTGTCGTAGTATCTCTGCTGTGTTTTCCTGTATTTTGTTTCTGTCAGTCTTTGTATAGGGTCTTTGGTCAGGTCAATTAGTTTTTGCTTTATCAAAGTGTCTACAGTTTCCTCAGGCATTTCCTCGGTGTAAATGTATTTGATCTTTTGGTTTTGTAGGAGTGTGTGTACGTTTTGATGTATTTCTTCGTCTGTCATGTTTGTTGTGTTGGGTGTTATTATTTGAATTGTTTCTGTGTTGTGGTCTGTTTTCTTTGTCTTTGTGGGTTGTTCTGTCACTGATGTATGTTCTGTGTTGTGTGGTCTTTTGTTTCTCTGTTCTTCAGTTTCCATTGATTCTGGTTGTGATTGGGTGTGTGTAGTGTTGTTGATTATGTTTAGTACGGCTGTGGGTTTAATGACAGAGGGTGGGATTATGATTGTGGTGAGTCCATTTGCTTTGTGATAGTCATCTATTGTCTGTTGGTATGTTCCAGGTTGTGCTGCCTCTTTTATGTTGGCGTGTACGATTGCTGTGTCTATGACAGTGAGGTGTTTGAGGGTTATAGGGTTGGGTGTTGGTGTGGGGGAAGACTGAGCAGTGTTTCCTGTGGCTATGTTAGCATTTAAAGTGTTGGAGTGTGTGTGTGTGTTTTGCACTTTATTTTCTTGTATCTTCTTCTTAATCAAGTCTTTTCTTACTTGGCATCTAGCTGCGTATGTTGGGTGGTTAAGGCCACAGGCGATGCATTTCTTGATGGCGTTGTGGCAATTCTTGATCCTATGGTCAGTGGAGCAGCAGCTTGAGCAGATGCTGTATGTGGTTGGTTGTGGACAATGTTTAAGTGTATGGTCGTACGCGTAGCAGCGTGTGCACTGTGGTAGGTGTATATATGTTTCCTGGCTTAATGTGTGTGGGGGAAATGACTGGCTGAATATCAGGATGCCTTTGTCTAGGCACTTTGTCACCATTGTTGTGTTTTCCAGTTTTGCCTTGAGGATTGTTTTGGTGTTGGGCATCTTGATTATATTGGTTACTTTCAAGTACGGGTTGAGTTGTTCCATCTCTAGTTTGATCGTTTCCGTGTCTTCATTGTAGATGCGTTCGTCAACTTGTTTTATCACCAGGGTTCTCTTCGCGTCAGCTCCGGGGGGTCGATAATGTCTAATCCTTCTTTTGTAAATTCATTCTTGGTTGTCCTTTTTGTCAGTTCTTTAATGGTCTTGTCATCTGCTATTGCCGTGTGTTGTGTGCCGTTGGTGAAAAGCTTTTGGATAGGTATCTCCAACTTGGCCAATAGCTTTCAGATGACGGAGCGTTTCGTTTGGCCGGCTATAGGCCGGTTCTCCCTAATATTTATTCGGCCCATAGCGCCGAAGCGCTTAGGTCTTCTAAATATGTTTGTGTTAGTTTGTGTGTGTATGTCAGTGTTGTGTATGAAAAGTAAAGGAAAGTAGGGGGGGTACGGTCTATGCTCACGGGTTCTAATAGCCTAGCGGTGGTTAAGGGAAAGCGATCGCGCTGGCTGGCGCCCGGGTGCCCTCTCGCAAGGTATGGAACACTTTGATCGCCGAGGGTTTGAGACCTATGCCGAGTCCGCTATAGGAGCGGGAAACCGGGAGGGGGGTTCCCTCCCCCACCAGTCGACTGCACAAGTTTTAAGACCGCAAGGGCAATGTACAGTCGAAAGGGGGGTTATGAGGGCATACACCGTCAGAGCGAGAGGCGTAGAGAGTGCCTTGGCTCGGGTAACGGTTTTTCAGTTTGGTGGCGTGAATTTCTGGTCAATGCGGTAGAGGAGGTTCTTCAAGAGACGTCCACTCGCGGTCATGATGTATAAGCCAAGCCAACCCTACAGTCTATCAGATTTTGTGAACATTATATACCCCCGTTCTGGCTCATCTTGCCGGCCGTCTGGGAATGGAGCCCGCTGATTGGCTAATCGTTCCCCATCCCTTGCGAGCTAGCGCAGCTAAGGTCATTCTCGCTGCGGGTCGCGCCAGGCTAACATGTCCTTCTCGGTGATTGCTGACTGGGCTCGTCGTGATGTGTGCTTCTTCTATGGTTTTCCTTAATCTCTTTCCCAGTCCTTTGTGGAGAACCTCGACGTTATTCCAGTTGGGGAGATGTCCGTGTGTATCTACGTGTACCACCAAGAAGTTGGAAGTTCTGTGGTGGCGTAGATCACTCTCGTGTTCGTACAGTCTTTTTTCGATGAAACGCGATGACTCTCCGTAGTATGCGGCCGGACATCCTCCGCATGGAATTTTGTAAACAATGCTGTTCTGGTTTTTGATGTTCTTGTTCTCATTCTTACTCACTATGTCTCTGATTCTAAGTCCCGCGGTATGTGCTATGGATTACAAGGATACAAAGGCGGAGAATGCCGACAGGAGACAATTTGGTGCGTATCTAGGTCGGATGCGAAAAAATCATAATTATAATAAATTAATAAATAAAAACTATAATAATGTAAATAACAAATAAAATACATAAATAAATCCATAGGTATAGTTGAATAATAAACAAACAGGTAAACAGTAAATAATAAATTAACATATAGCCAATGATAAATGAAAATCAAACAGAAAAATGATAACAAAACAAAAACAAATAATATAAAATAAATCATAATCATTACAGCATCTTGCTTAGGTGTTTATCTAAATGATTCTTAAAGCATTGAACTGAACTACATTCCCCTACCTGTGCAGGAAGTTTATTCCATTCATTAACTACACAGTTGGCAAAGTTGTTTCTACCCACTTCCAAATTTAATTTATTTCCGGACAGTTTGAGAGATTATTTCTTGTCGGATTCTCATTCAATGTGAAAATTTTGTCACTTTTGATGTTGTCAATTCCCTTTAGAATTTTAAAGACCTGTATCAAGTCACCTCTGAGTCTACGCTTTTTTAGGGAAAACAGATTCATATGTTTTAGTCGATTTGCGTATGATTTATATTTGATATTTGAAATCAGTTTTGTGGCTCGCCGTTGTACTTTTTCCAACCTGTCAATATATTTAATGGGATTCGGTGACCATACGGAAACAGCATATTCCAAATGTGAACGAACTAACGATTTATATAGCTTGTTAATGAGTGATGGACTTTTGAAGTCAAAAGATCCCGCAATCAATCCTAGAATCTTATTTGCTTTCTCAGAGGCTGAAATACACTGCTTGGATGATTTGAGATCGTTACTGATAATTACGCCGAGATCTTTTTCACTATCCATTTTTGTTAACGAATTTGCAAATAACTTGTAATCGTACTTACTGTTATTTTTACCTATGTGCATTACCTTGCATTTACTTGTGTTAAATTTCATTAGCCAGTTTTCAGACCATTGCTGTAATTTCTCTAAATCTTCTTGAATATCTAATTGGTTTAAATGATCATTTGCCATTCCGCACAGTTTTGTATCATCAGCAAATTTGGAGACAGTAGATTTTAGTCCATGGTCTATATCATTTATATATACTATGAATAGAAGTGGCCTAAGAACGGAACCCTGAGGAACTCCACTTGTAACATGTATATACCCTTGGTGAATAGAAAATTAGTGATTACTTCTGTTTCTTTTGAATATGGTACTACCAGGTAATCTTCTTCTTTGGTCATATTCTTACTTTTTATTGATATCATGAATGCTTTGTTTTTTAATTTATGTAGAGGACCTGAGGGGTACATGAGTTTACGAAAGGCCTCGGTTATGTATGATATTTCAGAATTTCATCGCTGCATATCCTTATAGCTCGTAGGTAGAAACCTATTATCACACCAGTCTTTGTTCTCGTGCTGTGCCGTGAGAGGTAGTGTATGAAATCGTCTCTGTTTGCAGGTTTTCTATAGACAGAGAATTTAGCGCTGCTGTCCTCCCAGTGTATGAGTGTATCCAGGAAGGGAAGCTTTCCTTCCATCTCCATTCCTACCGTGAATTGGATATGTTCGTTGACATCATTCAACATGCGAAGTTTGTTGTTAGTATTTGACTCTTCTGGCATTATTACTAAAATGGAGACGGAAGGAAAGCTTCCCTTCCTAGATACACTCATACACCGGGAGGACAGCAGCGCTAAATTCTCTGTCTATAGAAAACCCACAAACAGAGACAGTTTCATACACTACCTCTCACGGCACAGCACGAGAACAAAGACTGGTGTGATAATAGGTTTCTACCTACGAGCTATAAGGATATGCAGCGATGAATATCTGACAGACGAAATATCATACATAACCGAGGCCTTTCGTAAACTCATGTACCCCTCGAGCCTTCTACATGAATTAAAAAACAAATCATTCATGATATCAAGAAAAAGTAAGAAAATGACCAAAGAAGAAGATTACCTGGTAGTACCATATTCAAAAGGAGTAGAAGTAATCACTAATTTTCTATCCACTAAGGGTATACACATAGCACATGCCGCGGGACTAAGAATCAGAGACATAGTGAGTAAGAATGAGAACAAGAACATCAAAAACCAGAACAGCATTGTTTACAAAAATCCATGCGGAGGATGTCCGGCCGCGTACTACGGAGAGTCATCGCGTTGCATCGAAAAAAGAGTGTACGAACACAAGAGTGATCTACGCCACCACAGAACTTCCAACTTCTTGGTGGTACACGTAGATACACACGGATATCTCCCCAACTGGAATAATGGCGAGGTTCTCCACCAAGGACTGGGAGAGATTAAGGAAAATCATAGAAGCCGCACCCATCACGACGAGCCCAGTCACCAATCACCGAGAAGGACATGTTAGCCTGGCGCGACCCGCAGCGAGAATGACCTTAAGATCCTGTCACACAGGGATTCCGCATGAAAACCGAATGCTTACCGCACAAAAATGGCTTGATCGTGGAGAGATCGGGCAGAAATGGGGTGAAATTTTGTTTTAGTCGGGGAGCTTTAACGAATAAATAGCGTATGTTTAACTAACAGTTTCCGTATGCATCACTACTGTTCCGATAACACTTCCCGTATATCCCCGACCACGTCAAATTAAACTACCAAAGCACGTATGCTCCTCGATGATAAACGTGAAGCGGTAGTGTATTGTTCGTGATTTAGTAGTGTTCTTAACGGGATTGTGCGGTATTTATGCGTCAAATACGGAAATAAAACGCGGAATGAACGGCGTAGACGTGAAACAGACGGTTTTCAATAGAGATACGAAAGTTAAACGTTCGTTGAATAGTCGGCGGTAGTCGGGAAACGATCGTAAAATTACCGATTTCTCCGTCAACTCCACGATTAAAACGAACACTTCCTGACCAATTCCGTATGCTTTCCGTCAATTCTCCGTACGATTACCGCATAATACGCGTCAGATACGCGAACATTTGGTCGTGCTAATTTTTTTAATTGTTCAAAGATCGCTCCGCGTCCAAAATTTCTCGGGCACACGCTTCACGAACTCCCCGACCGAAAAACGATTACTTTACTATTGTTTCGCGTAAAATTCACGAATACAAAATATTTGTGCGGTAAGCATTCGGTTTTCATGCGGAATCCCTGTGTGACAGGGATTTTAGCTGCGCTAGCTCGCAAGGGATGGGCAACGATTAGCCAATCAGCGGGCTCCATTCCCAGACGGCCGGCAAGATGAGCCAGAACGGGGGTATATAATGTCCAAAAAATCTTATAGTCCGTATTCACATCAGAAAGAGAAAAGACACCATTGAGAAAGGACGTGAGTACGTATCCTCCGCCTCACCGTGCACTTCTTCAACAAGCAAGCATTTTACAAACGGTTACCCGAGCCAAGGCACTTCCTACACCTCTCGCTCTGACGGTGTATGCCCTTATACCCGCCTTTCGACTGAGCATAGCCCGTGTAGTCTTTAAAACTTGCTCAGTCGTCTGGTGGGGAAGGGAACGCCCCTCCCGGTCTCCCGCTTCTCCAGCGGACCCGGCATAGGTTCGAGTACCCGGCGACCGAGCCGTTCCATTTGCTGCGAGTGGACACTCGGGCACCAGCCGACGCAGTCGCTTCCCTTAACCACCGTAGGCCAATAGACACGCGAACATAGACCGAACCCCTGCGACCCTCCCCACTACCCAATAGCAATTTCTTTTTCCTTTTTTCTCACTTTACACAACTGTCATGCACACACTAACAGGAACACACACACACACTCACAAGCCCAATGCGCTTCGGCGCAATGGGCCGAATAAACATAAGGGAAAACCTGCCTACGGCCGACCAATCAAAACGCTCCATATTCTGGAAGCTATTATCCAAATTGGAAATAGCTATCCAGAAACTGCACACCAATGGCACCCAACATACAACCATAGCTGATGACAAAACGATAGAAGAACCGACCAAACGTACCACCAAACCTGCATTTAGCAAAGAAGGCCTGGACATCATAGACCCCCTCGGAACTGAATGCCAAGAGGACTCTGGTGATCAAAATAGTTGATGAACATATCTACAATGAAGACACAGAAACTATCAAAAATGAAATGGAGCGACTGAACACATTTATAAAGATAACCAGCATCATCAAAATGCCAAACACGAAGACAATCATAAAAGCAAAATTAGAAACGACAACCATGGTGACAAAATGCCTAGAAAAAGGAATCTTAATATTAAGCCAGTCATTCCCCCCCACACACACTTAGCCAAGAGATATACATACACCTACCACAGTGCACACGCTGCTATGCATATGACCACACACTCAAACACTGTACACAACCAAACACATACACCATCTGCTCAAGCTGCTGCTCACGAGACCATTGTATAGATAATTGTCACAACGCACTGAATAAATGCATCGCCTGTGCCCTAAATCACCCAACATACGCAGCCAGATGCCAAGTAAGGAAGGACCTGATCAAGAAGAAGATTCAAGAGAACAAAGAACAAAACACACACACATACTCCAACACTTCATATGCAAACATAGCTTCAGGCAATACTGCTCAGTCTTCACCGACACCGACACCCAACCCCATAACCCTCAAGCACCTAACAGTCATAAACACAGCAATCATACACGCCAACATAACAGAAGCAGCAATTCCAGGGACATATCAACAGACAATAGACGAATTCTACAAAGCAAACGGACTCCCCACAATCATAATCCCACCTTCAGTCATCAAACCCACAGCTATACTAAACATGATAAACAACACAACACACACTCAATCACAACCAGAGGCAATGGAAACAGAGGAACAAAGGAATAAAAGACCACACATCACAGAACATACATCAGAAACTGAACAACCCATAAAGACAAAGAAAACAGACCACAACACAGACACAATACAAATAATAACACCCAACACAACAAACATGACAGATGAAGAAATCCATCAAAACGTACACACACTCCTACAAAGCAAGAAGATCAAATACATATACACCAAAGAAATGCCTGAAGAGACTGTAGACACCTTAATAACACAAAAGCTAATTGACCTGACCAAAGCCCCTATACAAAGACTGACAGAGACAAAATACAGAAAAACACAACAAGGATACTACGACATCCGTAAACACAAACCAACAGACACACCTCACTGGACAGTCAACAGCCAATAAATCAAGCACACATAAACACATACGCATAATACAACACAACGTACAACACTGGACATTCCACAGAAGAAACCAACTAAGCAACCACTACCTAACACAAACACCAGACATCATATTACTCAATTCTATAGGTAAACACACAGTCAAAATATTCAACTACAACACACACACACATAACACTTACAACGAAGACAACGCAGGAATAGCCATAGCCATAAAACAAAACATAAAATACAAACTATTAGACGACTTTGATGAAGACATGTTAGCCATTGAAATACACACAAACAAAGGACCCATAATCATAGCCACAACATACCTCCCACCACGAAGACCATACCTACCAACACAAGACATACTAAAAATCAAACAAAAACCACAACCTACATACATCATTGGAGACTTTAATGCAAAACACAAAACACTAAAACACACATACAACAATCACGTAGGAAAAACATACACTAACTAATAACACAGAACTACCTCACCTTCCTCGGCCCAGACTTCCCAACAAGCATTACACACATCGGAACAAGCAACCCAGACATGATATTCACCAACCGACACCACCATCTTACATACAGAATACACCCAGGCGACACAACTTCATCAGACCACATACCACTTCACTTCACACCATCCACCACAGCGATCACTATCCCCACACCACCTAGATTACTATACAAAGAAGCAGACTGGAAGAAATGTAAAACAATACTAGAAACAACAACAGAAGAATACAACAACACAGAACCGCAAACCAACACAAACATTCAAATAAAAGACACGAAATACATAGACGACAAAATAGAAAAATGGTACAAATTAATAAACAATGCAATCACACAGAGTATTCCTACAATACACTACAAACAACTACCCACACCAAAAACATCTAAAACACTGAAACAATTAACATGGAAAACAAACAACATAAAAAAACAAAGCCATAACTGAAAACAACTGGACTCCACACATAACACAAACAATTAGACAACTACAAACGCAAATACTAGAAGAACACAAAAGAAACTACGAAGAAACATGGAACAACTTAATATCAAACATCAAATTCAACCCCAAAAAACCACAAGACTTCTGTAATACAATAAAAAGACTACAGGGATCCAACACTAACACTTCACCCTACATAACACACAACAACGACAAATTACACGACTACAAAGAAAACGCATTCAGACAAGTGTGGCAAAACATATTTCAGATCACACCAACAGAAAACACACAATTTGACACAAACCATGAAACGAAAACACTCTCACATATAACACAACACCACCAACAAACACAACCTTACGCAATCATAGACTTAGACAGACTAGACACTGACAACTACATAGGACGACCCATACAACTAGAAGACGTTAAAAACATAATCAAACACACTAAATAGACTAAGACGCTTTAGAGGACTAACAACAAAAACACAAATAAAACTTTACAAAACACTAGCACGACCACAACTGGAATACCCCCCAATAATCACAGTCACAGGCACACACACAAACATCAAAAATATGCAAACTTTACAAAACAAAACATTAAGGAAAATACTTAAACATAAACCACCATACCTAGACACACAAGAACAACTTCATAAAACAGCAAACATAGAAACAATGCACTCAAGACTCATAAGGCTGAGTAGTAAAGCTTGGAATAACATACTAACATACAATATAATACCACCACCTCCACAATCATCCAAACAAACACAAGATCACAAAAACTGGCCCAGAATTAAAACTGTATTAGGCTAAACTCCAATCTTCCCGCCAAAAACGCGGCCACTAGCTAATAAAAAAAAAAGGGGGGGAGGAATGTTATGTATATAAGATATAACGTAGAATAAAAATAAAACAATACATAAGGCACATTGTCCCACAAAAAATACACATATCCTGTGGATATGTGTGTAACACTGAAGACATCTTAATAGTAATATAATTCACAAGGCACATTAGCCAATGACTAACATACGTAACCTCCCTACAAAAAAAAAGAAAAAAAAGAAAAAAACATATATATATATATATATATATATATATATATATATATATATATATATATCAACTGGAAGCAGGTGTGACACACTCTATTACTTACTTTAATATATATCAAAATAAGAACTCAAATTAAAAATTCAAATCAATACTCACGGCACAAAGCCACTCCACTGTCACACCTGCTCCCAACTCTTGTAAATATTGATTAAAATGTGCATAACGAAGGAAGTACTCGTAATAGAATAGATTAAATCAAATTAAAAACAACATATTAAACTAAATATACTTAAAACCTAAAGTAATACCAACAATGAATAACTAAAAAACGAGTCCTTCCTTTAAATATGTAAATATGATTAGCTAGCTAAGGAACAATGATTTATAGCATTAATAGGATGACCATAACTAATACAAAAATACCATGCAAGTGGGTCCGCCTCACACTATCACACTCCTACTTCCTTCACTTTCTAAACTTTACCTTCACCTAACCCCTCCCTCCACCCCTTTCTTCCTCCCACACCCTCTCACTTCCCTATAGTCAATTATTATTATATTATATAGTCCGTTGTCGGAGAGAAGCAGACACAAAGGAAAGAGAAAAGACACCGTTGAGAACGAACCTGCGTACTCTTCCTCCGCCTCACCGTGCACTTCATCAACAAGCATTCTACAAACCGTTACCCGAGCCAAGGCACTTCCTACGCCTCTCGCTCTGACGGTGCATGCCCTCGCAACCCCCCTTTCGACTGAATATAGCCCTTGCTGTCTAAAAACTTGTTCAGTCGACTGGTGGGGAAGGGAAACCCCCTCCCGGTCTCCCGCTCCTTAAGCGGACCCGGAATAGGCCTCGATTTCCCGGCAGCCAAGCCATTTCGTACTCTGCGTGTAGACATACGGGCACCAGCCGACGCTGCCGCTTTCCCCTAACCGACGCCAACCACGCAAATACGAGAGCATAGACCGTACCCCTACGACACCCCCCACACCATACCCCATTTTTTCTCCCTTTTTTTTACACTGACTTACCCACACAAACAAATAAATACACACTCACACACTTACAAGCCCAATGCGCTTCGGCGCAATGGGCCGAATTACCATGAGAGAGAACCGGCCCTCGGCCACCCAATCTAAAAGAAACACGCTCTGGAAACTTCTGTCTAAACTTGAAATCCCCATTCAAAAACTACACACAAATGGCCACCAACACACCGCCATTGCCGAAGACAAGACCATCAAGGAAATCGCCAAGAAAACCACCAAGAACGCCTTCGCCAAGGAAGGACTCGACATCATTGACCCCCCGGAATTGAACGCCAAGCGAACACTTATCATCAAGCAAGTGGATGAACACATATACAGTGAAGAACTAGAAGACATTAAAACTGAAATGGAAAGACTCGACCCATACATGAAGATATCCAATGTAATAAAACTCCCCAACACCAAAACGGAATCTTAATCTTTAGCCAATCCTTCCCCCCACATACACTCTGCCAAGAAACTTACATACACCTGCCACAATGTACACGCTGCTACTCGTATGAACACACACTCAGACAGTGCACGCAACCAGCCACCTACACAATCTGTTCCGGATGCTGCTCAAGAGAACACAGAATCAATAACTGTCATAATGTCATCAAAAAGTGTATCTCTTGTGGACAAAACCACCCCACCTACGCAGCAAGATGCCCAATCAGAAAAAACCTAATCAAGAAAAAGACCCAAGAAAACAGAGAACAGAACACAGCCACAAACTCGAACACAACATACGCCAACGTAACCACAAGAACTCCTGCTCAGTCAACCCACACACCGACACCCAACCCAACAAACCTAAAACACTTGACAATCATAAACACGGCCATCATACAAGCTAACATCTCCGAAGCTGCAACACCAGGAACATTCCAGACCACATTAGACGAAATTTACAAGGTAAACGGACTCCCTACAGTTATAATTCCACCTTCAGTCATCAACCCCACAGCCATACTGAACATGATAGATACCCCAACACCCCCCCAACCACAACCAGAAGCCATGGAAATAGAAGAACAAAGAAACAAAAGGCCACACAACACTGAACAAGCAACAGAAACCGAACAACCCACGAAGACAAAAAAAAAAAAAAAAAAAAACAGACCACAATACAGTAACAATACAACTAATAACATCTGACACAGACATAACAGACAAAACAATACACGAAAATGCACACACATTGCTACAAAACGGCAAAATTAAATACATTTACACCAAAGAAATGCATGAAGAGACCATAGAAACAATGATTGAACAACGACTAATTGAGCTGACTAAAGCACCGATACAAAGACTAACAGAGACCAAATACAAAAAAACAAGACAAGGATACTACAACATACGCAAACACAAACCAACAGATACACCACAATGGACAGTCAACTGCCAATAAACCGAACACCCATGAACACAATACACATTCTACAACATAACGTAAGATCCTGGACCATACCCAGACGACACCAACTAAGTAACCACTACACAACACACACACCGGACATCATATTACTCAACTCTATAGGAAAACACACAGTTAAACTATTGAACTAAAACACACACAGACACACAAAACACATACAATGAAGATAACGCAGGAATAGCCATAGCAATTAAACAAAACATTAAATACAAACTATTAGACGACTTCGATGAAGACATGTTAGCCATCGAAATAAACACAAAGGACCCATAATCATAGCCACATTATACCTCCCACCACGTAGACCATTCCTACCAACACAAGACATATTAAAAATCACACAGAAACCACAACCAACATACATTATAGGAGACTTCAACGCAAAACATAAAACACTAAAACACACCTATAACAACCAAGTAGGAAAACACATACACCAACTAATAACACAAAATCACCTCACCTTCCTAGGCCCAGACTTCCCAACGAGCATCTCAAACACTGGAACAAGCAACCCAGACATGATTTTCACAAACCGACACCACCACCTCACATACAGAATACACCCAGGCGACATAACTTCACACTATCCACCACAGCGATCACTATTCCTACACAACCTAGACTACTTTACAAAGAAGCTGACTGGAAAAAATTCAAAACAATACTAGAAACAACAACAGAAGAATACAACACCACAGAAACACAAACCAACACACACATACAAACAAAAGATACAAAGTACATAGACGACAAAATAGACAACTGGTACAAACTAATAAACAACGCAATCATTCAAAGCATACCAACAACACACTACAAACAATTACCCACACCAAAAACATTCAAAGCACTAAAACAACTAATTTGGAAACCAAACACTATAAAAAATAAAGCCTTAATAGAAAACAACTGGACTCAACACACGACACAAACAATAAGACAGTTACAATTTCAAATACTAGAAGAATACAAAAGAAACTATGAAGACACATGGAACAACATAATAACAAATATCAAATTCAACCCCAAAAAAACACAAAACTTCTGGAGCACAATAAAGAGACTACAAAGATCCAACACCATTACTTCACCCTACATTACACACAACAACGAAAAACTACACGACGATAAAGACAAAGAAAATGCATTCAGACAAGTATGGCAAAAGATATTCCAAATCACACCGGAAGAAAACTCACAATTTGACACAAACCATGAAACAAAAATATTTCCATACATAACACAACACTACCAACAAACACAACCTTACACAAACATAGATTTAAACAGACTAGACACTGACAACTATATTGGACGACCCATACAACCAGAAGACGTTAAAAAAATAATAAAGCACACTAAAAACAAAGCACCAGGACAATCAGGCATCACAAAACAAATACTAGCACACACACCTAAAATAACAATACAACTACTCACTAACATATTCAATGAAACACTCAGCCTAGGATACTTTCCACAAAAATTAAAAAACTCAATCATCACATCTATATCAAAACAAAACAAAGATAACACACAAATACAAAATTACAGACCCATATCACTACTAGAAACACCAGGCAAAATATACGAAAGACTAATCATAAACAGACTTATGGCACACCTACACGACCACGACATGTTCAACCCAAAACAACACGGATTCACACCTGGCAAAGGAACACACACAGCACTTGCCATTCTATATGAAACAATAGCAGAAACACGAAGACACAACCAAGTATGCAACATTATATCACGAGACATATCTAAGGCCTTCGACAAAGTTTGGCACGAAGGCCTTAAATACAAAATTCTGCAAACACACCCTCCAAACACCATCACAAAAACACTGTGCAGCTTCCTAGATAACATAACCGCAAAAATAAAAATAAACTCATACATCGGACCAGCCTTCCCACTCCATAGCGGAGTACCACAAGGAAGCGTACTATCTCCAACACTCTTTAACCTATACACATCAGACATCCTACCACCTTCACACGGAAGCTACACCATGAAATATGCAGACGACATCACACAGATCATCACATACGCAAACACTACAGGAAAACAAATGCTTACCAGGAAAACAGAACACAAAATCAACAGAATAAACACATACAAAAAACAATGGAAACTCTCCACAAACACTAACAAATTCCAACTCCTTGTCATATCATCACGCCAACCACCTCCAATAAAGATAAACAACACCATTATACCATATAACAAACAAGCACACATCCTAGGCCTCACTGTAAGTTCACAAGGCATACACCGACACGTTACAAACAGAATACGAACAACAAACACTACACTAAATAGACTAAGACGCTTCAGAGGACTGAGCACAAAAACACAAATAAAACTATACAAAACATTAGCACGACCACAACTAGAATATCCACCGATAATCACAATCACAAGTACACCCACAAACATAAACAAAATGCAAAAATTACAAAACAAAACATTAAGAAGAATGCTAAAACACAAACCTCCATACCTAGAAACAACGGAACAATTACACAAAACAACAAATCTAGAACAAATACACGCTAGACTAATACGACTAAGCAGCAACACCAGGAATAAAGTACTCACTGATGACATATTACCTCCACCCCCACATCCCACCAAAAAATCACAAGATCATCAACACTGGCCATGGTAAAATAATCACCATTCCAAAACCGAACAAAAACCCAACAATATCAACATCGCACCGCCCAATCACACTTCTCTGCATCCCCTCTAAAGTCATTGAACGCCTAATACTTAAACTTGTCACACCACATATTCCCCTTGCTGACTCACAACACGGTTTTAGGCCACTACACTCCACAAACACTCTTCTGATAAACCTCACACAAAGAATTTTAGATGGCATCAATTCAGATAGGCCCCACCACAGAACACTTCTTATAACATTAGACATTAGTAAAGCTTTTGATGCTATCCCCCGCCACAACCTAACAAATAAAATATATAACACAGACATGCACAATAACACCAAAAGATGGATGGCCAATTATCTGGCAGGTAGGAATGCTTACGTGTCATATAATGGCCAATCATCGCACATCAGAAACATTAAGAATAGAGTACCACAGGGCTCTGTTCTATCCCCCACGCTCTTTAATCTATACATGCATGACTTACCCACACGAGACACCTCAGAAATACAAATCTCTTCCTACGCAGACGACATAACAATCACATGCACACATCGTAACACAGACAAAGCTGCAGAAATAATCCAGCCATACCTTGATACACTCAACACATGGTTCATCACAAACAGACTCAAAATAGCTCCAACCAAATCTACAGCAACACTTCTCACAAACTGGACAAAAGAACACAAATACATACCTCATCTCTACATCAACAACACTCTAATACCACACACAAACACCGAAAATTCTTGGTGTAACATATGATACATCCATGTCTTTCAAACAACACATCACAAACATAAAAAACAAATGCACTCCTAGACTTAACGCACTTAAGTCAATCGCTGGAACAACATTTGGACAAAACAAAGAAATTAATACAACAATATACAAACAATGCATACGCTCAGTGATGAATTATGCGAGTCCTGCATGGGCTCCTAATCTCAGTGAGACACACCAC
>NC_134777.1:2732768-2735268 GCF_046742065.1 Oratosquilla oratoria
TTCTCCCAACAAATTACTCTACAGTTAAAGTCCCCCATAATTACCAGGTTACCTTCGCCCATTAGTATCTCATTTAATGAATGCCTTGTATCTTCTAGCATTTTCATATGCTCGTTCTCTTTCCAAGCGTTCGTTTTGGGGGGTACATAAATCACCACAAACTTTTTACTTTTCATGTCCTTGTAGTCGACTTTCATCATGATCAGTTCTACATTGCTTTTGCCATCCGTAATCTTTGTCACATTCAAGTTTTTCTTGGCCAAGAACATGATTCCTCCTTCCTGTTTCTCGTTTCTGTTTTTAATCCAGTAATTGTATAGCCCTTGTCCAACATTAATGGGTGGTACTGAACCCCTTAAGTTTATCTCCACAATTCCCGTTATGTCTGTTTTTTCTTCTAACAGGTAATTATTTAGCTCATTCAGTCCTGATATTAATCCGTCAATGTTTTTTTTTTCTCCGTCTTTTTTTTCTGTTTTTGCTTCGCCCATTCTGATGGACCATTTTCTCAGTCTCATGTCGATTACCCTCCAATAGAATTATTTGCTTTCGGTCTCCGTTCTCTTCGCGTTTTTTTTTTTATTGTTATTATTATTATTATTGTTATTATTTTTAAGCTTCATCTTTTAGTGTCTTCTCTTTTTCTAATTCCTCAACACTCATTTCTCTTTTTATCCATATCTTATTGTAATGTTCACTCCTTGCCAACTTACTTTTTCTAATATGTCTTCTACTACCATTTGTGATCTTAGTTTTATCTTTAGGGGTCGATTTCTTTCCTTAGAATAATGTCCTATCCTATACACATCGTCTATGTCTTTCTCTACTTCCTGATCCCAATCCTTAATTTCTTTAATGATTGCTATTGCTGTTTCGTTTTCTTTCTTTCTTTCTTTCTTTTTTTTTTCTCATGTACCTCGCCAGACCATGTTTTTCTCTTAGTCCATATACCACAATACATTATTTTTCTATCCACTGCATCTCTAACCCAATTTATTTGCCTTTTCTTTATATATATATATATATATATGTGTGTGTGTGTGTGTGTGTGTATTTACCTAGTTGTATTTACCTAGTTGTATTTTGCGGGAAGGGGAGCTATGCTCGTGTTGTCCCGCCTTTGTATCTTGCAGTGTCTAGTTTGTTTTTAAACTCATGAATGGTTTTTGCGCATACTATTTCATTGTCCAGTTTGTTCCAAGTGTCCAAAACTCTATGAGGAAAACTGTTTTTCTTCAGTTCTCTTCTATAGCTATGTTTTTTTATTTTCTTTCCATGTCCTCTTGTGTTTCTTTTGTCCCAGTTAAGTAAGTTCTCACTATCGAGTACCTCTGTGCCTTTCATGATTCTGTAGATGGTCAATAGGTCACCTCTCTCTCTTCTTTGCTCCAGTGTCGGTAACTCCAGTTTAGCCAATCTCTCTTCGTATGATAGGTTTGCAAGTGCAGGTGCCATTTTTGTAGCTGCTCTTTGGATTCTTTCTATTTTCTTTATATTCTTTTTGGTACTGGGGGACCACAATGTCGCTGCATACTCTAATCTAGGCCTTATCAATGTAACCAATATTTTTTTCATCATGTCTTCGTCCAAGTATGTAAACGCCACTTTTATTGATCTTAGCAAGTTGTAAGTCTCCCCGACAATTTTGTTAATCTGTATATCATAGGACAAGTCGTTCGTGATAATTACTCCCAAATCTTTTTCGGATCCTACTTTCTTTACTTCTTTGGTTCCAATTGTATATTTTCCTGATATTCTGTTTTTGCTTTTTCCAAACTCCATTATGCTACACTTATTATTATTAAAGTCCACTTCCCATTTCTGACTCCAGTTCCATACCCTATTTAGGTCTTCTTGCAGTGCTTCACAGTCCTCATCAGTTTCTATTTTCCTTAGCAGTTTGGCGTCATCGGCAAAGAAGCTCATGTAGCAGTTCACGTCCTCATCCATGTCATTCATATAGATAGCAAACATTATTGGTGCCAGCACAGATCCTTGCGGTACTCCACTGATCACCTCTTTCCAGTCTGAATATTTTTCTCTGAGCACTACTCTCATCTTTCTACCAGTCAGAAAGTCCTCTATCCATTTTAGTAGGTTTCCCTGTATTCCTCCTATGTGTTCCAGTTTTTTTAGTAGTTTTCTGTGTGGTACTTTGTCAAAGGCTTTTTGCAAGTCTAGGAATGCACAATCAGCCCATCCATTTCTTTCTTGCACTATGTCTATTAGTCTTGAGTAAAAGCATATTAAGTTTGTGGAGCATGATCTTCCTTGTCTGAATCCGAATTGTCTTGGGTTTAATATGTCATTGTCTTCCAGATGTTTTACCCATCTATTCTTGATTATTTTCTCACAAATTTTGGCAATGGTGCTTGTTAGTGATACTGGCCTATAGTTGGTGGGTTCTTCTTTGTTTCCTCCTTTGTGTATTGGTTCAATGTTAGCGTTTTTCCAGTCCTCGGGTATCTTTCCTTCTTTGAGTGAGCTGTTTATTAAGATG
>NC_134777.1:2747768-2750268 GCF_046742065.1 Oratosquilla oratoria
GGGCTTTGCCCTACCAGGGGTTTCTCACTTCCCACCACGTGGGGGTAGGACGGTGAGTATGGTGAGTGAAGTAGGTAAAATCCTCAAAAATCAGATCCTTGATTAAGTCCAGAAACTCAGGACCATCTATCCTCGGGCCTTGGTTTCTTTTATTCGTCAGATTAGTAGGATTACAACACAAACACCAATAGGCAAATCATTTAGTACCGTTACCAGTATGTCATTAAATGTGCACTGCAAATGTGTCATCTGGAGGCCAAATTGTTGGCACCATTGATTCGCCTATTCCATTCGACGAGCCAACGCCAGGAGAGGACATTACAATAGTAAAAGGAGCTTAGGTGATATCTTTGGTTAAATATTTGATAAAGGTTAAATATCAGTGTTGTTATCAAACGAAAACTCATAAAAAACAAAAACGATAGATCTAGTTTTCTTACAAAGAGTTGTGATACTAATGATGCCTCTACTCGTGGCTGTGTATTAAAAAAAATTCTAGATGATTTACATGTATGACATGAGCTATCATGCTTTTAAGTATGTGCATGTGTGACGTTTCTACAATTACTTTATGGTTCTGTATTTTTGCACAAGTTCCGGTAAACGATTTCCTAAAAAGATTATATGATGGGTGGTAAACTCTAAAATGTTAATTCACTAAAATACTTCGTACCTCCAGCGAATTTCTAAAGTTACCTTAGTGTACATTTTCTATATACGATCTTATAAAATAACTTTATCATTTTTTCTTGTAATCTAATTATATTTAATGTCGCTATAAATGTGAAGTGGACCGCAAACAAGAGGTGAATATGTATTTAAACTTGCGAAGTTATACCACATACTGGTAGAATGTAAACTCGTATGTCGCATACTAAATGAGCACCTGAAAAATCCTGCTTGATTTCGACATTTAATCGCACTTTGAATGTTTTCACTTGTCAGTTTCATCAGAGGATTGTAGTGCGGGTGTTAGATCTGAATTGCATCGCTGATTCATGTAAATTGTTGCGTATGTTACTGTGACTAATGCCTCTAAAATTCGTTGATCCCGAATTTTACGTTTGAAGATGATGGATTACCGGATGTGTAATCTATGTCTGTGATACAACACGGCCTTGAATCACATGTAGGAGCCAAGTCTTGCTGATGATGTGGCCTTAAACACGCGCGCGCGCACACACACAAACACACACACACACACACACACACACACACACACACACACACACACACACACACACACACACACACACAGACACAGACACACACACACACAGACACACACATAAACATGCACACACACGCACACACGCACACATACACACACACACACACACACACTTTCAACGAACGGACGGCTTGACGAACGCTCTGAAGAAAAGTGCAGATTGTGGATACCAACGCAAAGAGAAGTGCCTTTTTGTATTTGCAGGGGGGGGGGGGGGAAATTGCTCGTGAGGCAGTAGGTAAGTAGGAAAAGAGGAGAAGGGGAGGGATTGCTGGGGAAATGGAAGGAAATGAGGATGTGGAGGACTTGGCCCAGGCAGACGGGCGTAAGGTCAACATGAAACGACCACCGGATGACGAAATGGCAAATAAAAATGTAAAGATTAGAAGTATAGAGAGGAGAAATACAGTAGAAAGTGACGAGAATATGTTCCAGGGATTTAAAGAGGGTGGGGGGGACACAACCCCCCCCCGACTGATAAGACTAGAGGAGAGAGTTGATAAGGTGATCGAGGACTTGGAACGTAAGTTAGGTAAGGTAGACTCCATCTTCCAGAGAATTGAAAGATTGGAACAACTAGAGAAGGCTAACAGAAACTTAACTGAAGAAGTAGAGGACCTAAAAAGACAGTTAGGAAATGTAAAGGAGGAGAATGAGAAATTGAAGAAGAATAGTAATGAAAACAGTGAGAAAATAGCTACAGAAGCTAAAAATTGGAGAATAACTCAAGAAGGGAATAAGGTTTCATTCACTGACATAGTCAAACAGCAATTGAAAGAACATAATGAAGACTCAGTTATTAAAGTGATGAGACAGAAGGAGAATATAGTAAGAGAATTAGCTGACAAAAAGAAATGTATAATTATATTAGGAATGGAAGAGAAACATAACCCAGATAGAACCGCAAGAATCAAGGAGGAAAATGAAAGGGTAAGCAGTTTATTAAAATTAGTCCAGGAAGATGAACCAGAAATTATAAAGGAAATTGAGGAAAAATTCAGACTCGGAAAATATAGTACAGATAAGACCAGACCAATTAAGATTAAATTCAGGTCACAAACAACGGCAGAGAAAATTCTATCCAAGACAGGGAAACTAGCAACAAATGATCAATATAAAAAGGTATGGATAAAAAGAGAAATGAATAAGGAGGAAAGAGAGGCAGAAAAGCAGAAAAGAATTGAAGCTAAGGCAAAAAACGAGGAAAGAACGGAGTCAGAGAAAGAGAGATTCTATTGGAGAGTAGTGAACATGAAAATAAAGCAGTTC
>NC_134777.1:2757768-2767768 GCF_046742065.1 Oratosquilla oratoria
ATTTATCCTCAAATTCCTTCTTTCACACACTTTTCCAAACTCTGTCACTAACTTCCTCAATCCCTCCTCTTATCCTGTTACAAACGCAGTGTCGTCAGCAAACAACAACTGACTTATCTCCCACTTTTCTCTATTTTCTTTAACCATCTCCAGTCCCTGACCCACTACCCTTGCACTCACCTCTCGCACCACCCCATTCATGTACAAATTGAACAGCCAAGGCAACATAACACATCCCTGGTGAAGTCCCACCGTTACCTCAAACCACTCACTCTCTCCATTTCTAATCCTAACACAAGTTCTACTACTCGCGTAAGAAATGTTGACTGCTCTTAACAGCTTTCCTTCCATCCCATATATCTGCAATACCTCCCACAGTGCCTTCCTGTCTACCCTATAGTAAGCCTTTTCCAGATCCATAAAAGCCCAAAATACATCCTTACCTTTTCCTATAGCTTTCTCACATATCTTTCTTAACACAAAAATCTGATCTACACAACCCCACCTGTCCTAAACCTACACTGTTCATCACCAATTACTCCTTCTGTTCCTCTCCTAATCCTCTCAATCAAGACCCTTCCATAAGCCTTCCCAACTACATTTAACAAGCTGATCCCTCTGAAACTACTACATTCACACTTGTCCCCTTTCCCTTGTAAAGTGGAACTATACAGTCACTCCTTCAGTCTTCCGTCACTCTACCCTCTCTTAAACACACATTAAATAACCTCACTAGCCAGTCCACCATCACTGTACCTCCTTTTTTCAGACATTCTGCATAGCATCCATCCAACCCAAGTACCTTACCTGCTCTCATCATCTTAACAGCTGCCTTCACCTCATCTTTCCTTATTTTTCCTCCATTTTCCTCACTCATCACGGTCGTTTTCTTAGCGCTTCCCACTGCAACTACCTTTCCCTCCCTATCCTCCTTCACATTTAGCAATTCACTAAAATACTCTGCCCACCTTTCTCTCACTGCCTTCTCTTCCATTACCATTTTTCCATCTGCGCCTTTAACCTTTTCTTCTCTACTTGATTCACCTCCTTTTCCTCTCTTAATTTCTTTACAAAACATTTTTTATTACTTTCAATATTTTTTGTCATACTTTTACCCTATTTCACATCTGCTCTCCTCTTTGCCTCCTTTATCTTATGCTTTGATTCTCTTTTCTTTATTTTGCACCTCTCATAAGATTCCCTGGGCCTATTTTGTAACCAATCTATAAAAGCCCGCTTCTTGTCTTCTACAACTTTCTTTGCTTCCTCCTCCCACCATTCACTACCCTTCCTTCTATTTCCTCCCGTCCTCCTTGTTCCACACACCATCTTTGCACACCTTATGACTCCCTCCTTGAACTATTCCCATTCCTCCTCCACTCCTAGTTCTACTCTATCCTTTACTCCCTCCCACTCCTCTCTCAGCTTCTTCTTATACTCCTTCTCCTTTTCTTTCTCGTTTAAGCAGTTCACTCTAAGTGCCTCCCTACCTTCTGCCCTTTTCCTCTTTCTCCACCTATCCTCCACTCTCAACTTACCTTCCACCAAAAAATTATCTGATATTCCCCCACTCTCTTCCCTAGGAACATGTACAGCTTTAACTCTTCCTAATATACTCCTGGTTACCACTATATAGTCCATTAACGCTCTACCACCTAAACATCCACCATCCTCTCCCATGTGTACTTATGCTCGACTTTCTTCCAAAACACTGTATTTGCTATCATCACCTCTCTTACGAGACACATCTCCACCCTCAACTCTCCACCACGATTTTTCCTGGAACTCCATATTTACCAATCACTCCATACGATATATATATATATATATACATATATATATATATATAAATATATAAAAATATATATCTACATATATATATGTATATTTATATGTATATATATATATACACACACACACACACACACACACACACACATATATATATATATATATATATATATATATATATATATATATATATGATCACTGTTAACCCACTATCGGAGAAATAATAACGGAAAGTACAGAGAAACTGTATATTTCGACTACTCTCTGTAGTCCTCTTCAGCAGAATGCTTACATAAGATTAAGGTACAAGTATATATGAAGAAATGAGGGGTACATAGAAGGGGATGAGGAAAGTGGGGGGGGGGGGCTCAGGTCACATGCCCTTGAAATGGTCGGGTCAAAGTAGGACAAGGGGTGATATTTTGTCCAACCGCTTTAGACATGATCTTGTTGACCGCTAACTTGGTAATACAATCTGGGGGCCACTGGCCTTTAGAGGTATTAAAGTTAGGATAATGTTTTATTAGAGAAGATTCTACAATTTTTCTTCTATAGCTACAGTGTGATTTATAAATTATTGATGCATTATCCCAATCTAATCTATGGTCTTTTTTTTTTGGCTGGCATGAAGGAACACAGCGGAGTTAACTTGTCCATATTTTATGGAGTTTTTATGTTCCTTTAATCTCGTGGACAAATTCCTGCCAGTCTGGCCCCAGTACACATCATCACAGTCTTTACACGGCAATTTATATACCCCGGAGTTTTGGTCCACATCATCCCTCCGGTGTACATTAACTACCTTTCTAAAAATGCTGTTTGGATAATTGTAAATAAATTTGATTTGATTATTAGGTAGAAGTTTGGAGACCGAGTTGATAGAATCATTAAATGGTACAATGATGTTATTGTTACCCCATTTAAACTTCTCCCTGGAGTTACTTGGCTTATAAAAGTTGGATTTGGCTTTATGTAGGGCTTTCTTTAGAAACCATTCCGGATAACCTACGTTAGAGAGTTGTTTATTAATTATATCAAATTCTATTTGCAAGAATTGTGGACTGCAAATTCTAAGGGCTCTGAGAAATAGACCCGATGCAACACTAGATTTAATATTATCCGGATGGTGGCTAAAAAAATGTAAGTAATTACCTGTGTGGGTAGGTTTCCTATACACAGTGAAGGACAATTGGTCCGGGTCTCTTATGACCGAAATGTCCAGGAATGGGATTCGACCGGACAAAAGGTCCCCGGACAAAATGTCCTGAAATCTGCACCCCTGGGACAAAATGTCCCCAACGGCCTAGGTGGGTGGTCAAAATGTCCTCAATTTTTTTTTTTTTTTTTTTAATTTGTCAGATGTGTTTTACTTTATTCCTTTATATGTTTTTTTGTGAATTTTTGGTTTTTAACTTGATTTTTGTTTTTTATAGGCATACAATATAAGTTCAATAAAGCATAATTGTGTGCTGTAATTGTACTCATAATTTGCGGAAAGAAGATTTAAATACGATCTCAAATCATCCATGCAAATGATGAGTGTTATGATAAGGACATTTGGGAATGATATTGTAAACAATATGTAGAGTATAGAATCCTATAGAAAGTATCATTAGAGGACTTTTTCATTCAGGATTATGGTAGTATGGTAGATCAAAGGAATAATCAATTCTATATATAAATTGTTAATCAAATGAATCAGACAAAACAATACAACGACTTCAGTTCACATGTTCACCCATAGGTAATTATTTAATAAATTGGAAACGTTTGCTTACACAATTGGCTCATAGATTGATGGGTTGGGTCGTGTATAAGATATTTAATAAAATATCAAATATCAAATATTATTGTACTTTGTGTTTATATATAGAGATTCTCCTGAATTTAAGGGTTGTTATAAAACCACAATTAACTATGACCCAAAATGTATAAACAGTTGATAAAAATCAACATTTGTTGAAAAAAGGGGACCTTTTGTCCTAAATATTGGGGACATTTTGTCCCGGGGGTGCAGATTTCAGGACATTTTGTCCGGGGACCTTTTGTCCTACATTCATTCGACCTCCTTCCCATTCAACCTTGAAATTGATATTCTTAGCTAAATTATTTAATTTGACAAAGAAATATGTGGGGTTCTTTTGATGATTTATTTGTCAAATTAGATAATTTAGCTAAGAATATTAATTTCAAGGTTGAATGGGAAGAAGGAGGTCGAATCGAATGTAGGACAAAAGGTCCCCGGACAAAATGTCTTGGAGTAATTTTTTATACAATTTTTATTAAACTGAATAGCAGCTGACCTTATGAAGATCAGCGTGGCTATCCAGTTTGATAGAAATTATGTGTATATATATATATATATATATATATATATATATATATATATATATATATATATATGTATATACATTGACCAGATAAATTTCAAAATATTAACAAATCATTTTGGTACCTGTGCATCTCTTTTGGAGGCTAGCACATATACTGTACACGCCTATTTGATAAAGTTCATATGATATACAATGATTGTAAATTGATATCGTGCATGTTTCATTCAATTTCCCATACGGTGAAAATAGCAAAGAGTGTAAAACGATGAAAACTGTCACATATTGAAATTATCATATACTGTATTTTCAGGAAAGTTAAATTTGTTCCTAGGGACAAGAAAATTCATAAGCAGTTCCAAATATATCATACATTATATAGAATAAGCCTAATATAGCCCGGAATTGGGATGAACCAAAGCATACGAAGAGAGAACGAAGGCAGCGCGAGACGCGGTATCAAGGTTGCAAAGTTATTGTTGACAAATAGCATTACCCTGCTCAAGTGCGTAAAAACAAATATGAATAACAATTAGCTAAGAACTTACCTGTACAATAATTAAATTGAGACCTCTGTTGTAGAATGTACAGAAGGAACTGGCCGTTGTCCTGATGGTCGTGTTGAAAAGCTCGGCAGACAAAAGCCAGGGTACGGATCTTGCGCCTATACAGTAGCCGAAAACGGCGGTGATTACAAGAAAGAGTGGCACCCACCCAGGCCACCTAATTTCTTGGACGTCCCGCAAATAGAAGAAAGTGGCCAGAATGAAGACGCAAGTACTAGTTACCGATATGGATGTTATGATAAGAATTTTGCGGCCTATCTTGTCTATAAGGATCATGGAGATAATGTTCGACACCAGTTGGGCCACTCCGGTAATGGCGGTGGCCACTTGCGGATCCATCCCGGTCTTGGCGTTCATGAATATGATGCCAGTGTACATCATGACGATGTTGGCGCCGCAGGTCTGCTGGAGCGTCTGCATCAGAAGGGCGATAAGGAAGGGCGATCGTGTGCGCGCCTTCCACAACTCCGATATCTTGGCCTTGTTCCCCACAGAATCAATCTTGGCCTGCATCTCCTGTACCTCCGGTCCGATGTCGTACTCGGGGCCCCGAAGCCACGTGAGGGATGCCTCAGCCTCATCGTGTTGTCCTTTAAGGAGGAGCCAGTAAGGAGACTCTGGTATAGTCGTCGAAAACAGAATCAATATTATCGGGATGGCTGCACAAACATAACACCCGATCCTCCAAGAGAGGGCTGCCCCCGTCCCGTAGGCGTAGAGTGTCCCAACGGTGGTGAAGAGAGACGGGATGGAGCCTAAACGACCTCGAAGTCTCGCCTCTGGCGTCTCACTGCTGTAAACCTGTCGAGAGAATTCACCCATCACATTATAGATACCAGCATCCAGTATAACACTCACAAGAGTAAATTCTGTTTTATGGCATGGAATTGGATTTTTTTCTTCCACATGAATAGAAAATGACGGTTAGTTGATTTATTACCCTCTTCAACACTTTAAGGTGCTGGATTGATTTTTCTTCCTCTTAGCGTAGTTAATTTCAGACGATTTACGTGAAGAGGTGGAGTCGGGGCGAAACTTGGGTTCGTTCACTTGAGATCCACAATTGTTCTGAGTTTACAAAATCTTCAGGCGGTAGCCGGAACACAAAATTAAAAAGTACTTTACCATGATTGAGACTGAATACACGCATTACGTACCTGAGCACCTGTGAAGATGAAGCCCGTAGCAAATCCACAGATAAACCTCCCAACGTAAACGATATAAGCGTTTGATGCCTGAGCTATGGTGATCCACCCTGAGATCAGGAGAGGGGCCACCATCCTCAGAGTTCTGAGTCTTCCGAAATAGTCAAGTGCACGGCCAGCCACGATCGTGGCAATTAGGCACCCGGCAGTATTACAGCTCACTGAGGTAAAAGACAAGAAATAAGAATGTCCATCCATTTCATAAATTAATTTCTTAGTTTTCATTAATCAACTTACAGGCATTGGGAGGAGGCCCATGGACGGCAAGATCCTATCAATCCATATTCATACCGACAAGTGAAATGCCAAGAGTGTCCAGGGTTATGCTGGGGTCGGCGATGAGGGATGGCAACGCGGTGCCACTCCAAGAGATTACTGACCCCGTCGCCATCTGACTAATCGCCACCACTAGAGACGCCCAGACCTGTAGTGGATAAACCTGACATCAGGGTCGGAAGGGCAGTTAGCACGTAATGTCAACCTTTATGCGTTTTAACCAAGATCCATAAAGAAGAGGTAAGCCAGAAACTCCGTTGACCAGTACCAAGATTCAGGAAAGTCACATCTTATAAGCCCAAGATGTCTCTCTCTCTCTCTCTCTCTCTCTCTCTCTCTCTCTCTCTCTCTCTCTCTCTCTTTCTCTCTCTCTCTCTCTCCATCTCTCTGTCTCTCTCTCTGTTACCGCCAGTTGCAGTAATTCTCTAGAGTTGTTCTTATTCTTCTGTATAATAAAATAGTTCTTCAGGCCCCATGCCTAATCTTTTTTCAAAGCTTGAGGGGTGAATTAAATGAGGGTGATTTTTATATCTTCATTCTACTACTTGGTCTTGTGAGCTACACCCAGAGAGTCCCGTTGGGATCCCTCTACAATACGTCAAGCCACCTTCGTTCTGACGTCACTATTTCGTTCATCCAATATCCTTTTACTTCTCAAACAAGTGCCACTCCATAAGGGCGTGACTTTACCTCCCTGCGCCAATCATTTTTCTCCTCCTACACCTTTTTCTCCAATCAGAGAGGCTGTTATACTGTTTCAAACGACATTATTACGTAAGCATTATGTCGCAACGGAAATGGCTTGTACGCTTACATTTTTTCTACATCAGCATTATTTACAAAACACCAGACGGCACTCTCCGTCACTCTGCAACTCAGCACCCGTAGTCGGCGCAGTTGGCCACTGTATTATAACAACCTAATAAAATGACTATAAATGTTTCTTTCCCTTCCTCCTACCCCTCGACCTACTTCGATCTACCTTAAATGTCTACCTCTATCTACCGGCCTCTTACACTCTCTCTCTCTCTCTCTCTCTATCTATCTATCTATCTATCTATCTCTCTCTCTCTCTCTCTCTCTCTCTCTCTCTCTCTCCTATCAGCTTCTATTTCCTCCCAATTTTTCACACAAGGAGAGCCGGCAACTGTTCCCACTCTCTCCCTTCTACCAAACGGCGACAAAGGTCAACCCACACTAATACAAAACGAATAGCAGTCAAATGTGTCTTGCCGGAGAAATCTGCGGGAGGACCCAATGGCCATTGCTGACATTTGTTGGGCTGCAGGTTTCCAGCCATTGAAACTCGAGGCAAGAGCGAGGCAGAGACAGAAGCCAAGCCTGGAAGGCGACAGTGACATAAAAAAGTCGGGGGATTTTGCGCTGTTTGTCTGACCTGTTTTCTGTGGTCCCTGGTTTACAAGAACGAATGCATGATGGCTTCTTGTATACAAAGGCTGACGTAATTGTGAACTAAAAAAATAAATTAATTGATTAATATAATGAGGGTAACCCATTCCTGTGAGTAAAGAAATAGGTGGTTAACAAGAGGTAACAATGGATGTTTAATTTTGATTGTGAGTTTTCTTTAGTATGTGACCGATATTTACAATTCAAAAGTACTACAATTAATTGCATTATACCCGCAAACGTTTAGTAATGAAACCCCACCCATGACTATTTCTAAATTATTGTTTGTAAAGTAATATGTTGTTGATAATTGTTTGCAAAGTAATATGCTGTTGATAGTTCTTTGAAAAATAATATTTGTGAGAGGTAATGGTAAATACTGCTGTTTTTTAAATACATATTATATATATATATATATATACATGTGCAAAATAACCACAGGAGAAGGGAAACTTGTAGACAGTAAGTACTTTCGTATATTACATCCTCAAACTAAATGACAGAGATACAGAGTTGTGTTTAAATGTAAGTATCAGGTAGCAACCATAGGGGGGAGGGGGAGACAATACAATGTGGGAAGGGGGGATGACCTTACCTCTATCGACCTGACCAACACTTAAGGTTCAATCTGGCGGAAACATTTGGTGACCATTTGGGTTACCAATTTATCACATTTAAAATGTCCATAGCTTAAGTTTATATTTTTATCAAACGTGCTTGATATTAAGCAGGATTCTATTATATTTCTTTCTTGTATTTACCAAGTTGTATTTTACAGGACAAGAGCTATGCTCGTAGTGACCCGTTTTACAAAGGCGGAGGACCTTTTGGTCCATATCTAGGTCGGATGCGAAACAAAATCATAATAATGAATTCATAAATAAAAACTATAATAATGTAAATAACAAATAGAATCCATAAATAAATGCATAGGTATAGTTAGATAATAAACAAACAGGTAAATAGTAAATAATAATAAATTGACATATAACTAATAATAAATGAAAATCAGACAGACAAATGATAAAACAAATATAAAATAAATTGTAATCATTACAGCATCTTGCTTAGGTGTTTAAATGATTCTTAATGCTTCGAACTGAACTACATTGCACTACCTGTGCAGGAAGTTTATTCCATTCATTAACTACACGGTTGGCGAAGTTGTTTCTACCTACTTTCAAATTGAATCTATTTCCGGACAGTTTGAGACCATTGTTTCTTGTCTGATTCTCATTCAATGTGAAAATTTTGTCACTATTGATGTTGTCAATTCCCTTTAGAATTTTAAAGACCTGTATCAAGTCACCTCTGAGTCTACGCTTTTTTAGGGAAAACAGATTCATATGTTTTAGTCGATTTTCGTATGATTTATTTTTGATATTTGGAATCAGTTTTGTGGCTCGCCGTTGTACTTTTTCCAGTCTGTCAATGTCTTTAATGAGATTCGGTGACCATACGGAAACAGTATATTCCAAATGTGGACAAACTAACGATTTATATAGCTTGTTAATGAGTGATGGACTTTTGAAATCAAAAGATCGCGCAATCAGTCCTAGAATCTTATTTGCTTTCTCAGAGGCTGAAATACACTGCTTGGATGATTTGAGATCGTTACTGATAATTACGCCGAGATCTTTTTCACTATCCACTTTTGTTAACGAATTTCCAAATGTGCATTACCTTGCATTTACTTGTGTTAAATATCATTAGCCACTTTTCAGACCATTGCTGTAATTTATCTAAATCTTCTTGAATATCTAATTGGTCTCTGTGATCATTTGCCATTCCGCATAGTTTTGTATCATCAGCAAATTTGGAAACAGAAGATTTTAGTCCATGGTCTATATCATTTTCTTATCTCTCCGCATCCAATTCATTCTTAAAATCTTGTATAGTTTTGGCACTCACTGTTTCTCCGTTTAGTTTGTTCCAGACATCAATCACTCTGTGTGGGAAGCTATTCTTTTTCAAATCTCTTCTGTAAATGTCCTTCTTTAGCTTCTTTTCATGTCCTCTTGTTTCTCTTCTGTCCCATTTTAATAAGTCTTCTCTATCAAGAATTTCCATCCCTTTCATAATTCTGTAAATGGTCAACAAATCACCTCTTTCTCTTCTCTGTTCCAGTGTTGATAGATGTTTGTGTGTGTGTGTGTGTGTGTGTGTGTGTGTGTGTGTGTGTGTGTGTGTGTGTGTGTGTGTGTGTGTGTGTGTTTACCTAGTTGTATTACACGGGAAGGGAGCTATGCTCGTAGTGACCCGTCTTTATATCTTTCAGCATCAAGTTTTTTCTTAAGATCTTGAATAGTATTTGCACACACTGTTTCTTTATCTAAGTTATTCCATTTGTCCAGCACTCTGTGTGGGAAGCTATTCTTTTTCCGATCTCTTCTATAGCTATCCTTTTTTGAGTTTCTTTTCA
>NC_134777.1:2777768-2807768 GCF_046742065.1 Oratosquilla oratoria
CTGAATTTTTCACAAACAGACAAACACACAATTGTTTTTATTTGCATAAATTATTAGGAATTCACTCGGGAAAATGATGAGTACAAAATGGAGAAAGGAAGTACTCGAAAGTAGCAAGTAATTCAATGAAAATATGATGGATTATGCAGATTAAAACCAAGAGGGATTATATACAAGGAATTAAACTGGACAAGCTTATAAAAGGAAAAGATAAGAGAAAAGAAAGAAATATAGATCATACAGAAGAATTTACTCGGTAAGTTGAAATATTAAGCAGACACAACAAGACTAGATTCAGGCCGGCAGCAGATAATTTCCTTGGAGAACAATAATGGGGTTTATTAAAAAGAATGTAGAAAGAGTGAGAGAGAGAGAGAGAGAGAGAGAGAGAGAGAGAGAGAGAGAGAGAGAGAGAGAGAGAGAGAGAGAGAGAGAGGGAGGGAGAGAGAGAGATAGAGATAGAAAGAGAGAGACACGGACAACCTTAAAGCAGGTCCTCTTCACCCCCGTTTTCTTCTCGCAAAATGACACAAAGAGGAAGCCCCATTTCTTCTGCCATTCGACAAAAGATAATTATGTACAGTAATAAACAACCCACTTACCCTCACCCCCCCAAAAAAGAAAAGAACATGAAAATCCCCAGATGTTATCTTTATAGACAGATTCACGCCGTCTGTCACAGAGAACCTTTAGTCATCACCGCTTGGGGGGGGGGACATATGCCCTGGGGCGGCACATTTAGGGGGGGGGCACATTTAGGGGGAGGGTGGCACATTTAGGGTTGATTCACACTATCGGTCCGGTCGCGCTCCAGTCTCGCTACGCTCTCGGTCCGGTCCAATATTGTCTCATTAATTTCAATGGAAGCATTCACACTGGCGCTCTCGCTCCAGTCTCGCTCCGGTCTCGCTCCGGTCACGGTTCTGTCAAAAGATATTTTTACTGGAGCGAGACTGGACCGTGACCGAACCGTGAGCGCCAGTGTGAACTCAGTTGCCACGGTCCTGCACCTGCCAGGGCTGCCGTTTCGTAGAATTTTGTACCAAATAGCGGCATGTGGCAACTGCACAAGGATATGAGGAAATTTTTTCTACATATCAGCGGGCTGTTCATAACATTTAAAAACTCAAACTTTTGTTTAAAAATCATAGAACTGTTATCAAATAATAAATGGTACATCAAAATATGACTTAATTGGTAATTGTGTTACTTATAAAATATTGTACCCCAAAAGATACGTTTTTACATACATACATATACCAAGGCTTTTTCCCCCTTACCAGGGAGGTAGCCAAAAAAGGACAAGGCATAAAATCCTTCCCACCCATTCCATCCCTGAAAACACTCCACCCCTCCACCCTCCCTCCCATCTTAGCACCTCCTAGATACGTTTTCACGGTGTAGTAAAAAATATATACGCTAAAGTTTCAGCTTTCTTTTAGCGATAATGATAATAATAAAAAATAATTTTTATATCTTACTGAATATGTTAGGGCATGGGGGCCTTGTATACATTCAAGAAAAAAAAAACTAGAACCAACATTTTGTCAAAGTTTGACAAGTATATCTTGCTATGAAAGTCTGCACACGCCCAAGGAAAATGTATGCCCCGGTATGGCAACACTCCCATTCTACACGGCAGTGTAGAAAACGCTGCAGCCCTGCCTACTGCTTCACTCCTGTCGAGATTCAGTCTTCGTTTAAGCAAATAGTGTTTCCTTCTGTCCTACCAAACCATGGATAATCCAAAGAAAATACCACAATGGAATCATGCGAAAGGTAGATAAATGATAAAAATACGTTTTCTTTTTATTTATCACTGATACAATGGCAATGCGCACAGCTAGGATATACATAAGCACCAACTGAATAAAATATAACCTACAAAACTTACTTTAATTTTGTGGTTTCAGATGAAATGCTAATAGAATTAGTCAAAGGTAAACCAGAGCTCTATGACCTAACTTCGCTGTACTACAGTCACACATCCTTCGTAATTGATGGTAAGACTTCTACTGGTGTCGAGGGAGGGGGGATGACGGGAACGAGAGCGGACCGATAAATACCTCAGAACCGAGAGTGGAGCGTGACCGGACCGATAGTGTGAATCAACCCTGAATACCTCAGAACCGGAGCGTAGCGAGACTGGAGCGCGACCGGACCGATAGTGTGAATCAACCCTTAGGGTTGATTCACACTATCGGTCCGGTCGCGCTCCAGTCTCGCTACGCTCTCGGTCCGGTCCAATATTGTCTCATTAATTTCAATGGAAGCATTCACACTGGCGCTCTCGCTCCAGTCTCGCTCCGGTCTCGCTCCGGTCACGGTTCCGTCAAAAGATATTTTTACTGGAGCGAGACTGGACCGTGACCGAACCGTGAGCGCCAGTGTGAACTCAGTTGCCACGGTCCTGCACCAGCGTTGCCGGAATACCACACCTGTCTTTTCCACACGTTTTCTTTGATCGAAAACTGAACAGTGACTAAGCTATTCTATGTTTGTGATTGACGGAATTTCTATCGGCTTAACGGGCACACACAACAATGTGGAATAGGAGTATTGCCACCAACAGAGTTCTGTAAACATTAGATGAGAAAGAAAACACATAAATAATACATAGAGGGATCGGTGACACACACAAAGGAAAGTTTTCTGCAATATCACCACAAAGTAGCTCCAACACTATGCCTCCAATGATTTAAAGAAATTCGCAGGGAAAGCTATATAGACTTTATATTATAAGCAGGTGACGTAATAATACATGAAACAATACACATTTAATTTCTGATGGTGGAATCACAAGTGGACATACACAAGTCACAAATCAACAAACATTATAGACACAACATATTTATACTCAAAGTATTAAAACATACTTTTTGAGGGATGAAAATGTACGCATATATCTATACTATAAAGTACAACATATACTTTCTCATAGAGAGAGAGAGAGAGAGAGAGAGAATGAAATTACATGGTTAATGTATGGAGTTTATCATTAACTGAGATGGTTTAAAGCTCACACAAGTACCTTTCTCCCTGACAGCCTCTGACACTAAAATTAGTGCATTTGTCGATGGTAGCTGCATCCTGTTCCTAGTCTTTGTTTTCATTAATGACAACTTTGAAAATAGTCTCTCAGCATCAGCATTTGAAGTTGGTAGAGACAAGACCTGCATTATAAAGGAACACAGATACTGAAAATGATGTGTGCCATCGTCGTCTGTTACTTTCCCTATTTTTTCATAGAACTCTAAAATATTACAGTCGGGTACCAAGTCTTGCGGCAAAGTTACGGAATCTAGGTTCCTCCATTCATTGTCTAGAATTTGGACATCAAAATCGTAAATGCGAGGTACTGCTTGAACTAAATTTGTGAGAGAAGGTAGGGCTGTTCTTGTGTTTATATCTAAAACATTTTTTGGTGATAGAAATGAACATAGGCGGAAAAGTTCATCTTCATTAATTCAACTAAGTGGTCCGCTGTACTGAATGGAAGGTTATGCTCGGCGATGAAGCATGCGAGTAGAATGGTCGCTAATACCACCCCTCTACGAGGACGGGGGGGATCCCCCTGCTGGACATCGTGTTGTTACACTGCTCCTTTTCAGCTGAATAACCGGACCTCACAAACTTACACCTTGACCATGTTACTTTCCTCTGCTAAGCACCCTTCTCTTGTATCATTACAATTTTACGACTGTTGGTGTAAATAGGTTTTTAATGGAAATTTTGGTTATCAGCAATCCATCTTACGTATAACATCCTTCTCTTGTATCACTGCAATTTTACGAGTTAGTGTAAATAGGTATTTAATGGAAAATTTGGTTATCAGCAACCCATTTTACGTATAACACCCTTCTCTTGTATCATTGCAATTTTACGACTTAGTTTATAGATATAGGTATTTAATGGAAAGTTGGGTTATCAGCAATCCATTTTACGTATAACACCCTTCTCTTGTATCATTGCAATTTTACGACTTAGTTTATAGATATAGGTATTTAATGGAAAATTGGGTTATCAGCAATCCATTTTACGTATAACATTAACTAAACATAACTTTGCACACAATATGCTAGAGGCCCCAAAGCAGATAGAAAATGTGGAAATATTTTTCCACACTGTGTAGAAATCCGTCCACATTATCCACGCCAGTTGCCAACTCTCGCTAGATTCCGTCACCATGAGCGATATTTCCACGAAACGGCAACGCTGTCCTGCACCTGCCAGGGCTGCCGTTTCGTAGAATTTTGTACCAAATAGCGGCATGTGGCAACTGCACAAGGATATGAGGAAATTTTTTCTACATATCAGCGGGCTGTTCATAACATTTAAAAACTCAAACTTTTGTTTAAAAATCATAGAACTGTTATCAAATAATAAATGGTACATCAAAATATGACTTAATTGGTAATTGTGTTACTTATAAAATATTGTACCCCAAAAGATACGTTTTTACATACATACATATACCAAGGCTTTTTCCCCCTTACCAGGGAGGTAGCCAAAAAAGGACAAGGCATAAAATCCTTCCCACCCATTCCATCCCCGAAAACACTCCACACCCCTCCACCCTCCCTCCCATCTTAGCACCTCCTAGATACGTTTTCACGGTGTAGTAAAAAAATATACGCTAAAGTTTCAGCTTTCTTTTAGCGATAATAATAATAAAAAAAAAGAATTTTCATATCTTACTGAATATGTTAGGGCATGGGGGCCTTATATACATTCAAGAATAAAACAACTAGAACCAACATTTTGTCAAAGTTTGACAAGTATATCTTGCTATGAAAGTCTGCACACGCCCGAGAAAAATGTATACCCCGGTATGGCAACACTCCCATTCTACACGGCAGTGTAGAAAACGCTGCAGCCCTGCCTACTGCTCCACTCCAGTCGAGATTCAGTCTTCGTTTAAGCAAATAGTGTTTCCTTCTGTCCTACCAAACCATGGATAATCCAAAGAAAACACCACAATGGAATCATGCGAAAGGTAGATAAATGATAAAAATACGTTTTCTTTTTATTTATCACTGATACAATGGCAATGCGCACAGCTAGGATATACATAAGCACCAACTGAATAAAATATAACCTACAAAACTTACTTTAATTTTGTGGTTTCAGATGAAATGCTAATAGAATTAGTCAAAGGTAAACCAGAGCTCTATGACCTAACTTCGCTGTACTACAGTCACACATCCTTCGTAACTGATGGTAAGACTTCTACTGGTGTAGAGGGAGGGGGATGACGGGAACGAGAGCGGACCGATAAATACCTCAGAACCGAGAGTGGAGCGTGACCGGACCGATAGTGTGAATCAACCCTGAATACCTCAGAACCGGAGCGTAGCGAGACTGGAGCGCGACCGGACCGATAGTGTGAATCAACCCTTAGGGGGCGGTACTTTGCCCTGGGGCGGCACTTAGGCATGTAAGGGCTCTGGGAAGAAAACGTGCTCCTGAATTATGATGCATCATTATAGTGATTTCATTTCGCAAGAAAGAAAGCCAGAAAGATTTTTGGATTTCATTTTATATCTTTTATACCAACCAGTTTGTTATCAGCTAAGATAAGTATATTTCAGAAGTGGATACCACACTTTAGACATGTGCAGATAGTGAATCAACTAATTGAGAAAACGACAAAGTACAATATGCCTTTGTAGATATTTATACCTTAATACCAATATACCTTTTATAGATTGCAAAAAGGCTTTTGACTCGGTAAAACTGACAAAAACACTAAATGCTACGCGTAGTTAATGAATGGAATAAACTTCCTGCACAGGTAGTGCAATGTAGTTCAGTTCGAAGCTTTAAGAATCATTTAGATAAATACCTAAGTAAGATGCTGTAATTATTATAATTTATGTTATATTATTTGTTTTTGTTTTGTTATAATTTGTCTGTCTGATTTTCATTTATTATTAGTTATATGTCAATTTATTATCATTTACTATTTACCTGTTTGTGTTATTCAACTATACCAATGCATTTATTTATGTATTTTAATTGTTATTTACATTGTTATAGTTTTAATTTATTATTAATATGATTTTTTTTTTTTTGCAACCGACCTAGATATGGATCAAAAGGTCTCCTGTCGGCATGCTTTGCCTTTGTAAAAAATGAACACATTGCAAGTGTTCTACAGAACATTTACGTGAAAGGTGCTGCTGTAATTTCACTACATGACAACAAATTTATGTCGTAGCACATTTGTAAAAATAATACTGATAACCCACTTTCGGAGAAGAATAAGCGAAGATATAGAGATCTGTATATTTTGATCACTTACTGTGATCCTCTTCAGCATCTGCTGAAGAGGATCACAGTAAGTGATCGAAATATACAAATCTCTATATCTTCGCTTATTCTTCTCCGAAAGTGGGTCATCAGTATTATTTCACTACATGAAATAAGAGCAAAAATCTAGATTGAAAAAGAAGTACGATAAGGATATACAATTTCACCCAAGTTATTTCCAACGTTTTTCGTATACACTTTTGGAGAGCGAAATGTTTGAGCATAAATGGAAAAAAAAATTAATCACCTTAGATTTGTGGGTGACATTATCATTTCAGAAACAGCATGACACATACAAAACAAGTTAAGTTATCGGCACAAGGGAATTCTCAAGGTAGACTTGAAACCGAATGGCCAATGCAAAAAATGTAATCCTAAATAATGTCAACTCCCAAGTTCAAATAAAAACAAATATGAACAATGATGAGAATCTTGGAGAAGTTGAGCAGTGTAATATTTTGAGCCAATTTTTAAAAGTGTCTGTTACAGAAATCCAAATAAATAGGCATATCGCAGTTGGATGGAGCGTGTTTGATAAACACAAGAACATCGTGAGAGGTTGTTTACATGTATGCTTGATACGCAAATTTTATCATCTTTGTGTGAAAGCTGGAAATTGACGAAGGGGACGAAAACCAAAGAAGTGCAGAGAAGAATGGAGAGCAAAATACTAGAAATAACATTGAAATTCAAGAAGAGGGCAAATTGGGCAAGAGAGTAGAGTAGAATGAAAAACATTGTGGAGGCGATAAAGGAACATGAACTGAAATGGTTAGGACACAGCTAGAAAATGGGATATGAAGTATTCATGTTCCTGACATCTCTCCCCATGTATAGGGATCGTCAGCCTATTCATAGAGAAAGTTATGTTTGTGTCTATGCACGTATACATAACCTACTGTATATCCGCATATATGATATAAGTGATATTCATATGTACTGTATACCCATACACAGAAAACTACGTACGTATATATTTAAATCCCTCCCTACCGCCCAACAGGAACGTCCCTTTACCTTGAGTAGATGAATGAATCTGGTAAACATACAAGTTCCTCAAGCAGAGATACTTGCCAAGAATCGCAGAGGAAGTTGAACGGCAAGAAACTGTGCCTCGCACCGGCACACTTACGCAACTGCCGAGTGGTGTCATTCTTCCAAGCAGTTATCCGTGTCCTCACCTCCACCCCCCTTCTCCTCCTCTCCCCCACCTCTTCCTCCTCCTCACTTTCTCCTCCACCTCCTCCTCCTCCTCACTTTCTCCTCCACATCCTCCTCCTCCTCCTCCTCCTCTTCCTTCTCCTTTTTCTTTTTCTCCTCCATTTTCTTCTTTTCTCTTTCTCTTCCACTTTCTGTTCCTCCTACTCTTCCTCACACCGTGACTCCTACCCTACCCTCCTTCTCCCCAAGGGCTCATTAAGCACGTGACACATACTGCGTATTTCTTTGTGTCATCAATTAACTTGCAATGAAACAGCCTGCCTATGAATTGGATTCCTGGTACTGTGGCCTTGCCAGCTTCCCCAGTAACCAGTTATCTGGAACTCGAGCCATAAAGTCTTCCTGAAACCCACTCACCACAATGATGCTCATGGCTGGATCTGAACCTTAGTTTTTTTTGTGGTTTGTAGTAAGAACATAAAAATGAAGGAGACTGGAAGAGACCATAAAGCCTACACTAGACAGTTCCGTGTCCATTACCACCTGTCATCCACATCCATAAAGTCGTCCAACCGTTGACCACCCTATTAGTAAACCAATTATTGCCTATTTCCTTCTTAAATCTAAATTTATTCAGTTTAAATCCATTACTGCGAGTCCTGCCTGTTATCTTGATATGATGACTTTGTGTGCATCATTCTTGTTAAAGCCTTTGATCCACTTAAACGACTCTATTAAATCACCCCGTACTCAAAGGATTACAAAGGATTACAAAGGCGGAGCATACCGACAGGAGACCTTTTGGTCCATATCTAGGTCGGATGCGAAAAAAATCATAATAATAATAAAATGACAAATAAAAACCATAATAATGTAAATAACAAATAAAAACCATAATAATGTAAATAACAAATAAAATACATAAATAAATGCATAGGTATAGTTAAGTAATAAACAACTAAGTAAATAGTAAATAATAATAAATTGACATATAACGAATAATAAATGAAAATCAGACAGACAAATGATAACAAAACAAAAACAAATATAAAATAAATTATAATGATTACAGCATCTTGCTTAGGTGTTTATCTAAATGATTCTTAAAGCTTCGAACTGAACTACATTGCACTACCTGTGCAGGAAGTTTATTCCATTCATTAACTACACAGTTGGCAAAGTTGTTTCTACCTACTTCCAAATTGAATCTATTTCCGGACAGTTTCAGACCATTGTTTCTTGTCTGATTCTCATTCAATGTGAAATTTTTTTCACTTTTGATGTTGTCAATTGCCTTTAAAATCTTAAAGACCTGTATCAAGTCACCTCTGAGTCTACGCTTTTTTAGGGAGAACAGATTCATGTGTTTTAGTCGATTTTCGTGTGATTTATTTTTGATATTTGGAATCAGTTTTGTGGCTCGCCGTTGTATTTTTTCCAGTCTGTCAATGTCTTTAATGAGATTCGGTGACCATACGGAAACAGCATATTCCAAATGTGGACGAACTAACGATTTATATAGCGCAATCAGTCCTAGAATCTTATCTGCTTTCTCAGAGGCTGAAACACACCGCTTGGATGATTTGAGGTCGTTACTGATAATTACGCCGAGATCTTTTTCACTATACACTTTTGTTAACAAATTTCCAAATAACTTGTAATCGTACTTACTGTTATTTTTACCCATGTGCATTACCTTGCATTTATTTGTGTTAAATTTCATTAGCCACTTTTCAGACCATTGCTGTAATTGATCTAAATCTTCTTGAATATATAATTGGTTTAAGTGATCATTTGCCACTCCGCACAGTTTTGTATCATCACCAAATTTGGAAACAGTAGATTTTAGTCCATGGTCTATATCATTTATATATACTATGAATAGAAGTGGTCCAAGAACGGAACCCTGAGGAACTCCACTTGTAACATTTTTCCATCTAGAAGTTTTTCCTTTTAAAATAACTCTCTGTTTTCGACCATTCAACCAATTACTACTCCAACCTAACAGGCTACCACTTATTCCGTGTAAAGCTAATTTAGAAAGTAGTCTTTCGTGTGGGACGGTATCAAAAGCTTTTGCAAAGTCTAGATATATTAAATCTATATTGTTTCTTTTGTCATAATTCGATATAACTGTGTTGTAGAATTCGAGTTAGTCACGCAAGAACGTTTCCGTCTGAAACCATGCTGGCTATCATTTATCAAACGGTTACTTTCTAAATGATGTTCGATAGCATCTCTGATGATAGTTTCCATTATTTTTCCTACGATTGAAGTCAGACTTATAGGCCTATAGTTATTTGGCTTCTTTTTGTCACCTTTTTTGAATATGGGAGTAACGTTAGCTAGCTTCCATTCTCTTGAGACATCTCCGGATATGATGGATTTCTTAAAAATAATTTCTAATGGAACAACAATCTCATTTTTCATTTCCTTTGAGATTCTTGGATGCCAACCGTCAGGCCCTGGTGTTTTATTAACTTTGAGTTTATCTATACACCATTTAATTTTTTCTTTTGTTACATTTACCGTAGTAAGTTTACCCTAGACTTTTCACAGGTTTCAGTTTGGAATTCACTTTGAGGTGTTTCGTTTACGAATACCGAGCTAAAATAATTGTTTAAGATATTACACATTTCTTCATTTGAATATTCAAATTGACCGTCAGCAGATAATAGTGGACCAATGTGATTCCTAACAACCTTTTTATCTCTAATGTAACTATAGAATTCTTTGGGATTCTCTTTGGATTTATCAGCGATGTTCATTTCGTATTGTCGTTTTCTTTTTCTTATTGTCTTTTTTAAATATCTCTGTATTGATACATAACTTTCATAGTCATTAGATGCACCCGAGCACTTAAATTTCTTATAAGCCTGTCTCTTTTTAGCAATACATTTTTTCAGTTTCTTTGTCGAGCCACTTTGGGCGAGCCTGATTTGGGGAACGTCTGTCCTTAAAAGGAATTTAAGTTTGAATCTTCTTAGTGAGCGTATTTTGAAATATTTCCCACATCTGATCTGCAGGTCTTTCGTTTAATGTTGCCTCCCAATCTTACAGCTTTACTGAAATCGGGTATTTTAGAAACACAAGTATCTATTCTAAAATTGTTTAGGAGTTTGAATCTAACTAAGCTGTGATCGCTATTTGCGTCTTTCTAGAAAATGTAAGTTAAGGTGCCTAAGCCTCTCTTCGTAAGGTAAATTTCTGAGCCCATGTATCATTTTGGTCATTCTCCTCTGTACTGATTCTAGTGAATTGATGTCCATTCTATAAGACGGAGACCAAAACTGTACCGCATAGTCAAGGATGGGTCTAACTAATGCTAGATAGAGTTTGATAATTACCTCTGCACTTCTATTCGTAACCGTCCTAGCAATGAAACCTAATGCTTTGTTAGCTTTATTCCTGGCGCTAATGCACTGTTTCCTGGATTTAAGGTCAGGACTCACTAGAACTCCCAAGTCTCTCTGTCACTCATTTTTCTCTAAAAACGTATTATCTCAGCTATATCTATTTTCGGGGTTATGTAGCCCTACGTTTAACACGCTGCACTTTAAGATATTAAAGTTTATTTGCCATTTCACCGACCATGTGAACCATTTTTAAAGATAATCCTACAAAATCTCGGCTTCGTCTCCTGACCTAATTAGGCATCCTATTTCAGTGTCGTCCTCAAACTTACTAGCATCACTATTAATCCCATTGTCCAAGTCGTTTATGTACATAATGTACTGTCTAGTTTCTACAACCGGGACTTATTGATAATGGGTGATTTCAATTTTACTGACATTGATTGGATGACCCCTGAACATGGCCAACACCCTCGAAATTAGGTCGGAAGTGGTTAGATCTGGTATATATATATAAACCTTAGTTTAGACTGGTGGCGCGTCGCCACACACGTAAGCAAGATGCTCTAATACCTGCTATTTATCTTATCTTATTTATTTGTTTGTTATCATTTGTCTGTTTATTATATTTCCCTTGATTATCATTTATTGTTATTTATCCGTTAATTCATTATTATTTACCATTTACATGTTATTTATTTATTTATTTATTTTATTCATTATTATTTATATTATTGCAATTTTTATTTGTTTGTTTATTTATTTACTTATTCATTCATCTTTTGTGATCTTTTATTGTAGCTGGTATTATTATCATCAAGGTTCAAATTTTATCACGTCCATAATTTACTTCTGTAAACTTTAACACATAAGACCCCGTTACAAAATCATTACCTCTGCTCTTCTATTATAATAACAAGGGGAAAAAAATCTGGAGTTATACATGTAACATCAAAGAAAATGTTAAACGCACTATCAAAGAAAATTATGCTTAGTTTGAGTGGGCCATTAAGTTATGTCTCACTAGGTAGGTCTGACGAAGAGGATTTTGTTTAATAAAGTAAGGTCTGTTAAGACACAAGCCTGGCTTGTGTTAAAAGCGAAATATGCGTACATCCCATACCTAATAGAATTATTGTCCGGGATGATGGTTTACTCTCTCTCTCTCTCTCTCTCACACACACACACACACACTCTCTCTCTCTCTCACTCACACACACACACACACACTCTTGTTTATGGGAGGTAATCTCAAATTTTAAAAGGAAAAATGCTCAGAAACTTTTGTCTACATCACAGATTGTGTGGTCTATCTATAAAACAAACAAAAGGAAGCAAAAATGAAGAGCAGGCTTCACGAGGGCAGTGGTGAAGAAAGGATCTTATGCAAATTTTACGATATTCCCAGACCCCGAAATAATTCTCAACTGAATGAAACTGTACGACATGTACACCTACAACATGAGATCCTGAGATGAATGAAATAGCCTGGCGTTTGGCGAAACAGAATATGGGAAATGCGTCATCGTAGTAAGATGGTTATCAAAAATATTAGCCTATTCAGTACCCACAATTTGGCACAACTGCTCTGAAAAGACGTTGTGAGAGGTATACCAAGATGGCTCTGTAACTGTATCATTACGAGAAGTTCGTCTTAATGGAGACTCCCATCTCCATTGGGGACCACACGCCCTATGATTGGGATCCGGGACATAATCCCTCCCGGACACAATCCCCCCGGACAAAATACCTCCGGACAATATCCCTCCTGGACAGAATCCCTCCACAAAAGTGAGCGGGCTGGACAAAATCCCCCCACATTATTCAGATTAGCAGCTCTCCCATTATATACCATCACGTGCAAAGTAATTAACATCGTACTTTACCGAGGTGCTAATGCATGCAGTACAGACATTTATATACTTATTAGAATAAATCATTTATGAAAACAGTTTATTGCTTCACTACTACACCTTACAAACATATATGAAAATATTATATATATATCAAAATACATAAACATATATTCACATATACAGTCAAATATCATATGAGAATATATATCAAAATACATTAATATATACATTGATTTCAAAAGTCCATCACTCATTAACAAGCTATATAAATCGTTAGTTCGTCCACATTTGGAATATGCTGTTTCCGTATGGTCACCGAATCTCATTAAAGACATTGACAGACTGGAAAAAGTACAACGGCGAGCCACAAAACTGATTCCAAATATCAAAAATAAATCATACGAAAATCGACTAAAACATATGAATCTGTTTTCCCTAAAAAAGCGTAGACTCAGAGGTGACTTGATACAGGTCTTTAAGATTTTAAAGGGAACTGTCAACATCAAAAGTGACAAAATTTTCACATTGAATGAGAATCAGACGAGAAACAATGGTCTCAAACTGTCCGGAAATAGATTCAATTTGGAAGTAGGTAGAAACAACTTTGCCAACCGTGTAGTTAATGAATGGAATAAACTTCCTGCACAGGTAGTGCAATGTAGTTCAGTTCGAAGCTTTAAGAATCATTTAGATAAACACTTAAGCAAGATGCTGTAATGATTATAATTTATTTTATATTATTTGTTTTTGTTTTGTTATCATTTGTCTGATTGATTTGCATTTATTATTAGTTATATGTCAATTTATTATTATTTACTATTTACCTGTTCGAAATGCATAAATAAAAATATACTCAAGGAGGGATTCTGTACAGGGGGGATTCTGTCCAGGAGGATATTGTCCGGAGGGATTTTGTCCGGGGGGATTGTGTCCAGGAGGGATTATGTCCGGACACCTATGATTGATCAAGGAACTGTGTCACGCACGGTATTAATCTCTTGAATGAGAACTTAGAGCTCGTATATAAACGATACATGACATTAAACAAACCTTGCACACACACCCAATCCCCTTGCTTAAGGGTATAATAATTGCTTGCAAAGTTTGTGAAGCTTTCTTTCCCTGAGCAAGGTCTTGGCCTGCGTCGTCGTGTGGCTTGGACGACGTGATTACTACGGTGTCCGGACATAATCCCCCCGGACAAAATCCCTCCTGGACAGATTACCCCCATGACAATATCCCCCCTGAACAGAATCCCTCCTAGAGTATATGTTTATTTATGCATTTGAATATATTAATGCATTTACATATTGTTTATATATTAATGTATTTATATATTGTTTATATATTAATGTATTTTAATATATATTCTCATATAATATTTGACTATATATGTGAGTATATGTTTAGTTATGTATTTTAATATATACAATATTTTCATATATGTTTGTAAGGTGTAGTGAAGCAAAAAACTTAGTACTCTTTTTCTTAGTGTACACATAACCTTCAAACAATAGTTTTTGACTACCTTTGTCACTAGTAATGATTCTGTCCATGGATGCAGATAACTGTATGACTTCAGATTAGCAGCTACCCCTTATATACCATCACATGCAAAGCAAATAACATCTTACCTTACCTTACCGAGGTGCCATGTCTCTGACGTCGGCGACCATGGAACTCCATCTTTCCCGATCTTGAACCAATATCGTTAGGTCTTGAACTTTCAAGAATAGCCAGTTAACATCATAAAGTCATTAATGACTTGCTTTGACTTCAGGATTTCAGCAGGTAACAAATAAATAAATTTGATGACCAATCAATTACATATTCATTTATAGTTTCCAAATAATTTTGATACAATAATGAGGGGGGATTTTGTCCAGCTCGCTCACTTTTGTGGAGGGATTCCGTCCAGAAGGGATATTGTCTGAAGGTATTTTGTCCGGGGGGATTGTGTCCGAGAGGGATTATGTCCCGGATCCGATTGCTACACCAACAAGCCGAGTTCGGATACAGACAGTTGCTCACCGGACAGTTGCTCATCGGACAATTGCTCACCGGACAGTTGCTCATCGGCCAAGTGATAAATAGGACATTTGCTCACCAAAGGATTATTTTAGTTATATTGAAGTTTATTACAGCAATAATATACAAACAATATACAAACCTGATAACATAATATACAGGATTTTTAGTTATATTGAAGTTTATTACAGCAATAATACAGGATTTTTTGTTATATTGAAATTTATTACAGCAATAATACACAAACAATATGCAAACTTTCATATTTTAGTTTTTAATTAATTATAAAATTCAATACCAATTTCTTCCATCCACATATAGTGATTACAGTTTTATAACTGGTGCAGTACTGAAGTGGGTTTATTGTCCTTTGTGGTTTACAAGTCCAGTCTAATGGTGTGGCCAACTGCATTTAGAAAGTCAGGAAGACACTGACTTCCTGCAGCATACCCCCTGGCACAGATAAAGTAAATCTTTATCATAATTGTTAGAGGCCAAGAACTTATCAAACTCTACAATATAATCTAATGCATTGTTTTTAGTGGGTTTCATTGACTACTTACCCTAACACTTCTAGTTCATGAACTAGAAGTGTTAAGGTTAGGAGTCAATTCAGACTATGAAAGTAAAATTTTCGACTTATTAAATGACAGAGATACATAGGAACAGTTAGCCACACCATTAGACTGGACCAGTAAAAGATCATTACTATATATTGATGGAAGAAATTGGTATTTAATTTTATAATGAATTAAAAACTAAAAGTTTGGATATTGTTTCTGTATTATTGCTGTATATATAATACAATATAACTAAAAAAAATCCTGTATATTATTTGTTATTAAGTTCAAGAAAAGTAAAAAATAATCCTTTGGTGAGCAAATGTCCTATTTGTCACTTCTCCGGTGAGCAACTATCCGGTGAGCAACTGTCCTACACCCAGCCGAGTTACAGTGGGGAAAGCCATGAGAGTTTGATTATGTGTCTGATATTTCAGGTGACGGGTGTTGTGTCTGGGATGCTGTGCTTTGATCGGTCCGTGCAGTGTTAGCAATTTCATATGGCCGTGTGAAAGGCAGAGAAATGAACGTGGACTTCAAAATGGCGTGACATCTAATATGCACTGCATGGTTAATATTTTGAATATATTACACAATCCCTTCAGATATTACTTTTTTCCAAATCACTTTTTTAAACCTTTTGTGTAAGAGACACACCATATGTTAGTTTTAATGATTAAGCAGTTGATATCAAAATAAGGTACAATAGGTACAACATTGCTATAAGATAAATGTTTTTAGACTGTATTTTTTTTTTCTTTCTTTTTTACTCTGTTTTAATAATTTACGAAACATCATCACCAACCATTTTCAAAACATTCTTTGAGATGCGGTCTCGTTTTACCATCTTCATGTCGGACCACTTATTGATCCTAAAATTTTTAGAGTGGTTTTGCTGTTTGATTAATCTGTATCCTTCACCACCTCCTACAGTTCTCTCAGCTTCCCCTGGTACTCATGCTCTTTTTCTTTCTCATTTGTATATTTTACTCTAAGCACCACTCTACCTTCTCCCTTTTCCTCTTTCTCCATCTATCCTCCACTCTCAAATTACCTTCCACCAAAAATTGATATGGTATTCACAAATCTCTCTCCTAAGAACATGGATATCCAGAACTCTTCCTACTCTTTTCCTGAATACCACCACATAGTCCATTAATGCCTTATCAACCATCCTTCCATCCACCATTCTCTCCCATGTATACTTATGCTTAACCTTTTCCTAAACACTATGTTTGTTATCATCAACTCTCTAAATACATTTCCACCATTAGCTCTCCACTATGAATTTTACTTGGCAAATCACACTTTCCAACCACTCCACCTATTATTTCGTTTGCTAACCTAGCATTGAGATCTCCCAATACCACTACATTGCCATTCCTTTCAAAAATCTCCTAGCACTCATTTAAATTTACCCAAAAAGTCTCCCTTTCCTCTACGCTCTTTTCACTACCAGGCTCATATGCGCTCACAAAGACCCACAGCTCCCTTCCCAGTTTCACCTTCATCCACATTAACCTTGAAGAAACCTCCTTTCACTCCACCACACGCTTATCTAGCTCCTGACTTATTGGTAGAGCCATCCCTTCTTTCCCTCGTCTTCTCCTCACTTATGCCTTGAATTCTCGTAGGAATATACCCTTAAGTGTTACAGAGAGCAGGATGCCTAGTCCTATCACTTCATCCCGTTTTAGCCGCCTTTATTATCCGAGTGGGAAGACTCGGTGGTAGTATTTTCTCTTACCCATACCACAGGAGATAGAGGCAAAAATGGAAATATAAACTCAGAAAAGTGGTGCAGGACAATATCAAGAGGTGGGGGAATCATAACGTAGGGCCAGTCGCTGTGCAATAAAGCAGCATAATTTCTCTATGAGTACAGATTTCCTCTAACATAGACAAAATGATGTGTGACTCTCTGGTCCGTAGGGGCGCCCCATATAGTCTAAAGTATCGGATGTATGCTACTGCGCAAGTTATGGTCATTAAGACACTTATATTATCTGCACATGAAACAAAGTGTTAGAGTGGTTATGATCTTTCCTAATATTGCATGACTCAGCCAGTAAATGACCCGATCTTCTTACTAACCAAGAAGTGCAGTCTCCACAAGGCTGGGTCGGAATTCTGGATCCTCGATAAGGGAAGGTAGTGCAGTTCCAGCCCAGTCGACACTAACGCCCAACATCGTCACACCCAAGGCCGCCGCGATGGAAGACATTACCTGTAGAGGTAAATAACCTAAACACAGAAGGATATTGGAATATCAGATAATCTTTTGGTGGAAGGTAGGCTGAGAGTGGAGGATAGATGGAGAAAGAGAAAAGGGATAAAAGGTAGGGAAGTGCTTAAAGTGAACTGCTTTAATGAGAAAGAAAAGAAGGAGTACAAGAAGAAGGTGAGAGAGGAGTGGGAGGGCGTGAAGAATAGAGTAGAACTGGGAGTGGAGGAGGAATGGGGATGGTTCAAGGAGGGAATCACAAGGTGTGCAAAGATGGCGCGTGGAACAAGGAGGATGGAAGGAAATAGAAGGAAGGGTAGTGAATAGTGGGTTAAGGAAGCAAAGAAGGTTGTAGAGGAGAGGAAGTGAGCTTTCACAGACTGGCTACAAAATAGGACGAGAGAATCATATGAGAGGTACAAAGAAAAGAGAAGAGAAGTAAAGCATAAGATAAAGGAGGCAAAGAGGAGAGTAGATGTGAAATGAGGTAAGAGTATGACAGAAAATTTTGAAAGTAAAAAAATGTTTTGTAAATAAATTAAGAGAGGAAGAGGAGGCGAATCAAGTAGAGAAGAAAAGGTAAAAGGTACAGATGGAGAGATAATAATGGAAAAGAAGGCAGAGGAAGAGGAAGATGGGCAGAGTATTTTATGGAGTTACTAAATGTGAGGGAGGATAAGGAGGTTGTAGAGGGAAGCGCTAAGAAAATGACAGTGATAAATGAGGAAAATGGAGGAGAAATAAGGAAAGATGAGGTGAAGGCAGTTGTTAAAATGATGAGAGAAAGTAAGGCACCTGGGTTGGATGGATGTCATGCAAAATGCATAAAAAAGGAGGTACAGTGATGATGGACTGGCTGGTGAGGTTATTTAATGTTTGTTTAAGAGAGGGTAGAATGCTGGAAGACTGGAAGAGTGCCTGTATAGTTTCACATTACAAGGGAAAAGGGGACAAGTGTAAGTGTCGTATTTTCAGAGGGATCAGTTTGTTAAGTGTAGTTAGGAAGGCTTATAGGAGGGTCTTGATTGAGAGGATTAGGAGAGGAACAGAGGGAATAATTGGTGAGGAACAGTGGGTTTAGGACAGGTAGGGGTTGCATGGATCAGATTTTTGTGGTAAGACAGACATGTGAGAAAGCTTTAGGAAAAGGTAAGGATGTATTTTGGGCCTTTTATATATTTTGGAAAAGGCTTTGACAGGATAGACAAGAAGGCACTGTGGGAGATATTGCAGATATATGGGATAGGAGGAAAATTGTTAAGAGCAGTCAAGAGTTTTTACGAGAGTAGTAGAGTTTGTGTTAGAATCAGAAATGTAGAAAGTGTGTGGTTTAAGGTAAAAGTGAGACTTCGCCAGGGATGTGTTATGTTGCCTTGGCTGTTTAATTTATACATGGATGGGGTGGTGCGAGAGGTAAATGCAAGGATAATGGGTCAGGGATTGGAGATGGTTAAAGAAAATGGAGAAAAGTGGGAGATAACCCAGTTGTTGTTTGCTGACGACACTGCGCTTGTAGCAGGATCAGAGGAGGGATTGAGGAAGTTAATGACAGAGTTTGGGAAGGTGTGCGAAAGAAGGAAGTTAAAGATAAACGTGGGTAAAAGTAAGGTGATGAGATGTACAAAGAGAGAAAGTGAAAGTGGCAGCAGACTTGAAGTGAGTATTAAGGAAGAGAGACTGGAGGAAGTGAATAGTTTTAGATACTTGGGTGCGAATGTGGCGGGAAAGGGAGGAGTGGAGGTGAAGGTAGAATGTAGATTGAGAAAAGCAAGTAAATGTCTTGGGGGATTAAAAGTGTAATGAGAAATAGACTTTTGGGAATAGATACTAAGAGGAGATTGTATGAAGGAGAGATTGTGCCGACAGCACTGTATGGGGCAGAAACATGCAACATAAGAGAGGAAGAGGGGAGGAGTTTGAATATTTGAGGTGAGGTGCCTGAGAAGTATGATAGGGGTTACTTAGCTGAATAGAGTGAGAAATGAGGAGGTGAGGAAGAGAACGGGGGTGGAAAGGGAGTTGGAAGATAAAGCTGATGAAAAAGTATTGGGTTGGTTTGGACACATACAAAGAATTAGTGAAGAAAGATTTGTAAAGAGGTGTGGAAGGCAGAGGTGGCAGGAGTGAACATGAGGGGGCGTCCAAGGATGAGATGGATGGATGGGGGTAAAAGGGGCATTGGGAAAATGGGGAATGTCTGTTGAGGAAGGACGAGAGAAGACAGAAGATAAGGGTGAATGGAGAATGGTTGTGTATGGATGATGCTGTGATACATGAGGAGGAGTGGGTGGGAGATGGAGAGTGAGGGAGTATGTGTGAAAAATAAATTGACGCAACCCGAACAGATTTCTCCCCGTCTTCTCCTTTTCTGCATGAGGGGACGGAGAGGGTGGGTCATCGAATTAATGAAGTGGCCTTGTTCTGGATGTGCTGTGTCTTGCGACACTGCTTCTGACCCAGACCAGTGGGCAAGATGCAGGGATGACCCGTCATCCAGAAGGAGCCAAGATAAGAGGAAGAGGGCTGGATGGGGGTGGAGTGTGTGGGGATGGAATGCCTGGGAGTGGATTTTATGCCTTTGTTTTTTGGCTACCTCCCTTGTAAGGGTGAAAGAGCCTTTGGTATATCCATGTATGTATGTACGTTTCTCCTGCTCATTCTACAGCAACAGAAGTAACAGGATTGGCCAGTGGTGATAATTGGGACACCTAGTCATGAAGACATTCCGAAGAATGACAGAGTAGACGATCCAGCCAAGGAGGCACTACTACACGAACATGTATCACTGCATTTACTTCCAATTACTACATCAACTAGTGATGCCAAGGTAGATATTGCACCACTGTACCCATAGTATTAGTTGTACAATGACAGTTTCTATGCCACTATGATCGTAAAAACGGAGGAAACATAGTATAATGAAGCCTATGATTTACATTGTGATATCACTGGCACCAGCGTGAATGTTGGACATTTGAATGTAGAGGTTGGTGATCCATGTAGTCATCGTTTCCTATAAGGGACTTTCCTAAACTAAGAGGGTTGCATTGCACAATAAAATAGTAGTGCATCTTAAACTTATTTCATTATAATTACAACTATAGATCAGAAATTGTGATGAGACAATAAAGAAATTTTTCTCAGTGACGAGCTTTCGTGATGAGTTTGAGGCTTGAGCATGAGTGGTATATAAACAAGGAGACCGAGAACCTTGTCGTAAATGTCAGTCTGAGGCAGGGAGAAAAGGTAAGAGGTACCCTGATAAATATGGAGAAACAAAAGGATGTCAGTTGAAGCGATGGAATGAGTATATGAAGACGTAGCTATGCGGATGAGATCTATATGGGGAGTAAAGGAGAGAGAAGTGGTGGGGAGGCAGTGGTATACAGGGTTGGAGCTGTGATAGTGTCTCCTGGTTTCCATTCATCAAATTTTACTTTATATTCGTCCATGGCGTTGGTTTGAATGATATTCTTGTCCAATTTTTTCCATGAGTCTACTCATCTATGTGGAAAGATATACATCCTTACATCTTTTAAACAAGTTTGCTTTTAAGTTTACTAATATGACCTCTTGTTGATTTTTCATCCCATACCAGCAAATCCTTTCTTCCCACTTTCCCATTTTTTAATCTAAATAACGATATCATGTCTCTCTCTTTGCTCATGCAATGTAGGAAGTCCTAATTTTTGCCGATGTTTCTTCATATATCTTGTCAATTAGACTTGGGATCATCTTGGTTGCTGCCCTTTGTGTTCTTTCTTTCTTTCTTTCTTTTATCTTTTTTCATGTGTGGAGACAATGCCACCGATGCGTATTGAATGGATCAAACTTTCAATTATTTTCTTCGTGACCTCTCCCATGTAATGAAATATCTCTCTTATATTTTGCAGCAAGTTATAGGTCTACTCTGTTTTCTTTATTTGACTTTCTGGTGATAGATCATCACAATCAAGATTCCTAAGTCCTTTTATTCCTTTGTCTTTGCTATAAGTTCGTTTTTCATATCATGTTATCTTATCTGTCTCCTTTTTTTCCAAATCCATTATTTTATATATTTGTATAAAATTTTATTTTCCACTCCTGACTCGTCATAAACCATATCTAGGTCTTTCAGCAAAAATATTACCAAATGAGGATCATTCTTCACTAACTGTTCTTTATATATCTATATCCAAGTTGAGATTCCATCGGTACATGGGGCCTTTTTCACCTTAGAATTCTCGAATGGTTTGAACACTTCCCCTATTTCTACTGTTATCTTGTTTGTTTAGAATAACTACATTTTCTTTATCCATTTTCTCCCTCAAACTCCACATCTACACTGAATACTGATTAAAAAAATTATTAATTTTTTCAGCTTTCATTCTTGGATCATCATAACCAACTCCTACAACTTTCAACTTGAATATTCCTTCTCTATTTACAAATCTGAAGAATAACTCAAGTTGGTCCTTGCGTATGTCGATTACACCTTCTCATATCCACCTTTTTTGTATTCATCTTTTTTCCATGTCTACCATATTTTGTCTGTTTTCCAGTGCATATTTGTTATTGTACCAATCTTTCTTTTTATCATATTTCTTCTCAAGTTCTACAGTTTCATTAAGATCCTTGAAAGTACTTTTTTATTTTAGCAGAATTTACCTTTGTAAAATTTTATTTTATTTTGTTAGAAACAAGTCTTCCGGGTATATCTTCGCCTATATATCGTGTTGGTTCTTTCAACCACTGAATTATAATATTATTTAATGCTATGTACGAAAAAAAACTGGCGTCCGGAAACCATAATAGTGTTTTCTACGTTTCCATCAATATTTAATGCTATGTTCAATGACATCCCAGGATTCTTAACTTACTTTTCCTTCCATCACTTCCATATTGTCTTTCCACAGTTAAAGTCGCCCATAAGAGTTATATTTTCACTTTTTTAATCAATCTTTTCAGTTGCGCACCTGTGTTATTTACCAGTTCTGTGCACTCTGTTTCATTCTATGTTCTTGTTTTTAGGAGGATGTATGCCACTGCGATGTCTCTTTTTCCACCCCTTTCAATTATATTTTCCTATTTTCATTATTTCGGTCATCCCTTCTCCCATTTTGATTTCTTTAAAAAGAATTACAAAAGAAGAGCAGGCCGACAGGAGACATTTTGTTCCAGAACTAGGTCGGATGCGAAAATTGAAAATAAATAAATAAATAAATACATAAGTAAATAAATAAATCAAAAAGTAGATAAATAGATCGTGATAAATGATAAACAAACAGATAAACTATAGTATTTTATTATAAATAATAAATTGATAAATAGTAATAAATGTACGGATGAATAATGATAAATAAACAAATAATGATAAATGAATAAGTAAAATAAAATATAATAAATGGCAAGCATTATAGCATATTGCTTAGGTACTTATCTAAATGAATTTTAAAACTTCGAACTGTACTGCTGTTAATGACAGATGGACTTTTAAGGTAAAAAAATTCGCGCAATATGTCCTAGAATTTTATTTACTTTCTCTGAGGCGGAATTACACTGTTTAGATGATTTGAGAGCAGTACTGATAATTACGCCGAGATCCTATTCACTATCCACTTTCGTTAACGAATTTCCAAATAACTTGTTATCGTACTTATTGTTATTTTTACCTATGTGCATGACCTTACATTTACTTATGTTAAATTTCATTAGCCACTTTATAGACCATTACTGTAGTTTATTTAAATCTTCTTGAATATCTAGTTGGTTTAAATGCTTCTTTGCCATTCCGCACAGTTTTGTGTCATCAGCAAATTTGGAGACAATATATTCCAGTATGTGGTCTATATCATCTTTATATACTATGAATAGAAGTGGCCCAAGAACGGAACCCTGAGGAACTTCACTCTTAAAACATTTCCGTCTAGAACTTTTGCCTTTTAGAATAAGTCCTTGTTTACGATCGTTTAACCAATTACTGTCCAGCTTAGTAGTGTTGCTTGGAGGTTCAAGACAACACGTTGAAGTTAAGTAGCTGTAGCTTGAAGATGGCGAGCGGCTTTGGATTGGGAGACAAACGGTTGGTTCTTCTGTCGTTTATTGTGTAAAAATTCCTGCTCTCTCAGAGAGCATAAACCTTATATACATGGCTCGTGGCAAGGTTGCCGACGAGGTATTTATTTACATAAACGCTGTTTACCAGCGAGATTTGATATTTATACAGGGTTAAATTTATATACAAGGGAAAGAGATGATACATCGTTTTGTGATAGGGGAAAAATAGCTTTAAGGAATATTTATTCTTGAGTAGTAATGTCATGGTTGGCCGGCGTCAGGGTTGGTGCCCAGCTACGTGAGAGGTCACGCCCTTTGATAATGAACAATAGACTTGACCGTAGGCTTGACCCTCGTGGTGCTGTGAGGTCAGGAATACCATACGCTCCCGATGTGTGGTGCAGCGATATGCATGTGCATAGCATGTGCATATGTCCTGTGGTGTAGAGGTGGTAGATGAAAAGGTAGATAGGTAGATTACGCTGTCTAGAAGCTCTAGTTGTCCAACATGGCTCGGTGTCGCTACCTGTGTCCGGCCTCGCGACACGTTCTGTCTTCAGATTTCCACATAGAACTTAGTGTATGAACTATAAGGAGATAGAAAGGGGGTGTGCCTAGGTGAAGGTGTTGACCTTCCCTGAGTGGCAATGGTGATTTATACAGAGAGGAATAGATACTTTTTATGGTATGATATGGCTGAGAATGAATTAGGTTTTTTGGTTTGAAACTAGATGCCTGAATTTTTGGGCCAAGCGAGACTTTACACAATTCTATTTCTGAGGCTATAACGGGGTGTAGAGATCGATGGAGTGGTAGAGGTGTTTGTGTCTAGTGTCTCGGTCGTGTCTGGTGGTTGTGCAAGAGGGGGAGAAGGTATATTCTCCATGTCAAGTCCTCTGGGAACTTGTTTTATGTTGTCCAAGTGTAGGATAGCCTCTGTGAGTTCTCGTAGGTGGAAGGCTTTTATCTTATTATGAGGTAGTGTTTCGATAGCGCGTAATGAACGTAGGAATTTGGGAGAAAGTTTTGATGTGGGTTGGTGGTTGGTGTTGTACACAATGTCACCTACAGAAACATGACAATCCCTAGAGTGAGCGTTTGCCAGTCTAATCATATCAGCTTTTGAGAGAGTCAGTGACTAATGTACTCTCTTGAAAAGAGTGTTGAAATTTATCAGAGTGACCTTGACGTAGTCGTTGAAATCATACATGGGGGGGGGGTTCTGACGTGAGGAGGTCGTACGGCATTTTCTTATCTGACCCGAACAAAATAAAATGGGGTGATTCTGATATTGATCTATTGATTATGCTGTTTATGTAGGCTTGTATCATAGGTATGTGTTCATCCCAAGATGAGCGTATGTATGTGGCAAGGTGCCTTAATATGCTGAGGATCTTCCGATTTTGACGTTCAACGAGTCCATTTGAGCTAGGGTGGTATGGTGTGGTGTTACATTTTGTAATGTTGAAATGTTGGCAGATATTGGTGAGAATGTCGTTATTGAATTCAGTGCCGGTGTCTGGGATGAGTGTTTTTTGGTGTGGTGTAGGGTCGGATGATGTTGTTGATGATGGCCTGAGCTACACTTTTGTCTGTCTTGTCCGCTAAAGGAGAGAGGATGCAGCAACGAGAGGAATGGTCCATTTAAAGTGAGAGATAGTTTGAGTAGATCAATGGTAATGGTTTCAAAGGGTCTAGAAGGTGTTGGATAGTTGTGTATAGGTACGTGACCGCTAATGTGACATTTACGAGCTATACATGAGTGACATGCATCTATGTATGTGTGTATGTCTTTGCGCATGGTGGGCTAAAAGTATGTCAATCTGGCTAGCGATATGCATTTTTCTTTTCCGCAATGTTATTACGGAAAAGATAAATGCTTATCGCAAGCCAGATTGACATACTTTTGGCCCACCATGCGCAAAGACAAGCAGTGTATTTGAGATCATTATTGATAATTACGCCGAGATCCTTTTCACTATCCACTTTTGTTAACGAATTTCCAAATAACTTGTAATCTTATTTAATGTTATTTTTACCTATGTGCATAACCTTACATTTACTTGTGTTAAATTTCATAAGCCGCTTTTTAGACCGTTGCTGTAGTGTATCTTATTTTATGAAAGGGTTATGAGTTTTGAAATTTCCGTAAAGATATCCTAGCATATATATATATATATATATATATATATATATATATATATATATATATGTAAATATATGTATATTTATATATATATATATATATGTAAATATATGTATATTTATATATATATATGTAAATATATGTATATTTATATATATACATATGTATATATATATATATATTTACATATATATATATATATACATATATATATATATATATATATATATATATATATTTATATAGCCGCCCGGACCTCAACCCTGACGGTGGTTCGGAACTATTTACACATGGACACAGAAGATGGTGTCCAGAGTATGGCACTATGGTGACGATACCCGGAGGAAGCTAATGTATTACACATACATTGATGTCCAAGTCACCCCTGGTCCGAGGTGAGCAGTGGTCAGGGACCATTACATAGAGTGGATACCCTTCCTAAGCTCTGCGCCGCTGCCAGGATTCAAACAGACCCCGAAATCATCACGCATTTACCAGACGTGCGCTCTTTCAACCGAGCCACGGCGGGCTTCTCGTTTTACATGGATTTTGGCTATATTAGCTACATTAATTTTGAAATTATTCCAGAAGCTGATGCACATGTATGGACAATTGCATTCCGTGATATCCTTTTGACATTTCATTTCTTATTTTACCATGACCTCGCGACACTCTACCATCCCAGACCTTTCATGACTTGAACGCTACTATCAAGACATGTATGTATGTTTGTATGTATGTATGTATGTATGTATGTATGTATGTATGTATGTATGTATGTATGTATGTATGTATGTATGTATGTATGTATCACTTTGGACACTGTTCTTTCCATTTTCTTACTATTTTCTGTATTCTCCATTTTATACGGGGACTATGAAAACGTTGATCTAATCTAGTGCTTATCGGGTATTTTATGAATGTATCATGTGTGTATGTGTATGTGTATGTGTGTGTGTATGATTCACAAAAGTGGATAGTGAAAAGGATCTTGGTGTAATTATCAATAATGATCTCATATACACTGCTTAGATTCTAAGCAGTGTATTTCCGCCTCAAAAAAGTAAATAAAATTCTAGGATTGATTGCGCGACCCTTTGATCTTAAAAATCCAACTGTCATTAACAAACTATACAAATCGTTAGTTCGTTCATATTTGGAATATGCTGTATCCATATGGTCACCGAATCTCATTAAAGACATTGACAGACTGGAAAAAGTTCAAAGACAAACCACAAAACTGATTCCAAATATCAGAAACAGTTTATACGAAAATCGACTAAAACATATGAATCTATTTTCCCTAAAAACTAAAGAGTACACTCAGGGGTGATTTGATACAGGTCTTTAAGATTCTAAAGGGAATTGACAACATCAAAAGTGACGAAATTTTCACACTGAATGTGAATCAGACAAGAAATGATAGTCTCAAAATGTCAGGAATTTGATTTAATTTGGAAATGGGTAGAAACAACTTCGCCAATCATGCAGTAAATGAATGGAATAAGCTTCGTGCGGAGGCAGTACGAAGTAGTACAGTTCGAAATTTTGAGATTTATTTAGATAAACACTTAAGCAATATGCTGTAATGCATGCCAGTTATTTTATTTTATTCATAAATTTATTATTATTGATTTATATATTATCTGTTTTTTCTGTTATTTATCATTGTCTGTTTATTTTATTTATCTATTCATTCATTTATTATTTTTATTTTAGTTTCTTTACATACGACCTAGTTATGGATCAAAAGGTCTCAAGTCAGTATGCTCTTCCTTTGTAGTCCTTTGTAATCATTTCAAACACCTACCCCTACAAGACAACTCAGCAAGCCCAGCTGATAATTCCATACATGCCCAATCATTAAGTACCCCTCTCCACAGATATTATTTGATGAATAAGACCACCAGAGTGTTCGAGCGTCTCTTGATGTGCAGTTTGTTTTCTAATGTCTCCGTTGAAAGGACAACCCAGAATCTCTTCCGCAGTATTTATGATCATGAAAACCACGACTCTCCTAAAATCCCAGGTCAAGTCTTAGAGCAAAAGCTAAGAGTGCAACCAGGTCAGGTCAATTGTACCATCAAATCGTTGGAGTAGCAAAAAGCAGCCCTTTGGGTGTTTTAATTGTCCAACCCTACATATGCCACTTAGAAGACACTGGTCTTAAGACCAAAAATTTAAAACTTAACATGTATTTTAGATGTGAATGAAATTTTCGTAGATTTTGATGGAGAGAAGCAACTCGAAAACCTAAGGATGGTGATGGAGGGAAGCTTTTTCTACGCTCCGCTGTAGAAAGGAGTACTAATAACAAGATTAGAGAGATGTGACTATTGGAGTACTACAGGGTTTAGTATTGGCACCAGTAATGTTTTAAGTATATATCATAGGTAAATAAATTAGGTAGCTACGCAAACTTGATGCCAAGATCATAAAAACATTGAAATGTAAAGAGGATTGTTGATTGCTACAGGAAAACCTAGACACTGATTATGAGTGGATCCAGAGGTTGAAGATGAAATCCAATACAATAGAAAATGCAACATCTTGGGAATGGCCCATAGTAAAAAGAGAATATCAAGGAGTTACAAACCTAAGATAGAAAAAAAAATAAAGGCAAAGAATGATGATGGAGGAAAACTTTTGTCTAAACGTTTCTGTTGAAAGGAGCATTGATAACAAGATCCTCTTCTCAGAAGTTTGTGTTGACAAACCAGAAGGTCCGCTTATCACTAGTGTTTACAGGAAGCTGGGTGACTCAGGAAAATGTTTGAGTGGTGCCAGCGAATGTCCCATCAAAGGGCCCCAACAAATATAAAGCTAGGGATTTTGAAATATCCTCAGATTGGCCTCTTCTCCACATGGAACAAAATACAACCAGACAAAATCCCTGGTCATGAAGAAAAAAATAAAGGACAAAAGGCAAACTAGATATAAGTAACGTGATGATTCGGATTAACGTCGCGAAACTTCCCCATCAGGAGACTAGGGCGCTACCCCTTTTTGAAGATTTTGTATCGTGGAATTCAATGAACCGTGCCCTTGGTTCAACTCGCCAACGACAGGATACGAGCCGCTGTCATCTCAGCTTCCGCCCCCATTAACGACGCCCTAACCCGCTAGGCCAGCGAGCATCCGAAGTAACGTGGCGTATAAATAATCATGCTCTTTTAACAAAGACTTGTTTGTAACAATGAATATATTGAATATACTACACAAAATTTGTCACATAATGCCCTTTCATGTGCAGAATGGAACGACTAATACCCACTGACCTGGGAAGACAAGACCTGAACACCAACACGATGATTTTGCCAAATGACAACAATAAGATCAGGTTGAAATGCCTGGAAGAATTGTTTAGTAAGAATTATCTCCCTGTAATATTCAACGAAATATGTGTGGTATAAAGAAGTTATTCAGGGCTTCAAGAATAAATGTCGTTCAGTATCGCAAGTCCTTCACCAAGTGAATTAGATATTGTATCAAATCTAACCAAAAATAGATTAAGTTCCCACTTTTCCAATTCCCCACCACACACTTACCATGTCTTTTTTATTTTTTTCCTTTAGTTCATCACTTTTCTATGTTAATTTATCACTGTGTTCTTTATTTGATTTCATCATTGTGATTTAATCTATTCCATTTGGTTTCGTCTAGGTCCCAGTTACCGTTTCCTTTCCTGTTTTACTCAGGCTTTTTATGACATTTGGTCACAAGGGTTATGACACGCCCAGTTCTGTACCACCCAACAGCCACTTTTCTTTCTCAGTTACAGCGTTACTTTCCCTCGTTCAGTTAATTGAAATCCCTATGTTTGTCCTGTTCGCTTTGCTCTTCTGTATAAATCTATTCCATACGTGTTCAAATGATAGTTACCTATTTGTACGTGTGACCATTTATCTCTTCACATTGGACACTTAGTCCGCCACTTTGGTTTGGTTACATGGTCATTCCCCTTCCCCCCTTTTCAAATTTTGTGTTTTTCGTGTTAACTTTTTCTTTCACTTTTATTATATGCTATTGTTTTTGTTTCACTCATAACGTATTTCTTTGTATTTTAGCATATCAAATGGTATATAATTCGTCATGATTAACCAAGGTCCTCTCCAGGTTGTATCCCAGACCACATCAAAACAAGTTTACTGTATGAAACCAATTATACCCCTTGAAGACGATTATTGGACGGGAATAGAAACGTCAGGATTAATAAACCCTTCAAATCAAGTCTGGTATTTTACACACACACACACACACACACACACACACACACACACACACACACACACACACACACACACACACACACATACACACACAC
>NC_134777.1:2812768-2815268 GCF_046742065.1 Oratosquilla oratoria
ATGAAACTTTATTGATTAATGTCCTACAGACATTCTGTCTCCTTAATTTTCTTGCTATGTCCTCTTGATATTATTTCGTTTTACCCAAATAGATCTTCTTTGTCACTTTTCCAACTCTTTTGAGGTTCTGAAGATAGAAATCATGTCACTTCTTTCGACGTGGACAGCCCCAGTTGTTCAGTGTTGTCACCTAACCAACATACTGGTTTCAGAATTCATTCACAACCAGAGCCATTCCAACACGCTCAACATTCCACGTTTACTTAGTACCATCCATGAAACCTTACCAAGCCTAGTGTTACGTTGGAGTTAGTCGGGGCATTCCCGAGAGCTCCAAGAGGAAATACCGCTCAGGATGTCGTAAGTCCTTCACCAGGGTAACTAGATGGATTAAACCACCATCATGGTGAAGTGCAAAGGCTGCATCATCAACGCTTACCACTTTCCTTGTCAGCTTGACAAATGATAATTCTAATTTCCACCCTTTCTCAGCTTCTCTTATATTTTCCTTTTTGTGGGGAAACTACACCATTACTGCACATTCCAATTAAGGTTATGTGGAAAAAAAATTCAATTACTTTTTCATCATATCTTCATCTACATAGCGAAATGTCACTCTTATGCTTGACAACTGCTTACATGTCTCTCCTGTTATTCTATTGTGAATATCAGGGATGACTGAGAATGAAGAGGATGGATGGGGTGAAGGGGGCCTTGAGTAAAAGGGGAATGTCTGTCGAGTAGGGTGGGGAGCAAACAAGAAATAAATTTGAGTGACGAATCGTTGTAAATGAACAATAAATTGACGCAGTCCGAAGGGATCTCTCCTTTTCTTTATTGTTGCATGAGGGTATGAGAAGGGAGGGTGGGTGGCGGTGTAAATGAAGTGGCTGGCCCTGCTGGGATGTGCTGTGTCTTGCTGCATTATTTTTTACCCGGGCAGTGGGCAGGAGACATAGATGTCCCTTCATCCACCAAGAGCTAAGATAAAGGGAAACAAATGGGTGACGGATGGGAGTGGGGGATGGAGGTATACCTTGGTTGGCTACTTCCCTAATAACAGGGAAGAAGCCTTTGGTATATGGAACCATAAATAGGATCTCTTCCTTTTATTCAAACTGACACCAGTTGATATTATTTTCGTGTCGCTTCTTGCAGCTCAATTTCAACCCTGTAAAAGAAAAGACAGTTAAAATAATACAATTTTATAAACACACTCGCACGCATGCATATATACATTCATACATACATACTTACATACATACATACATACATACATACATACATACATACATACATACACACATACATGCATACATACACATACGCGCGCGCTCGCGCACACACACACGCAAACATAAATACACAATACACACATACATACATACATAAAGACATATACCAACACCTGTATCCGGCCCTGGTACTTGAAAAATCCCTCCTACGTTTTCCGTTTTAAGCCACGCACGTACACACACACACACACACATACACACACACACACACACACACACACACACACACACACACTTATACACGCACACACACACACACACTTATACACGCACACACACGCACGTACACACACACACACACACACGGGACACCGCGAGCATAGCTCCCCTTCCCGTAAAATACAACTAGGTAGGTAAATACACACACACACACACACACACGCACGCACGCACACACACACACACACACACACACACACACACACACACACGTCTCGACAGAGACTGCAGCAGATCCGAGGTGAATACACACACACACACACACACACACACACACACGCACACTTACACACAAGCACACACTCGTGCCAACTTGCACACACCCAAATGAACTAGTTGAAGGCTAAGCCAAACTAGTGATTCCCTTGACCTCACGGTCCACCACGGAGTTTCGCTTCTGCCCTCGATCCTTCCTTCTTGTAGAGTCTTCTTTATCACCAATCCTGTGACACAAAGTGGCATCTGACCGCTGCGTCATACTTGTGGTTTATGGTGTCAGTTATCTACAAAATAACCACAGGAAACGCGCATCCTCCGATACTTGGCCTAAGCAAGACCACTATGTTCAGTGTCCCTCCACTTCTCGAACAAGAGCGCTGTGACAAGCGCGCTGTGACAAGTTACAAGAACGATTTTTATCAATTGAATTTTTTGATAATTTTACACTGAGTGAGTAATTAAATAACTGTGCTTGAAAAGTATATATGGAAATATATTTCTGCTTACAAAGATTATGAAAAGGCAATTGGGTTTAATGTGAAACTTCGCTGCTTACACTACCTTATTACGCCTACGTGGAATCCACGAATATTTAGTTATATTATAGCTGTGTGATTATGCATACCTTTTCAGTCTCAGTAATTTTGAAAAACTTTGTTGTACTTGAAAATGAAGTGTGCGTGATTCACTATGCCGGTGAAGTATGTAATGTCTTCTTAGACACTCAATCATGTTCCAGAGGTTTTCTAAGACTCTAACTTAAGACG
>NC_134777.1:2822768-2835268 GCF_046742065.1 Oratosquilla oratoria
TTTCTTTAAAAAGTGATCATTTTTCTTTAATTCTGGCTGTGGCCAGGCAATTTCATTCATCTCTGTGTTTTGGACATTTCTGAGGAAGTCTATGAAAGGAAAAACAAGACTAAATGTAAGAGAAAGCTATAAATATGGAATAAATAAAGAGAGAGGAAAGACTTGGTGTATTAAGGCTGATACAGTTATTTGATATGCATGAAACAGTTTTTCACTTTTTCTTTTTATTGCCCTCCATGAATATGTGTATAGGATCTATTTGTGTGTGTGTGTGTGTGTGTGTGTGTGTGTGTGTGTGTGTGTGTGTGTGTGTGTGTGTGTGTGTGTGTGTGTGTGTGTGTGTGTGTGTGTGTGTGTGTGTGTGTGTGTGTGTGTGTGTGTGTGTGTGTGTGTGTGTGTGTGTGTGTGTGTGTGTGTGTGTGTGTGTGTGTGTGTGTGTGTGTGTGTGTGTGTGTGTGTATTCATACTGCATATGTTTTTACAAGTTTCCTCTTGTTCTTTGTAGGAAGAGTTACCTCCCAAGAGGAATGTGGGGGCGCCCTACGTGCTCTGTGCCTTTGCGGTGGGCGTCATCCTTATGGGCGTGGGCACTTTCATCACCGCGAATGCGCAGGAAAACTTGTCAGAAAAATTTGTCCTTTTCGTGGTAGGGCTATCTCTACTATCCGCAGGAGGTAAGAGGACCTAATTATTCTCTTCTTTATGATTAAAAATAAATTTATTATTTTCAATTCCTGCTTCCCCATATAACGTTAGCATCCCCCTATTTGCCCCCGGTTTATGCTCTTCGCGTTTATATTCCTTTTATTATATTTTCTAACCCTCTTATCATTAAAAGAAAACATATTTTGTTGTCGCCAATAATAATAGATGATTTTGTTCAACTGGAAATTTCTGTTTATGGTGAATGGAAACTCTCGTCAATCTGTGGCAAATTGGTCTCAGTTACTTGTCCTGGTCCTCTCACTTGCAGAAGGCCCGAATACACACATACATACATAGATACATACATATACCAAAGGCTTTTTCCCCCTTACACGGGGAGTAGCCAAAAGACAAAGGCATAGAAACCACTCCCACCCATTCTATCCCCTACATATTCCACTCCCCTCCACCCTCTTCCCTCCCTCTTATCTTGGCACCTCCTGGATGACGGGTCATCTCTGCATTTTGTCCACTGCCCTTGGTCAGAAGCAGTGTCGCAAGACACAGCACATCCACAGCAAGGCCGCTTCACTAATTCGGCTAACCCCCCCCCCACCCTCTCCATCCCTTCATGCAGGAAAGGAGAAGACAGGGAGAAACCCCTTCGGGTAGCGTCAGATTATTTCTCATGCATACTCCCTTACCCCCCATCCCCCACCCACTCCCCCACATGCATCACACCATCATCCATACACAACCATTCTCCATTCACCCCTATCTTCTGTCCTCTCCCGTTCTTCCTCAACAGACATTCCCCTCTTTCCCAATGCCCCTATTATCCCATCCATCCATCTTATCCTTGGACTCCCCCTCATGTTCACTCCTTCCACACTTCTTTTACTAATCTTTCTTCACTCATTCTTTCCATGTGTCCAAACCATCCTAATATTCTTTCATTAACCCTATCTCCCAACTCCCTTTCCACCCCTGTTCTCCTCACTTCCTCATTTCTCACACTATCTATAATAACCCCTGTCATACTTCTCAGGCATTTCATTTCAAACACATTCAAACTCCTTCTCTCTTCATCTCTTATGTTCCATGTTTCTGCCCCGTGCAGTGCTGCCGGCACAATCACTCCTTCATACAATCTCCTCTTAGCATCCATTCCCAAATGTCTATTTCTCATTACACTTTTCAATACCCCAAGCCATTTACTCGCTTCTCTTAGTCTACATTCTACCTCCATAAATCACTCACTATGTTGGATTTCATGTTACTGTCAAGAGTTACCTTAAGGCGTTATCAAACTGGGTTATTTTCTATCCGATTGTTGGAACAGATATGCAGCCCTCAGCTTTCGGGAAGAAATCTTATGTGCTATATTTTTGTTTAGAAAACAAAATGGTTTGCCAAAGTGATTTTACGGCGGAAAAAGTTCTAGGGGTGGGCAGTGCCGCTGATTGGAGATTGGAGTAAAAATAGCCCTGTGTGATAATACCTTTGGAGTAAATAGAGTACTTCATCTATCGACAGTGAACAGAATATGATTAAATGACGTTGTGGAAGTCGTTGTAGCTGAGGTGTTGTGGAACGAAAACGTCGATGGAAGGCCTCTGAAGCACAGAAATTTGCATGCAATCAGCGAAATTTACCCCGACGCCGTCACCTGAGTTTCTTTCCCGCCAGAAATATAGGCTGGCGGAAACAGCCAATACTTTTGGTTATCTCTCGTTGAATTATAATTGCATATGATTTATAAAAAAAATTACATTTTCCGCTGTACTATGAGGTGCTGACTAACATATTTCACACGAGTTTTGTTGAACAAAGGCGACTGAAACTCAGGAAATGATGATGATATCGTTTTGATTTACTCTTTTTCCGGTGCACGACTTGCACTTAGTGTACCATGGCGTGCACCCCCTGAATTAACTTTGGCGTTTCTATTTTAGGACTTTTCCTGTTAGGAGCAGTTATTGTGTGTGCAGTCGCCTGTTGCAAGAACAGATCCCTCCAGCCCGCGATCTCAGGGGACATCCTCCACTGTGGCGAGTCCACCTTCTACGGGAACAAGTCTTTATTGCTTGTGCCAGAGGAGGAGGAAGAGGATGAGGATGAAAAGGGAGCCAACAAGGGGGGCCAGGACAATGCCTTTGGCCGGAGGACCTCCTCTCGTCGCAGAAAAGAAGGAAGGATCAATCTAGCCTGTGGGGATGATCACCCTGAGAGTGGAGTTGAGTAAGTAGCCAAGAACGACTGGAGTATAGTAGTATATACTTAATTGCAATATTCAGTTATGGAGCTACACTCGTAAGGGTCTGTCTTTTTCTCCAACCATCCTATCTTATTTTGAATTTGCTCATGGTTTTAGCCATTCCAGTTGAAGCATCTATATGGAACAAAATGTGTTCCTACCACGTGCTTACTCTTCAACCTCCATTTCAGGGTGCTGGCAAAGACTGTAACGGAAGAGCGACATCGGATGCAAGTCTCGCCCCCGGGTTACCACAGAAGCAGCGGCAACTTCGAACTTGACATGATATCCCTCGAACGTCTCGGACTCGATCACATCGGCCTAGAACGGCTGCACAGAGTCCATGCCCAGGAAGTCCTAGCTAGGGACTTCGAATCCTACCATCCTGAGGTGACGCTTGAGAACGATAAACAGCAACGTGGACGGTCATACAGGTGAGTTTGGATGTACATCCATATTCCAAATTTCACTACCAGTGTTATGGTCTTCTTATTATTTATATAATTATTTATTTATCTATTTATCAATTCATATGTTTGTCTTTGTTTTTATATTTGTTTATTCATTTATGCATCATATATATATATATTTATTTATTTATTCGTTTATTTATTTATTTATCTACTTATTTATTCCACTAGTGGACCACCCTCGAACTCCTGGTAATCCGCATCCCTTCCTCTTTGGGTGGCGTCATGTTCTTCTTGCAGTATTCTAATGTTGTTGTCCATATATTTTAGGCGCCATAGTGATTCTGATAATATATCAGGGAAGATTCGGTTAGGTTCTGAAGTCGGGGAAGGGAGTCTAAGTTGGAGAAAGGACCCGTAAAATAATTCTGTTATTGTATCCTTAGTTGGACACGGATGGCATCACAAGAGATTTGTTTATTAATTTTTTTTTCTTGACACCTTGACGTGGTGGATAGACTTGAGAATCTTAATTATTACAAAAGCTATGTCGATAGAGAGGAAATATCTGCAGGGTCACCCATATCGAACAGGTTTTGTAAGAAAGATCAGACAAAGAGCAGCTCACACACACAGTCGCTGGACCCACTGCTAACTAGCATGTCCAGATGGCGAACGGAAATTCCTCATAGATATATGGGGTACCGTCATAATGATGGCGTGGACCATTGGGCACCCTATAAATATAGGGCTTCACAGAACATAATGAATAAGGTGACACCAGAGAAATACCTCACCAGAAACCAGTTGGCACGGGGGTGAGATTACTGAAAAAAAAAAATCATAGCAACCATGAATAGTACAACCAAAACAAACCGGGTGTTCCTGATTGAAATCTTATTATACTTATAAAAATGCATTTACAACATAGTAAAGATCCAGTTATAAAAGTGACATTGACCGTCGTTAAACTTTGGTACCTGTGTTTACGAGGGAAGGGGGGGCTACGGTGAGGATAGGTCGGATCACGCTGTCACAGGCAAGTGAGTGCTCAGGTCGCACTGCGTCCTCTCTGATGTCACGTGGTCAATCGTACCACGTGGTTCGAACAGGGTAATTAAGAGAGTCTGGGTAGTTTGTTTTCACCCTCCTTGTACGTGAATCTTTTTTTCAAATTCTAATGCAATGCTGATAATTCGGGCTGCATGAACTGTACCTCATCAAATGAGGGAGAGTTTAATGTTTCAGTTAGCATCAAGGGCCTCCTTTGGGTGGAGGACAGTGAGACATACCCCCACTTTTTGAAGCCTGGGGGAGAGTACATTTTGCCCCTCCCCCACTTTTCTTGGTGGAAATTTATTATCATTATCGTCAAGATCATAGAAAACGCTCTAGTCAGTCCTAGAGAGCCGTCAGAGCACTAGCTGGCTTTATGATGTAATCAATATGAATAATGTACAATGGAAATTATTAGAGGTTCTAACTTGGCATACTTTTTTTTTTCGTTTCATTAGCCTCTTTCGAGTGGAGGGCAGAGGGACTTCCCCCCCCTCCAACACACATACACACCCTCTATGTATATATACTAGTATTCAGATTCTGTCCCCCACAATTAAAAAGGCTTACAGAGGTCTACAAAGGAATAGCATACCGACGGGAGATCTTTTGATACATAACTAGGTAGGATGCTAAGAATAAATGAATAAAAATAATAATAAACAAGCGAACAAGGAAATTGCCAGGCATTACAGTATATTGCTTTGGTGTTTATCTAAGTGAAGTCTATTTCATTTATTGACCATCTCCAAATTACATCTACGTCCTGACAGCTTGACACCGTTATTTCTCGTTTTGGTTCGTATTCGTTGTGAAAATCTTTATCACTTTTCATGTCAAATCTCTTTTTGTTAACAGGAGGAGGCCACAGGTTAGCATTTGTCTGGTATTTTATCCGATCACGGGAAAGGTAGAAAGATGACGAGTTAGTTTCACTCAGTACCATAAATGCGAATATATGCAAAAACACCGACAATAACAAACGTGCCCGTGCAGTTACTCGAGAGGAAAGCGTGTACGAGTATTTGGCGAATAAATGAAAGTCCACAGTCATAAATTCCTGAATTCCTTTACATTTATATTTAAACACTTTTTATCGTCTCACCAAAGGCAAAAAGAAAGCAGTAATTATGATGATAATAAGCAAATAAGTAAATAAATGAATAGGTAAATAGACATAAGTAAACACATAAATAGATAAACAAATTAATGAATAAATGAACAAATGAATAAGTAAAGGATTAAATAAATAAAAGGATAAATAAATAAATGAATAACTGAATAACTAAATAAATTAATGAATTATTAAATGAATTAACAAACTAAATAAATGCATAAATAGATAAGTAAATGAATAAATGGGTAGATAAAAAAAAAAAAAACTTTTCTTTCTTCTCAGTATGACCACACGTGGCCAGTCCGGAGAACCTGTCAAACTGATCCGCAATGTGACGTACAACAACACGATGAGAATCAACCGCAAACATCGCCAAGAACAACATTTGCACTTGCAAGAACAGCACTACAGATACATGCAGCAGAAACAACAGAGGAAGCAACTACACCAAGAGCATTTTGACGCCCTTGAGCACCAGCGTTATCGCGCCAGCCCCTCGGCGAAGGAGACGGGGAACGAGGGCGACTGGGAGGTAGAAGACGACGAAATCGCAGGTGTACGAGGCTTCGCCCGAAGGTTCCAGAGAAAACGGTCCAAGAAAAAGAAATCACAGCGCGAGGGCGACCTCACTCCCGAAATCATCTATCCACTGCCCAGGTGAGACACAAGCCACACTGGAAAGGGAAGGGAAAGAATGAGTTGGGAAGTTAGTTATGGGAAGGGATTGGATGTAAATTGAAGCAAAAGAAGTGAGAGAGAGGGGAAAGGAAGGGAAGAATAGAGAATGAAAAGGAAAGATAGTGATGGCACGTGATAGAAAGAAGGGAAGGGAATGGAAGGCGGTGAGGAAGAGATAAGAAAAGGAATGGAAGAAAGCAACAGGATGAGGACGACAAGGACTGGAACGAAATGATGGTAAGGGCCTAATGAATATAAGGTATAATACAAAATATAGAAAGTATCGTTATTATAATAATTCAATTTTTGCTCTTGTTCCTAAATATAACCATGATCCTATTTATATAAATCAAATCTACTTCGTCATAAATCCAATAGGGTCTAAAGGTGGTATTATTATACAGTAGTTGATATAATGATCAGCAACAAAGCGACAAGCTCTAATATTGATAAAGAAACGATGAGGAAATACTTTAACACCGTAAATACATAGAGGAAGCTATAAAGGAAAAAAAAAAGAGCAAAGGGAGACAGGGAGATGAAGAAAAAAGAAATGATAGAATGTTACAGAGAGCGGAAATAGAGACCAACAAAAAAACGTGTTTAGTGTAACCACTAGAGTAAATGCAGTGAGGAATACCATGTTTGCTATGTTTACTTTAGTACCAAGAAAACCAGGTTAGATAAATGTTTGGGGGAAATATTGAACACAATGAATATATCTGTATCTGTCCAGGTAGGGTTAATATCACCCTCTATCCTTGACACCTCAGTTCCGGTAGGTTCTTCCAAAGACCGTTTGTCGTCCCGCCAGAGGAGAAATGGCGGTTACCTAATGTTTCCTACTATTTTCTTCTTCTTCACCCTAATCCTGCAGCTGCAGCCAAGAGCTCCTGGAAGCGGCGGGAATAGTTAGTCATACTTCCAGCCTAGACCGTGGGACCCATCACAGCCGACCGGATGCCGAAGAGGCCAACACCGGTAACAAAGACAGTCCACCAGCACCACACCCGCACCATCGCCTTCGTCCCGGTCGCGGGAGTGAGAAGCAACGACGCCCATCTATGGGCGTGAGCAGCCTGAAGAAGTCAAGTTCAATGACCTCAACGCACCTGTACCTTCAAAAGAGTATGTCTTCGTCACCGGCTTCTTCCCTCCCAAGAAAATCCTACCACTCTTCCGACGTGGACCTTAACAAGGCGATCGACTCCACCGGCAGGTGGGAAAGCGTGTTTCTTTATTGAGGGTTCTGGTATTAGGGATTCAGTGTTCAGGGAATTTCCTGCCACGGGGACCTCCGTGGCGCTTCCTTCCGGTCAGTCTGCGAGCTTTGCCACGGTTTATGCCTGGAGATGTCGCATTACAGTATAGGATTAAAAATCATCCAGAGGCAGATAACGTAGGGGTCTCCCCTAATCCACACACAGGTTTGATAATTAATAATCGTACAGGGACCGTACTGCATCATCCTGTTTTCACTATATGGTTGTGTTTGGCCAGGCAGTATCATTGTTGATAGGTTTTGCCAAATATTGGCCGTCTTTCATACATACATATATATATATATATATATATATATATATATATATTATATATATACATATATATATATATATACATATATATATATAGATATATAGATATATTTATATATATATATATATATATATATATATATATATATATATATATATATACAATCTCCATGACCGTCGCGCAGAGGATTCGAACCACTGCCAATAGACCCAAGAGAGTCCACAGCACCCGCCTTTGACCACACGACCACAGACGATCTAAAAGTGTACGAACTCGTAATCTATCTGATTACCGAGATTGGGGAGGTTGCTAACTGCCACCCATATAAACCCCTTTTTACCATACACCTAATCGCACCAGTGGGAATGGTAAGGACTAGATCGAATCCTCCTCAAGCTTCTCGTCATCGTAACTATGTGAATAATTCGCTAGTGGACAGCGACATCAATCATACAATCTCCATGACCGTCGCGCAGAGGATTCGAACCACTACCAATAGACCCAAGAGAGTCCACAGCACCCGCCTTTGACCACTTGACCACAGACGATCTAAAAGTGTACGAACTCGTAATCTATCTGATTACCGAGATTGGGGAGGTTGCTAACTGCCACCCATATAAACCCCTTTTTACCATACACCTAATCGCACCAGTGGGAATGGTAAGGACTAGATCGAATCCCCCTCACGCTTCGATCTAGTCCTTACCATTCCTACTGGTGCGATTAGGTATATGGTAAAAAGGGGTTTATATGGGTGGCAGTTAGCAACCTTCCCAATCTCGGTAATCAGATAGATTACGAGTTCGTACACTTTTAGATCGTCTGTGGTCGTGTAAGGGGGAAAAAGCCTTTGGTATATAATAAATAGTAATAATAATAATAATGATAATAATAATAATAATAATATATATATATACATATATATATATATATATATATATATTACAAAATTACAAAGAGCATGCCGACAGGAGAACTTTAGGTCCATAACTAAGTCGGATGCGGAAAAAAGTAGATAAATTGATAAGATAATAAATAGATAACGATAAATAATAAACAAACGGAAAAGTAGCAATAATTTATAATATCAAAAGAAAAATAAACATAAATAATAAACGAATAAATAAATAATAATAATAAATAGAATGAAATAAAACAGATGGCAGGCATTACAGCATATTGCTTAGGTGTTTATCTAAATGATTCTTAAAGCTCGAATTGTATTACATTGCACTGCCTCTGCAGGAAATTTATTCCATTCATTTACTACACAGCTAAGTTGTTTCTACCCACTTCCAAATGAAATCTACTTCTTGATAGTTTGAGATAATTATTTCCAGTTTGATTCGAAGTGTGAAATTTTCGTCACTTTTAATGTTGCCGATTCCTTTTACATACATACATACATACATATACCAAAGGCTTTTTCCCCCTTACACGGGGGGTAGCCAAAAAGAAAAAGGCATAGAAACCACTCCCACCCATTCCATTCTCTACATATTCCACTCCCCTCCACCCTCCTCCCTCCCTCTTATCTTGGCACCTCCTGGATGACGGGTCATCCCTGCATCCTGTCCACTGCCCTGGGTTAGAAGCAATGTCGCAAGACACAGCACATCCACAGCAAGGCCGCTTCATAAATTCGGAGACCCACCCCCTCTCCGTCCCCTCATGCAGAAAAGGAGAATCTTAAAAACCTGAATCAAATCGTCCCTGAGTCTACGCCTTTTTAAGGAAAATAGATTATGTCTTTGTCGATTTTCGTATGATTTATTTATGATATTTGGAATCAGTTTTGTTGTTCGCTGTTGTACTTTTTCCAATCTGGCAATGTCTTTAATACACACATACACACACAAGGTCAACCATTATCCACTGGAAAATAGTAAACACACATAACAAGCAAACACAAATCTATGGAAGGGTGAAATACCTCCTCAACTTTTAGAAAGTTTAAAACAAACAACCTAGATACTGACGATAAAAAAGAAAAAGAGAGAGAGAATGGTAGGACTCAATCCTGAAGATTTAAAGAAATCTAGTCTAGCAGTCATGACACGTTCGTTATATACTATACAAATACACATACACGCACACCTCATTCCTTTATCTTCTATCATTAAAAAACACGTCACACCATCACACGAGCAACGCCCACATCGCAGGATGTCAAATAAGCACAATCCAACACTTTTCCCTGCCTGACCTCGACCAAAGAAAAGACATTACAAAGAACAATACTTTACAATGAAGATATAATAACGACGTTTAATTGTTATTAATCCCACGTACAATACGTCCTTTATTTATGTACAACGCCTAGTAAAATGTGTCGACCGTTCTACACTGTAACCGGCGGGAAAATGGTTTCCTAAGGGATGTCTCTTCCTAACAAATTCAAACCCACAGACAACAACTGTATTCTCTATGTTTTGTCCTACATATGGCGAATGTTATTGTGTTGAAAGCTTTCTTATCCCAGTGGCTAAGTCTAATAAAATTAATTAGTTTCTGCGTCATTCTAGTTGTAGCTTCAAATGTCGTCTGCTATTAACATAGCGCGCGTTGTAAGCCGACTTCCAACCGTCGAGACGACGGGACGCTTTGCATTTCGCGGGAGAAGGCCAAATCTACAACATAAAATCATTAAGCTGACGAACAATTTCTACAACTTTTTTGCCTTTGTGAAAGCTGTTTTACTTACTATTAAGTTCACCTGATTAACCATAAGCTGCACAGCTTGGGCAGAAGCCTGAATGTGGAAACAAGAAAAATTCTACCAAACAGCAACACTCGCTGCAACACAAGTTACGAGTACACCATTTTCTACACAAAGCGCTGAGCTGCCCAAGGCTCAATAGAAAAGAACATAAAACAAAAGGCCCACAAACTGACCTTCCGCAAAGAATAAACACGAACACGTGTCAATAATTAACATAATACAGTTTCCACACTGGCGTAACATATATAAAGAAAATATTTCTACTAGACAACTCTAGCTGTGACCAAATGACTTTATTCAGCTTTTTGTTAAACCCTTCTATCTCACAGTCTATATAAAATCCTATAATTATACAATTTTAGTTATACAACTTCATGAACTCAGAAATGTTTAACGAGTAAATAAGAAGAGAAAGAGAAATTAACGTCAGAAGACTCTTTTAGGTTCGTGTTAATACAGTCATCACAAACAACATCGTTAGTCGTCGTCACGTAAAAAATTCTCCGTCACACTGCCGACTCACGCACTCATGCTAACTCTATTTAAGTAACACACGCACGTGTTACGTTGTTTAACCTCTTCAATACGAGTCAAATTCTCGCGGGCAGCATTAGCTGCCTGATGTACGATGATGCATCACAATACTCGCATTATAAAATATAAAGTTACAGCTGTATTACTCGTTCTCTTTCACTCTGAATGTTAATAACCACAGAAAATATGATCAGGCCAGTTCACAGAATATGGGGGTCACTCAGCTACAACTACAAAATAAATATAATAATCAAGACAACATTAGCATCCTCATATACACAATCGCTCCCCATGACGGTGGGGGTAAGGGTAGTGATAGTGTTACTCGTACCAGCGTGTTAACTTTTCCGTAGCTCGTTTAACACGTGTTATGTTGGTGTTAAACATACACCGTGTTAAGATCACACTGTTGCGTCGAATTCTGTGTTAGCTTCTTAACACCACTAAACGTGTTTCATACGTACAACGCACGTGTTACGCCGATTGTACTGTGTTATGTTCCCTGTATACATATATATCCGCATATAGATATATATATGCATATATATATATAGATATATATATATATATATATATATATATGTATATATGCAATAAAAACACTAGGAGCGTGTGTTCACAAATGCGTAAATAACCACTAGGAAAAAGTAAACTAACGAAGCAGAGCGCTTTCGTGTAATTACATCTTCAGTGCAGATACAAAGAAGGAATTGTATCTTTGTATCTGCACTGAAGATGTAATTACTGAAGATGTAATTACACGAAAGCGCTCTGCTTCGTTAGTTTACTTTTTCCTAGTGGTTATTTACGCATATATATATATATATATATATATATATATATATATATATATATATATATGTATGAGTAAAAAACCACTAGGAAAAGTAAACTAACGAAGCAGAGCGCTTTCGTATAATTACATCTTCAGTGCAGATACAAAGAATGAATTATAAGATGAAAACAAGGTACAGAATATATGACATAGTGAAGAGGGTATTCGGAGAGGTAGTGGAAGAAGTACACGTGACGGACGTTTGGGCCGTCCTGGTAGCCAACAAGTATGGGACGTTTGGGCCGTCCTGGTAACCAACAAGTATGGGACAACTGCTCATAATTTATATGTATATATACATATATATTATATATATGTATATATACATATATATTATATATATATATATATATTATATATTATATACATATATATATGTATATATATATATATATATATATATATATATATATATATATATAGGCAGGAGATTTTCTCTCAAGCATGTTTGATAAAAATCATGGCGAGATTTTTTGCAAAATTATTGCAGAGATTCATGTCTGCCTTTCCTCTTTTTCTGAGAGAATTTTTCCGTCTACAAGAAGTTGTCTTATAATATCTCCATATGACGTTATTTTGTACATTACTTTGGACATGGGTAACTAAGTATATGTGTATGTATATATATATATATATATATATATATATATATATATATATATATATATATATATATATATATATTCCAAGGGGGCATCAAAAAGTTCGTG
>NC_134777.1:2842768-3055268 GCF_046742065.1 Oratosquilla oratoria
TTACCTGGTTTCCACAAGACAAATCCCATAACAATCTACCCCTCTCCTTCGTCATCGTCATCTTCAGTCACATCTACTCCACCCCGTATCCATATATGTCGAGGGAGAGTTTTATCTGACATTGCATCATCCTGCTGCTCTGCTAGTGATGAAGATGGAGGCTAAAACTAATACAGAAAGTAAAAGATAAACAAATACGAGAACTAAAGGTAGAATGTAATAGATCAAGAATATTACAAGGCAGTGCAGTAGAGCAGTAATTGTAGTGTAATAGAGCCTTTTTGACAAAAAAATAATGAAATGGAAGTAATTTATACATATATATGTGTGTGTGTGTGTGTGTGTGTGTGTGTGTGTGTGTGTGTGTGTGTGTGTGTGTGTGTGTGTGTGTGTGTGTGTGTGTGTGTGTGTGTGTGTGTATTTACCTACCTAGTTGTATTTACCTAGTTGTATTTTGCGGGAAGGGGAGCTATGCTCGTGTTGTCCCGCCTTTGTATCTTGCAGTGTCTAGTTTGTTTTTAAACTCATGAATGGTTTTTGCGCATACTATTTCATTGTCCAGTTTGTTCCAAGTGTCCAAAACTCTATGAGGAAAACTGTTTTTCTTCAGTTCTCTTCTATAGCTATGTTTTTTTATTTTCTTTCCATGTCCTCTTGTGTTTCTTTTGTCCCAGTTAAGTAAGTTCTCACTATCGAGTACCTCTGTGCCTTTCATGATTCTGTAGATGGTCAATAGGTCACCTCTCTCTCTTCTTTGCTCCAGTGTCGGTAACTCCAGTTTAGCCAATCTCTCTTTGTATGATAGGTTTGCAAGTGCAGGTGCCATTTTTGTAGCTGCTCTTTGGATTCTTTCTATTTTCTTTATATTCTTTTTGGTACTGGGGGACCACAATGTCGCTGCATACTCTAATCTAGGCCTTATCAATGTAACCAATATTTTTTTCATCATGTCTTCGTCCAAGTATGTAAACGCCACTTTTATTGATCTTAGCAAATTGTAAGTCTCCCCGACAATTTTGTTAATCTGTATATCATAGGACAAGTCGTTCGTGATAATTACTCCCAAATCTTTTTCGGATCCTACTTTCTTTACTTCTTTGGTTCCAATTGTATATTTTCCTGATATTCTGTTTTTGCTTTTTCCAAACTCCATTATGCTACACTTCTTAGTATTAAAGTCCACTTCCCATTTCTGACTCCAGTTCCATACCCTATTTAGATCTTCTTGCAGTGCTTCACAGTCCTCATCAGTTTCTATTTTCCTTAGTAGTTTGGCGTCATCGGCAAAGAAGCTCATGTAGCAGTTCACGTCCTCATCCATGTCATTCATATAGATAGCAAACATTATTGGTGCCAGCACAGATCCTTGCGGTACTCCACTGATCACCTCTTTCCAGTCTGAATATTTTTCTCTGAGCACTACTCTCATCTTTCTACCAGTCAGAAAGTCCTCTATCCATTTTAGTAGGTTTCCCTGTATTCCTCCTATGTGTTCCAGTTTTTTTAGTAGTTTTCTGTGTGGTACTTTGTCAAAGGCTTTTTGCAAGTCTAGGAATGCACAATCAGCCCATCCATTTCTTTCTTGCACTATGTCTATTAGTCTTGAGTAAAAGCATATTAAGTTTGTGGAGCATGATCTTCCTTGTCTGAATCCGAATTGTCTTGGGTTTAATATGTCATTGTCTTCCAGATGTTTTACCCATCTATTCTTGATTATTTTCTCACAAATTTTGGCAATGGTGCTTGTTAGTGATACTGGCCTATAGTTGGTGGGTTCTTCTTTGTTTCCTCCTTTGTGTATTGGTACAATGTTAGCGTTTTTCCAGTCCTCGGGTATCTTTCCTTCTTTGAGTGAGCTGTTTATTAAGATGTGTATTTTGTCTGTTAGTTCTTCTTTGCACTCCTTTAGAATCCAATTTGCAATACCGTCCGGGCCATGTGATTTTCTGACATCCAGCCTTGATAAATGTTCTGATATTTCCTTTAGTGATGCTGTAAACTCATTCATGAGGGGAGATTTCTTGTTTTTGTCTATGTCACAATTCGGTATTTTCTCTCTGGTGAAAACAGATTTAAAGTGATTGTTCATGACTTCGGCCATCTCTAAATCTTCTGTGTATTCTATGTTTCCTTGGCATAGTTTCACCAATTCCTGTTTGTTTTTAAGTTTACCATTCACATACCGATAGAATAGTTTGGGTTGCTCTTTGCATTTGTCTATAATATCCTTCTCATGGTTCCTTTTCTCCTCTCTTCTCACATTAACATACTCATTTCTATAGTTAACATAAATTTGCCATTTGCTTTGTTTTTTGTCTTTTCTCCACTTTTTCCAAGCTTTGTCCCTTCTGTCTTTTGCCTCACTGCATCTTTTGTTGAACCAACATTTAATGTACTCTCTCTCTCGCTTTTGTCTTGGTACATGCCTGTTTACCCCTTCATTGTAGTTTTCCATCAATATATTCCATTTCTCTTCCACTGCTGTTTCTTCCCTGTAAAATATTTCCCAGTTTGCACTCCGGAAGAATGTCTTTAGTTTTGTAAAGTCTGTTTTGTTGTACCTCAGTCTTCCTTTCCTATGCTTTTCGTTCCTCTCTATGTCTATTTCTTCCTTTAGTATAGTTTCGATGAGTACATGGTCACTCTTTCCAATTGGTGTCTCATACTGGACTTTATGCACTATTTCAGGCTCTGTTGTAAATATTAGATCTAGTTTCGATGGCTCTTCATTATTTCTGTACCTTGTGTTTTCATGGACCCATTGGGTCATTGTGTACTCCATGGTCATATCTAGCAGTACATTGCCCCACGAGTCATCTCCTCCTTGCACTGTCATGCTGTCCCAACAAATTTCTTTGCAATTGAAGTCCCCCATAACTACCAGATTACCCTTACCCATTAGTATCTCATTGAGTGATTTTCTTGTGTCATCTAGCATTTTTTTATGTTCAATTTCTTTCCAAGCGCTTGTTTTTGGAGGCACATAAGTCACCACAAACTTTCTACTTTTCATATTCTTGCCTTCGACTTTTATCATGATCAATTCAGCATTACCTTTGCCCTCTGCAATTTTTGTCACCTTTAGGTCTTTCTTGGCCAAGAACATGATTCCCCCTCCCTGTTTCTTGTCCCTGTTTTTTATCCAGTAGTTGTATAAACCTTGTCCGATAACAGTGGATGGTATTTCACCTCTTAGTTTAGTCTCTACAATTCCCATTATGTCTGGTTTTGCTTCTAACAGATAATCATTGAGTTCGTTCAGTCCCGAAATTAGTCCGTCAATGTTGGTATAGGCCACTTTTAATTTTCTTCCTTCTCCCTGGTTTCTTCTTCCCTTGTTTTGTTCGTTTTGAAGCGCCATTGTCTTAATCTCAAGTCTATTACTCTCCACTGGAATTCTTTGCATTCTGTCTCCGATCTTTTCAAGTTTTTTTCCTTTGCTTCTTCTCTTAGCGCCCTTTCTTTTTCTAATTCCTCAGTACTCATTTCTCTTTTTATCCATATCTTATTGTATTTTTCACTCTTTGCCAAGTTACCTACTTTTTCAAATATGTCTTCTACTACCACTTGTGACCTTAGTTTTATCTTTAGAGGTCGATTCCTATCCTTAGTATAGCGACCAATTCTGTAAGTCTCTTCTAAGTCTGTGCCTGAATCACTATCTCCCCCCTGAATTTCATTAAGGATTTCTACTGCTGTCTCTTTTTCTTCTTTTTCTCTCATGTACCTCGCCAATCCTTGTTTTTCTTTAAGCCCATAAACCACAATACATTTCTTCCTATCTACTGTGTCCCTGACCCAATTTGCTTTTTCGTTAATCACTTGAATGATTGTGTCTTTTGCATTATCTTGCATTTGCTGCTTGACTATTTCTTTGAAAGCAATTTCTTTATTTTCAATATTTTCTTTCCACTTTTTAATTTCCTGGATACTGTCCCCACCTAAGTTTTCTTCGATCTTTTGTGTCAATTCTTGGAATTTGTTGTTCACTTCTTGCTTTAGATTTTCGCTATTATTATCATTAGTTTTCTTCTTTTCATTTTCATTCTTCAGTTCATTTATGTCTCTTTTCATTTCTTTAATTTCGTTTGTAAGATCCAAGTTAGCTTTTTTCAGGTCAGAAATTTCGTGGTTAGTCTTAGATAAACAATCAATTAAACCAATTACCTCTTTTCTTAAGTCCATGATTTCATTTTCCCACCGAGTCCTATTTTTGCTCATCTCTCTCTCTATCTGTGTGTGTGTGTGTGTGTGTGTGTGTGTGTGTGTGTGTGTGTGTGTGTGTGTGTGTGTGTGTGTGTGTGCGTGTGTAATAAAACCGCTTAGAAAATAAAATGAAAGGTAACCGAATGTTTTCGTCTATTTAAGCCATTTTCAAAGGTACAGAGTAAGGTCGCAGTGACATTGTATATACAAAAGAAGCACATTAGGGAGGAGTTAGGACAGATCCATTAGTGACCTCACTCTCTCAGCACTGCCGGACGTTTGACCCGGCTACTGTCAATAATTTTATATGTTACAAAGTTATCTAATTTATATATTCCCACACTCATATTCTTGTTGTTCTCAAATGAATATGAGTATGGGGATGTATAAATTAGATAACTTTGTAACATATAAAATGGATGACAGTAGCCGGGTCAAACGTCCGGCAGTGCTGAGAGAGTGAGGTCACTATTGGACCTGTCCCAATTCCCTCCTAATGTGCTTCTTTTGTATATATAATGTCACTGCTGCCTAACTCTGTACCTTTAAAAATGTCTTAAATAGAGGAAAATGTTCGGTCCCCTTTCATTCTATTTTCCAAGTGGTTTTATTACACATTTTGTGAATCACGTGTTTTTGTGATATATATATATATATATATATATATATATATTTAGATATGAAAATAAATGCTTGCATAAGGTTTTTCATGGAACAACTTTGTTATGCGCACTTGTGTAACCGTGACACCTATGAGCTTGGATAAAAAAAAAATTCCAACATAAGGAACAATGAAAAAGATACAGCATAAGGAACAATGAAAAAGTATAACTTTGCAACAAAATATAGTATTCGAAAGAAATGTGGAAATGAAGAAATACATACATACTAATTTCTTAAGACAGGTGGCATTTGGTATAGATTAGGTTTTGGCTAGGGCCATTCTCATTCAGCTCTAAGGTGATATCTGAATTTTGGAACTCTGAAATCGTAAGCCAGATATTTATCTTGAAAAACGGTTCCAAAACCAGCCCAAGTAAAATCATTAAGCTGTTAATCTAGCATATGATGAAGCGGTAGGGGTCAACCAACTCTGGTTTTTGAACCCTACTGTAAAGGAGCTGTGCTTTGCTGCAATGCCTTTGGCCCAATCAATGTAACAGGGAATAGTGATACTCATTCACGCCAAAAGTGCTGAAATAGAAAAGGTGATTAAATGAGATTTAAATGAGTATGTCGTCAGCATGTGCTTTGACTTGATAACTGCTTTATTGAGGAGTAATAACCTCTGGTTTGTATATTTACTCAGCTTTAGTGTATAGGGTTGGAAGTGTGTTCATGGGATCCCATCTCTTTGTCTTCACTTGTCAAGCTTTACCTTAAATTTGTTTAAGTTATTGGCCTGGATTATGTTTTCATCCAACTTGCTCCACAAATCCATGCATCTGTGTGGAAAGCTACACTTTCTAACATTTCTTTAAGCAAACTTGGTTTTTCAGACTTTTACAACCAATTACCGCTTAATGATCTTTCATCCCGCACCAACTAGTCTTCTCTGTCCATTTTTTCTATACATTTTTCTGGCCTAAATATCATTATCATGTCGCCTCTCTCTCTTTATTCTTCCAATGTTGGAACTCCCAATTTACACTGACTTTCCTTATATATCTTGTTTAGTATTGGGATCATCTTTGTGTATGTGTATTTACTTAATTATATTTACTAAATTGTAGTATACAGGAAAGGAGCAATGCTCATGTGTGTATGCAATTATATATATATATATATATATATATATATATATATATATATATATGTATACATATATATGTATACATATATATATGTATATATATATATATATATATATATATATATATATATATACATACATGTAATGATGATGATTCAGTTTAATTTCACAAAAGTCCCCTATCAGGAGGCTAGGATGGTGCCCTTATAGAGGATTTTATAGTGTGAAATTTAATGAACCATGCCCTTGGTCCAACTCACCAGTGGCAATGTTCAGAACAGTCACCTCAACCTCTGCCGCAAATAGCGATGCCCTTTGTCGTCCAGCCAGTGAGCATATATATATATATATATACTGGTGTATACTCATGTATATTATGTAAATCACAAAATAGTCCACTGCAATCTTTCCAGCTGCATAGTATTAATTTGTAAATACCTTGTGAATAGACTTCCTCACAAATAAAATTTCTAAACATGTACAAATGTAAATCATTAGTTACTTGTCCATATATGAATCTTCACAAAAATTGGTGCCAAAATTAACTTTATCAACACGAATATCATACATTATTGATTTTGTACTACTCATTGCCGAACAACTCAAATGAGATCAGGGGCAAAACTTATTTTGAAATAGATCTTATAAGAATAAGATTCAATTTAATCCATAGTTCACATCTTATCATTTAATTAAACTGAATGATAATTAACCCCTTCGATATGATGACGCCTACGTAGGCGTTATGAGAAGCGAGTGGGTATATGAGAATGCCGGCATTGGCGTCTTGATTATATTTATTTTGTAGTTGTAGCTGAGTGACCCCCATATTTTGTGAACTGGCCTGACCATATTTTCTGTGGCTATTAACATTCAGAGTGAAAGGGAATGAGTAATACAACTGTAACTTTATATTTCATAATGCGAGTATTGTGATGCATCATCGTACATCAGGCACCTATTGTTGCCCACGAGAATTTGACTCGTATTGATCCAAGTTTCAAGGATCAAAATTTGGAAAATATATTTCAGCTCTGATTTGTTTTTTAATCCCTATAATTGTTGGTCACACATTATTCCTTACACTGTAAATTGCCTTCTAGAGTTTGATCTTTGATATTAATAAATAAATAAATAAATTAAATAAATAAAGTAGAAAAAATAGGACTGGTTAGATTCAATTTAAGGAGTATTTTGCAACAATTGTATATAGAAATAAAATATATATATAGTGAAGATGTAAATATGTTTTTAATGTTGGAGTTTTTGTCTATCTATATACCAAGGGCTTTTTCGTCTTTACAAGGGAGGTAGCCAAGACAAAAGGCAAATACTCACTCCCACCCATTCCACTCCCATCCACCATCCTTTCCTAACTCCCATCTTAGCTCTTCATGGATGACAGGTCACCCGTGTATCCTCCCAACTTCCATGTGAGATTTTCAGGTCATTTTGGCCACTGGCTCTGATTAATTCACAATTTCACCCACAGGTCGAGGACCATGAAGCCTCCTGCGGATATCACTTGGAGACCACTCAGGCCAAAGATGCGGGCAGTAGAGACAGAAAAACAAAAATCCAGCCAAAGCCTTAGATTTGGCTGGGCCCCACGGACATGCCCTTGGGTCCAGGTTCCTCACATGTACCTCAAGGATTCTGTGCACAGTCTTCTCCCTCTGGGACAGGATTGGCCCAAATAGGCCGACCTGACGGTTTTGCTCAAAAATCCATGAAGTTTGCCAAAAACCGTCAGGTCACTGATTTGGCCCAAACTTGCTCCAGAAGGAGAGAGTCATGCACAGTGTACTGCGAGGTATACATAAGGAACCTGGATCCAAGGGTGTGTGCGCGGCGACTAGCCAAATTTGAGCTTTCTCTGCACTTTCACGTTTCCGCTTCTGGTGCCTGTACCTTTGGCCTGATTGGTGTCCAAATGTAATCCAAAGGAGGCCTCATGACCCTTGACCTATGGGTGAGATAGTAGCTCAATTGGAGCAAGTGACCAAAATAACCCCAAAACGAAAAACTCTCAAAGGATTTTCCCAAAAATCGTTATGTCACCGGTTTGACCTAGACTTGCCCCAGAGGGAGAGCCATGAAAAGTGCACTGTGAGGTACACACGAGGAACCTGGACAAAAGGGTGTGTACATGGTGACCTGCCAAATTGAGACTTTTTTCTGCATTTTCACATTTCCGTTTCTGGCGCCCTTACCTGTGGCCTGAGTGGTCTCCAAGTACAATCCAGAAGAGGACCAAGTGACCAAAATGATCCCCAAAAATATCTTTCAAATTGTCAGGCCACCGATTTGGCACTAACTTGCTCCAGAGGGAGCAAGTCCACTTCGAAGTACACGTGAGAAATCGGGACCTGATGGTGTGTACGTGTTGACCAGCCAAATTTGAGATTTTTTTCTACATTTTCACATTTCCGTGTCTGGCGCCCGTACCTTTGGCCTGAGTGATATCCAAGTGATATCCATGGGAGATCTCGTACCTCACGACCTGTGGGTGAGGTAGCGGCCAAATCGGAGCAAGTGACAAAAAAAAAAAAAAACATAAAAGGGATTTTGCCAAAAATGGCAAGATCACCGATTTGGCCCAAACTTGCCCCAAAGGGAGAGATTCGAGCACAGTGCACCACGAGGTACACCTGAGAAATAGGGACCTAATGGTGTGTGCGTGGCGACTAGCCACATTTGAGATTTTTCTTTTTTTTCTATTTTCACATTTCCGCCTCAGGCGCCCGTGCCTATGGGCTGAGTGGTGTCCATGTGCAATCCACAGGAGGCCTCGTGGCCCTCGACTTGAGGGTGATATGGTGGCCCAATCGGAGCAAGTGACTGAAATGAACTCCCCCTCCCCCCCAAAAAAAAAGAATCTCAAAGGGGGTTACGGATTAAAAAAAAAAAAAATCGTCAGGCCACCAATTTGGCCCAAATTTGCCTCAGAGGGAGAGAGTCGTGTACAGTGCACTGCGAGGTACAAGTGAGTAACCTGGACCCAAGTGTGCGTGCGTAGCGACAAGCCAAATTTGACCAAAGTGGTGTCCAATTACAATCCACAGGAGGCCTTGTGGTCCTTGATCTATGGATGAGATACCGGCCCAATTGGAGTAAGTAATCAAAATTACCCCCAAAATGCCACAGATTTTGCCAAAAATGTCAAATAACCGATCTGGCCCAAACCTGCCCCAGAGGGAGGGAGCCGTGCACAGTGCACCACGAGGTACACGTGAGGAATCTGGACCAACGGGTGTGTGCGTGTTAACTTGCCAATATTGAGCCCTTTTCTGCAGCTTCATATTTCCGTTAGTTTCGCTCGTACCTTTGGTCTGAGTGGTGTCCAAGTGCAATCCACAGGGTGCCTCGTGGCCCTCGACCAATGAATGAGATGGTATCCCGATCGGATAAAGTAACCAAAATGACCCCAAAACGAAAATTTCTCAAAAGGCGACACGGATTTTGCCATAAAATAGTCAGGTCACCGATTTGTCTCAAACTTAGCTTAGAGGGATAGAGTCGTGCAATGTACACTGCGAGATACACGAGAGGAAGCCTAGACTCAAGGGCATGTGTGTGGCGACCAGCCCATTTTGAGCCTTTTTTTTTCATTTTAAAATTTCTGTCTCTGGCACCCCTACATTTAGTCTGAGTGGTATCCAAGTGCCCTCGTAGCCCTCGACCTGTGGGTGAGATGGTGGTCCAATTGGAGCGACCAAAATTACCTAAGTTGAAAAAAATAATAATAATAAAATTGAGTTATCCACGGTTATTGCCAAAAATATTCAGTTCACCGATTTGGCCCAACTTTGCCCCAGAGGTACACAAGAGAAATCGGAATTTAATGGTTTGTACATGTCAACCAGCCAAAGTTGAGATTTTTTCTGCATTCTCACATTTCCGTCTCTGGCGCCCGTATCTTTAGCCTAAATAGTATCCAAATGATATTCATAAGAGCCCTCGTGACCCTCGACTTGTGGGTGAGATGGAAAAAAATTATTTTGAAAGCCACGGGTTTTGCCAAAAATCGTGAGGTCACCGATTTGGCACAGCCTTGCCCCAGAAAGATTCGAGCACATTGCACCACGAGGTACACCTGAGAAATCGGGACCTAATGGTGCGTGTGTGGCGAATAGCCAAATTTGAGATTTTTTCTGCATTTTCATATTTCCGCTTCTGGGGCCCGTACCTTTGGCGTGAGTGGTGCTCAAGTGCAATCCAGAGGAGGTATGGTGGCCCTCGACCTGTGGGTAAGACTGTGTCCCTGGACCTGTGGGTAAGATGGTGGCCCAATCGAAGCAAGTGACCAAAATTACCCTAAAACGAAAAAATCTCGAAACGGTTTAACCAGGGATTAAGCCAAAAATCGTCAACTCACTGATTTGGCCAGAACATGGCCCAGAGAAGGAAATGTGAAAAATCTGAAAAAGGCTAAAATTTAGTTGGTCGCCACTCACACGCCCTTCGGTCCAGCGTCCTTAAGTCTACCTCGCAGTGCATTGCTTACGACTTTCCTCTGGGCCAAATCGGTGAACTGACGATTTTTGGCCAAATCCCGTGGTTACCCTCCCCCCCCCCCCTTTTTTATCGTTTTGATCACTTGCTCCGATTGGGCCACCGTCTTGCCCACATGGCGGGTGCCAGAGAAGGAAATATGAAAAATCAGAAAAAGAAAAGGCTCAATTTTGGATGGCTTCCACGAACGCGCCCTTGGGTCCAGGTTCTTCACGTCTACCTCGTAATGATGCATGCACTGTGTTCGACTATCTCCCTCTGGAGCACGTTTGGGTCCTTTATGGTCATTATGGGTCATTATGGTCACCTGCTCCGATTGGGATACCATCTCACCAACAGGCCGAAAACCGCCAGGGCTCCCGTGGATTGCACTTGGACACCGCTCAGGGCTATAGTACGGACACCAATCAACATAATGTCAATTCAAAGTTTCCATAAATTCAGCACTGCGAGAAAACATGTCACCATTTTGGAACCCAAAATGGTGACACGATGATGGTGTACCACTCCTGATCGTCGGTAAATTTTCCCTAGATATTAGTTTCAAAGATCAATGCCTACCCATTCCAGTTACCGCCTACTTAGCTGTCGTTCTTTTTTTTCTGCTGATACCTCAAAGGATTACAAAGGATTACAAAGGCGGAGCATGCCGACAGGAGACCTTTTGATCCATATCTAGGTCGGATGCAAAAAAAAAAAAAAAAAAATCATATTAATAATAAATTAAAACTATAATAATGTAAATAACAAATTAAATATATAAATAAATGCATAGGTATAGTTGAATAACAAACAAACAGGTAAATAGTAAATGATAATAAATTGACATATAACTAATAATAAATGAAAATCAGACAGACAAATTATAACAAAACAAAAACAAATAATATAACATAAATTATAATCATTACAGCATCTTACTTAGGTATTTATCTAAATGATTCTTAAAGCTTCGAACTGAACTACATTGCACTACCTGTGCAGGAAGTTTATTCCATTCATTAACTACACGGTTGGCAAAGTTGTTTCTACCTACTTCCAAATTGAATCTATTTCCGGATAGTTTGAGACCATTGTTTCTTGTCTGATTCTCATTCAATGTGAAAATTTGGTCAATTTTGATGTTGTCAATTCCCTTTAAAATCTTAAAGACCTGTATCAAGTCACCTCTGAGTCTACGCTTTTTTAGGGAAAACAGATTCATGTGCTTAAGTCGATTTTCGTATGATTTATTTTTGATATTTGGAATCAGTTTTGTGGCTCGCCGTTGTACTTTTTCCAGTCTGTCAATGTCTTTAATGAGATTCGGTGACCATACGGAAACAGCATATTCCAAATGTGGACGAACTAACGATTTATATAGCTTGTTAATGAGTGATGGACTTTTGAAATCAAAAGATCGCGCAATCAATCCCAGAATCTTATTTGCTTTCTCAGAGGCTGAAATACACTGCTTGGATGATTTGAGGTCGTTACTGATAATTACGCCGAGATCTTTTTCACTATCCACTTTTGTTAACGAATTTCCAAATAACTTGTAATCGTATTGTATCATCAGCAAAAGTAGTGAGTCCATGGTCTATATCACACACGATAATGCACTAACTGCTATTTTATAGTGCGCAGGTGAACTATATGGTTTCCTTGTTTTTTCGGCGCGTATGTTTTTTTCATCCTCCACTCATTTTTACAGCTAGGTTCATTAGAACACAGCATGTGATAGCAAATAAGTGACCATTACGGAAGAGCAAAAAATGAAATTGTGGACGGCTTAGTATTATTCTGTTAGACATAGATTCAATCCATTTCACCTCCGATGTTAAGCTCGTCTCTTCGCCGCTAGCTACCTTAACGTCACCCCAGACTATTGTCATCAGTCTGCTACGAGATTCATCAACGTATTGTTGTCGTTTTTTTCCAGCTATACCATTATTGTACACGCGGATATTGCCAGATGAGTATTGAGTTCTGGTTCCATGTGGGATTCCATTAGCTGGCATGTTGTGATGTCCGCCATATTGTCTGTATGTTCCCATTAATGTATATTATGGTCACCTCTTTCTAGTACAAATTTTCTATTAGTCTTCGTATTCTATGACGAGGCTAATTTCACTTAAACAATAATGACCTTTTTATATAGATTCTCATAATCCCATGCTTTTGTAGATGTTTGAGCAAGGATCACGTACGCAGCTGTTGATCGGCAGCTAATCAATCCCTGTGTGGATGAGAACCATACTGCATTTAGTGATCTCCTGTCCTGCCTTCCAAAAGGTATTCCTTCAACATGCAAATATCCCTCTGAAAAAAGACACCAGCATTTTATATACGTGTTGCTCAGAAGCGGTCGAACCATACCTGCCCCTATAGCTAACAAAGGCGGAGCATGCCGACAGGAGACCTTTTGGTCCATATCTAGGTCGGATGCAAAAAAAAAAAAAAAAATCATGTTAATAATAGATAAAAACTATAATAATGTAAATAACAAATAAAATACATAAATAAATGCATAGGTATAGTTGAATAACAAACAAACAGGTAAATAGTAAATTATAATAAATTGACATATAACTAATAATAAATGAAAATCAGACAGACAAATTATAACAAAACAAAAAACAAATAATATAACATAAATCATAATCATTACAGCATCTTACTTAGGTATTTATCTAAATGATTCTTAAAGCTTCGAACTGAACTACATTGCACTACCTGTGCAGGAAGTTTATTCCATTCATTAACTACACGGTTGGCAAAGTTGTTTCTACCTACTTCCAAATTGAATCTATTTCCGGATAGTTTGAGACCATTGTTTCTTCTCTGATTCTCATTCAATGTGAAAATTTTGTCAATTTTGATGTCAATTCCCTTTAAAATCTTAAAGACCTGTATCAAGTCACCTCTGAGTCTACGCTTTTTTAGGGAAAACAGATTCATGAGCTTAAGTCGATTTTCGTATGATTTATTTTTGATATTTGGAATCAGTTTTGTGGCTCGCCGTTGTACTTTTTCCAGTCTGTCAATGTCTTTAATGAGATTCGGTGACCATACGGAAACAGCATATTCCAAATGTGGACGAACTAACGATTTATATAGCTTGTTAATGAGTGATGGACTTTTGAAATCAAAAGATCGCGCAATCAATCCCAGAATCTTATTTGCTTTCTCAGAGGCTGAAATACACTGCTTGGATGATTTGAGGTCGTTACTGATAATTACGCCGAGATCTTTTTCACTATCCACTTTTGTTAACGAATTTCCAAATAACTTGTAATCGTACTTACTGTTATTTTTACCTATGTGCATTACCTTGCATTTACTTGTGTTAAATTTCATTAGCCACTTTTCAGACCATTGCTGTAATTTATTTAAATCTTCTTGAATATCTAATTGGTTTGAGTGATCATTTGCCACTCCGCACATTTTTGTATCATCAGCAAATTTGGAAACAGTAGATTTGAGTCCATGGTCTATATCATTTATATATACTATGAATAGAAGTGGCCCAAGAACGGAACCCTGAGGAACTCCACTTCCAACACTTTTCCATCCAGAAGTTTTTCCATTTAAAACAACTCTCTGTTTTCGACCTTTCAACCAATTACTAGTCCAACCTAATAGGCTACCACTTATTCCATGCAAAGCTAATTTAGTAAGTAGTCTTTCGTGTGGGACGGTATCAAAAGCTTTTGCAAAGTCTAGATATATTAAATCTATATTGTTTCTTTTGTCATAATTCGAGATAACTGTGTTGTAGAATTCGAGTAAGTTAGTCACGCAAGAACGTTTCCGTCTGAAACCATGCTGGCTATCATTTATCAAACGGTTACTTTCTAAATGATATTCGATAGCATCTCTGATAATAGTTTCCATTATTTTTCCTACGATTGAAGTCAAACTTATAGGCCTATAGTTATTTGGTTTCTTTTTGTCACCTTTTTTGAATATGGGAGTAACGTTAGCTAGCTTCCATTCTCTTGGGACATCTCCGGATATGATGGATTTCTTGAAAATAATTTCTAATGGAACAACAATCTCATTTATCATTTCCTTTAAGATTCTTGGATGCCAACCGTCAGGCCCTGGTGTTTTATTAACTTTGAGTTTGTCTATACACCTTTTAATTTTTTCTTTTGTTATATTTACCGTAGTGAGTAAGTTTACCCCAGACTTTTCACAGGTTTCAGTTTGGAATTTACTTTGAGGTGTTTCGTTTACGAATACCGAGCTAAAATAATTGTTTAAGATATTACACATTCCTTCATTTGAATATTCAAGTTGACCGTCAGCAGATAATAGTGGACCAATGTGATTCCTAACAACCTTTTTATCTCTAATGTAACTATAGAATTCTTTGGGATTCTCTTTGGATTTATCAGCGATGTTCATTTCGTATTGTCGTTTTCTTTTTCTTATTGTCTTTTTTAAATCTCTCTGTATTGATACATAACTTTCATAGTCATTAGATGCACCCGAGCACTTATATTTCTTATAAGCCTGTCTCTTTTTAGCAATACTTTTTTCAGTTTCTTTGTCGAGCCACTTTGGGCGAGCCTGAATTGGTGGACGTCTGTCCTTAAAAGGAATGTAAGTTTGAATCATCTTAGTGAGCGTATTTTGAAATATTTCCCACATCTGATCTACAGGCCTTTCGTTTAATTTTGCCTCCCAATCTGTAAGCTGAAGCTCCTGACGTAGTTCTATGAACTGAGCTTTACTGAAATCGGGTATTTTAGAAGCACAAGTATCTATTCTAAAATTGTTTAGGAGTTTGAATCTGACTAAGTTGTGATCGCTATTTGCAACAGATTCACCGACTTCTACATCAGTTACCATGCTTTCGCGGCTAGTGATCAATAAATCGAGTAAGTTTCCATATCTTGTGGGCTCTTTTACATGTTGAATTAAGTAATTGTCACCAAGAAATCAATCAAGCGACTACCTATATGGCCATGTTCAAGGGTCATCCAATCAATGTCAGTAAAATTGAAATCACCCATTATCAATAAATCCCGGTTGCAGAAACTAGACAGTTCTTGAAATAACAGTTTGTCGTCTGCTAATGATAATGTCTTTGGCCTATATATTACACCTATATTCATTTTTTGTCCATTTGTTTGGGTTAACTCTACCCACAAACTGTCATATGCATCCTGTTTCACTTTCTCTAAAACACAAGCATGAACATTGTTTTTAACGTACAGTAGAACACCCCCACCTTTCTTGTGGTTTCTATCCTGATGAAAGTGTTTAAATCCCGCAATATTAAATTCAGCTTCGAACTCTGTACCATTTAACCATGTCTCAGTTATTCCTATCATATCGAGATTTATCGCTTTTGACATACGCCTGTATTTCTTGAGATTTGTTCCTAATACTACGAGCATTAAAGTACATAGTTTTAAGAAACTCGTGATTATTTCTTTTTGACACATTTTGAGTTTCAATATCATGTCTTATATTATCATTTTGTTTTTTATTTATGCCTTGCTCTATATTATTATTATTTGGTCCTTCATTGACATTCAATGCCTCATTAACATTTCTCCTATCAAAATTAACATTTCCCCCATCACGGACATCTGGTCGATTACGGTCATCCGATCTATTTTGTACATTTTGTCCCCCTACGTCACCGTGATTCACGCCGGCCTCCCGTCGTTCAGTGACATTATGTCCGGCATCCCTTTCTAAAATTATATTTTGTCCTCCAGTGACATTATATCCTACCGTGATATTTTTTCCTCCACTATAATTACATCTCATCGTGATCTTTTGTCTTCCACTGTCATTACATCCTATCTTGATATTTTGGCCTTCATTGACATTCTGTCCGGTATCTCTTCCTAAAATTATATTTTGTCCTTCACTGACATTATATCCTACCGTAATATTTTCTCCTCCATTATCATTACATCCTATCGTGATATTTTGTTCGCCACTATCATTATTTCCCATCGTGATCTTTTGTCCTCCACTGTCATTACATCCCATTGTGACATTTTGTCATATGACATTACATCCTAATGTGTCATATCGTCCTCTAGCGACATTACATCCTATCATGATATTTTGGCCTTCATTGACATTCTGTCCGGTATCCCTTCCTAAAATTACATTTTGGCCTTCAATGACATTATATCCTACCGTGATATTTTCTCCTCCATTATCATTACATCCTATCGTGATATTTTGTTCTCCACTATCATTACTTCCCATCGTGATCTTTTGTCCTCCACTGTCATTACATCCCATTGCGACATTTTGTCCTATGATATTATATCCTAATGTGACATTTCGTCCTCTAGCGACATTAAATCCTAAAATTATATTTTGTCCTATACTGGTACATTGTTCTACATTAATGCTATACTCTACACTGTTTTCCCAAGTACATTCTATTTCCCCTTCCCTTTGGCCTTCTACCCTAAAAAAGGAGCTAGTTCATTACAAACTCCCACAATGAGGTTTGTAAGAACATCTTTGCCTCTGCGGGTAAGGTGGATCCCATCAGAAGCGTAAAGGTCATGGCGCCTAGAAAAGAGATACCAAGGATCAAGAAAGTGGTATCCCAATTGTGTGCACAACTGCGATATCCTATCATTGATCCCTATGGCTCTACTGTTCCAACACGAACCTGCGTAGATCCTCGGGAGGATCCCACAGACTACGTGACGGCTCCCACGTTCCTTCATCTCCTGAAGGAGGACCTTGTAATTCCGAACAAGCTCCTCTGATCTCACCCTACCTACATCGTTACTTCCCGTATGAACAATCGTAACCGTGTTCTTCCGTCCTTGCTCCCTGATGGACCGGGTACAATCAACGATCCCACGGCCCGGTTGACATACAAGCTTGCAACGTCGCTTAGTCTTTCGCTGCAGGATGTCGTCATAGCCTCGAACTATGGAGTCCCCCACCGCCAAGAACTCCTGGTTTTCAGCCACTTCATCCTCCAGTAGAGCAAAACGATTGACTAGAGCCAGCGGTTGCTCCACAGGGCACACGTCTACCGAACGCGGGCTCGACAAACGGGACCCCACGGAGCGCCACTCGCTCATGGCAGTGACAGTAGGTGAAGAAGTGGAACGCTCTTTGGGTTGTGGGGAGGGTTCACTCTTCTCACGGAGCGCACTCCTGAGAAGCCGAATTTCCTCCTCACACATCCTGAGACGGACCTCTAGGTTCACGCAACCTTCACAAGCCATTTCGCTCCCCCTTTAGCAATAAAAACGGCAAAGAGAAAATACAAATCAACAACAAAAAATCAAAGCGGTCTCTAATAAACTAAATACGCGAAGCTTACTCTGCTTACCTTATACTATTTGTCCTACCTTTGGAGTACGGTAACAGAAAACTGTTTTGAAATTAAATAGAACCCTGCACTTTATCTTATATCTGTCAGTGATCATCTCAATATGTCTAATGACAAAGTTTATTTTTGTATGGTGAAATAGCGGCAGCTTCAGCTATGACTCCTCCCACCAGGACTCCGTTGTAAAATTCTCGAGGGAGGATCCAAATTATTCAGCATCTGCATTTACTCAAAGTGAGGATAGTATCATCAACACTAAATTCATTACAGGGTCTGAAAATATTTCATGTATTCGGTCTCAACTTGTTCCCAACTCACTGGCCTCTGAGATGATGCCAGCTTCACGCGTCAACCCTATTGCTTTAAAATATGCTTACGCCACCTTCAGGGCGAATTTTCATAGAATGTTTGATGCAAACCTGGTAGGTGATAATTTTCTCTAGTGTTTCGGGTTGGCTGACGTACTCTCTTCCTCTATGGGCACTGAATTTTTTATGCGTGCTCAGGCTAGAGCCAGTACGGTGGTCTCTGAAGTACTAGTTTCATTGATAAATTCACAGTGAACAGAAAAAAATCTATTACACTAGATAGACTCCGACTTGTTTTGGATTACCTATTCTACATTTTGTTACTCGCTCCATCTGAACGAAGGATTGTTTCTTCTCTTAGTTATCAGACAGATGAGTCTTTACTAACATTTACAACAAAGCTTTCTAGAAAGTTAAAAGAATTGCCTCATTGTACCTTGCTAGCTCCTGCACTACCTAGTCATTCACAGCAGACCACGGAGGTTCATACTCCTCCTCCACTAACTCCTCTGTCTTCGACACCTATACAGAGCACACTCCTTCATCTCCATCTATTCCTACTGTGCTTACTTTCATATATTGTAACCAAGTAGGTCATTCTAGTGTTTTCTCTTTCCTTTGTAAGCATCATGAGCGTTATTCTAAGCAGACTCCTGTATGCAGACGTTTTACTACTTCCTCTTCTAGCATCACACATGACTTTTCAAGAATGACATTTCAACCTCAATATAGCTATTGTCATGTCCAGTGTTCCTGGTCAGTGTTCCAAGATTTTGAAGCTTAGAGCAGAAAATAGTTCAATCCCCAGACATACTCAGTCCCATTTTCACAATCGCCCATATCAAAATCCCAAAGACTGACTAACAGTGATCAGTCCTGCTGTCTCTTCCCAACTCCTTACCTTTCAAAGTTATATGGACCAGTTACCTACCTCTGTAACAGTAGAGACTGGAGCAGAATGTAGTATTATAAGTACCATTGTTACCTTCTTGTAGTGCTTTGCAAGCTGTACAAGGCTCTCCCTTGTCTACTCTTGGATCTTTTTGCATTCCTTTAAGGTTTTCTTCCCATGCTAAAGTGTTTCATGTTAACTTTGTGGTAGCCTCTGATTATATACTTCAGTGTGATTGTCTCTTAGGTTTTGATACTTTAGCAACTCGTGCCATAGCTATATCTCCTCTGCATCATATGGTTACTTTCGACAAAAATGTCATTTCTGCAATGGACAGGCCAATTTCTATACATAGCTCACCTTCTGTGCATGGTCTGACCAGGCAGCCATCTTCCAAGTATTTAAAGCTCTTAGGCCCTCCTGTACTTTCTTGTGCTGCTGTTGTTGTAGACGAGCACTATTTTGGTCATTCTAGTGTAGTTCGAGTCCCAGTGCGCATTTCAGATGCCCCAATTAGTACTGACGTCTTATCTCAACCTGATTCTGCTCAAGTTAGACATCTTGCATTGGAGGGTATTCTTTCCACTGTTCGTGAGGACTATGTTACCACGGCACTGGTAACCAACAATACTGGTGTTCCCATTGCAATCTCCTCTGGTGGTAATTTGGGTTCTTTTGATGTCGTTGAGCTTGACACTATCCAGGATTCACCTATCATAGCAGCTTCTAGTCAATCGTCTACACAGGCAAGTGACACAGCTCATTTAGTCTCTCAGTATGCTACATATGCAGATAACATTTATTTTCCTGAGGTAAGAGGCCGTCTCATTAAACTGTTAGTGATACATCGTCAAGCTATGGCCTTACCTGGGGGAATGACTGGGTTCTTCAGATCATGTTGTTCACATCATTGACCTTAAACCATGGGTAGCTCAGTCTCTAGTTGACGAGTTGTTGAGTGAGGGCGTCATCCAAGAGTCTTGTTGCAAGTGGAACTCCCCACTCCTTCTTGTGCCCGAGAAGAATGAATCATTCCGCACTGTTTTGGATTGTAGACATGTCAATGATGCCACAATTCCAGATCATTACTCGCTGTCTATGTTGAGTGATCTTTTTCAGTCCATAGGAACAGGTAACACAGTGTTCACCACCTTGGACCTAAAGGCTGGTTTTTGGCAGATTTCTTTGAAAGAAAAGTCTCGTAAGATCACGGCTTTCTCGACTCTGTCAGGTCATTATAAATAGCCCCATTACTCCATGGGTTAACGTAATGCTTCTTTAACATGTCAGCGTCTTATTAACACAATTTTTCATGTAGTGGGTAATGGACTTTTTTGTGTATCTGGATGACTTGATTCTAGTTTCTAAGGATGTGGAAAGTCACTTCCATAAGTTTTCCTTAGTCTTGCAACGTTTTGATGAAGCTGAGTTGAAGTTCAATTTACCCAAATGCTCATTTTTTAAACCCAGCATCCAATTCTTATGTCATGTAGTAGACAGGGATGGCATTCATACTATAGATGATAAGATTAAACCTGTTAGAAATTTTCTTACACCTAAGACGTTTACCAAGTACATTCTTTCCTAGGATTGGTAGGATATCATTGTGCTTTTGTAAAAGACTTTGCTTACATTGCATCACCTCTTAATTGTTTCCTCAAAAAGGATGCTTCCTTCCAGTGGTATGATGCTCATCAGAAATTTGTTGACTCCTTGAAGCATGCACTTAGTGAAGCACCTGTGTTGGCATTCCCAGATATCTTCCTTTTACCATTTACACTGATGCTTCTGGTTTAGGTATTGGAGTTGCCCTAATGCAGTAGGTAGATGGTCGTCGTCCACTTGTCATTGTATATGCTAGCTGCATACTCAGTCATGCTGAGTCTCACTACTCTGTTATGCATCTGTAAGCTTTAGCAGTGGTGTGGGATCTCAAGCATTTTCGTGACACCATCTTTGGCTATCCTATTACAGTTTACACAGACCACATTGTTGTCACACAATTTTTCAAGGGCAATAGTCTTTCAGGCCGCCCAGCCAGATAGTTTCTTGCTATTGAGGAGTTCAATCCAGTCCTTAAGCCTATTCTGGGACGTGCAAACAATGTTGCTGATGCATTTTCACAAAATGTATCCGTAGCTACTGTTGCAGTAATTCACAAGTTCTATGAGATTTAGCCAAAGCTCAACGTGAGCGCCCTATTTGGTCTGCTGTCATTTACGCCTTAGAATCTGGCGATGTTGCTACCTTGCCAAATTTGCCTGTACATCTGTCTCAATTCTCCTTGCAAGACAGTGTTCTCACTCGTATTGTGAAAGTGTTTGAGCAAGATGTGGCACAGTTAGTGATCCCTGAGTCCCTGTTGTTTTATCTCTTGCTCATGATTCCACTCAAGCTGGTAACCCAGGTCATGACAAAATTCTGGCTATGGCTCACAAGAAATATTGTTGGCCTAGAATGCGTTTAGATATTACCACTCATGTAGCCTAGTGCAAGTCTTGTACTCAGACCAAAGGTTCTACTCAAACTGTTACTATTCTAGATTATCCTACTCTTTCTCGCCCCTTCAACACAGTAGTCATTGATCTCTTGCGATTACCCCCATAGCATTCAAGGCTCAGTGTACATTCTTGTATGTGTTGATCACTTTAGCCGTTTTGTGATATTGGTTCCCTTGGGTAATAAATCTGCTCCAGTTGTTGCTCATCCTCTAGTTTCCCATGTTTTCTGTTCTTACACTACTCATTCAGCGTTGCTTAGCTACGATGAGACTGAGTTTAAGAATGAGGTCATAGCCAACATTTGCAAACAATACATCACCACCCAGACTTTGGTAACTGCTTATCAACTTTCCTCTAACGGTCTGATGGAGAGGACAAATAGGAAAATACTTGACATCCTAAGGCACATTGCTAGTGATCTGGAGAAAACTTGGGAAGACCGGCTACCCCATGTCAGTGCCTGCATTGATAGCACTATCGATGTACAGGAGTCCCTCAAATAACGCGGATTCGAATAACACGGATTCAATCATACGCGGATTTTATTTCGAAACCATTTCAAATGTAGAACCGAATCGGGCACGCATACGCACACACGCGGCAACATCGCAAACATTTGTGGTGACTGCTTTCTATTTTACCATATACAGTCGATCCTCATATAACGCGGTCATTATGTACACTGGGAACTGCTCAAGGGTGTGGGGCGAGGGGATAGCCGTGGGTGGCTGCCTGCGGTTACGTGTCAACCTACGGGTACTGATGCAGGAGGGAGGAGAGGGGGAGTAGGGGGTGGTAGGGGGGTAGCCAACAAGCTTTAGCTTGTCGCTTCCACCACCTGCGGCGTGCTATCGTGAAATTTTTACTGCCCTAACCTGTTGAAGTGTAATGTTTCTTTCGTTTGGAACACAACTAATAAGTCTGATAATGACTGCGCTTGTCGTGTCTTAATTTCTCTTATGAGGTTCTTGTTGTTACTGGCGGTGGTGGCTTGGGAGATCAAAAACAGACATATACACGCTTACACACGTGTAGACACGCACACGTAGACACATGTTAGACAACCCGTGTATGTTGTGAATGCGCGCGCGTGTACACACAAATACGAACACAGACACATGCACGTACATGCTTACTTGTACATGTGAACAGACACATACACGCACGCACGCGCACACACACACATACATACGCCACATACACACACACGTACATACGCCACATACACACACATGTACATGCGCCACATACACACACATATGTATATACGCCACATACACACACATATGTATATACGCCACATACACATATGCATATACGCCACATACACACACATGTATATACGCACAAACACATACGCCACATACATACACCACATACACGCGCACACGCCGCATACATACACCACATACACGCGCGCGCACACACACACGCACGCACACACACACACTTTTGTCGGATGGACGGCGAAGATTAGAGTTCTGAAGAAAAAGTGAAATTTTCGTGGACCTCAACGCAAAGGAAGTACCTATTGTATTTACAGGGAAGGGGATAACTCGTGGTGTCGTGGGAAAGTGAGGAAAAAGGAGAAAGGGAAGGATTACTGAGGGAAATGGAAGGAAATGAGGAAGGGGAGGACTTGGTCCAAGAGGCCAGACGTCTTGTAACAAACGAAGGACCGATGATTCTGGTGATGGGATTAACAAAATTGTAAAGATTAGAAATATAGATAAGAGCAGCACAATGGAAGGTGAGGATAATAATTTCCAGGGATTTAATGAGGGTGGGGGAGATACCAACCTCCCCCGATTGACAAGACTAGAGGAGAAACTTGATATGATCGAACATTGGGAAGACAGGTTCGGTAACGTAACCAACATTGCGCAGAGATGTGAAAAGTTGGAAGAACTAGAGAAGGCGAAAAAAAAATTAACTAATGAAATAGAAGAATTAAAAAGACAGTTAAAAGAAGTAAAAGAGGAGAATGAAGAGTTAAAGAGGAATAATAAAGACAATAAAGAGGCCATAGCAAAAGAAGCACAGGGTTGGAGAAAAATCCAGGAAAACAGTAAAGTTGCATTTACTGACATAATTAAACAGCAAATGAAAGAACAAACTGAAAACTCAGTTATCAAAGTGATGAGACTGAAGGAGAATATAGTAAGAGACTTAGCAGATAAAAAGAAATGTATAATTATATTGGGAATGGAAGAGAAACATAACCTAGATAGAACTTCAAGAATCAGCGAGGAAAAAGAAAAAGTAAGCAGCTTACTAGAATTAGTTCAGGAAGATGAACCTGAAATAATGAAACAAATTGAAGAGATGTTTAGGCTCGGAAAATATAGTACAGATAAATCCAGACCAATTAAGATTAAATTCAGGACACAAACAACAGCAGAGAATATCTTAGCAAAAACAGGGAAGCTAGCAGCAAGTTAACAATATAAAAAAGTATGGATATAAAGAGAAATGAATAAAGAGGAAAGAGAGGAAGAAAATATGAAAAGGAAAGAAGCTAAAGAAAAAAAAAAAACGAGACCAGAACGGAGTCAGAAAAAGAAGAATTCTACTGGAGAGTAATGAATATGAAATTGAGGAAATGGACCATAACAGAGAGAAACAAAAAACAGAGAATACAATGGAAATAACAGAAAGTTAAGAGTGTCCTACACAAATATAGATGGATTAATAACAGGACTGAATGAACTGAACGAGTATCTGAAGGAAAAAGAACCGGACATAATGGGAATTGTAGAGACAAAATTAAAAGGTCCACTACCACCCAACAGCATAGGACACAATGCATATAATTATTGGATTAGAAACAGAGAGATAAAACAAGGGGGTGGAGTTATGTTCCTGACTAAGAAGGATATAAACGTGAAGTGTGTCACATATGGAAAGAATACAGTAGAGATGATTATGATAGAAGTAGAAGACAGAGATAAGAAGAGCAGAAAGTTTGTGATAAACTACGTGCCCCCGAAAACAGCCTCGTGGGAAGAGAGTGAACATAAAAGTATGTTAGACACAAGAATAACATTAAACAAGATAATGGAAGATGGAGGAAGAATAGTTATGATGGGCGACTTTAATTGCAAAGAAATCTGCTGGGAAGAGATGACTGTAAAGGGTGAAGACTCATGGGGAAATGTTCTACTTGATGATTATTGACCACACAATGGATTCAAGAGAACACTAGGTATAGAAATGAAGAAGAACCATCGAGACTAGACCTAATAATCACATCAGAACCTGAAATAGTGGAAAAAAAAATAGAATACCAGGCACCAACAAGTAAAAGTGACCACATATTGATAGAACTAGAACTAAATGAGAAAAAATATATGAAAAGAAATGAACAATATAGAAAAGGAAGATTGATGTATGAATAAACAAATTTTGATAAAATAAGATAATTCTTTCAAAATGAAAACTGGGAAAGAATACACAAAGAAGATACAACAGTAGAAGAGAAATGGAATATTTTTGCAAAAAATTATAAAAAAAGGAGTGGAAAAGTATGTCCCAAGACAAAAACAAGAAAAAGAATATGTAAAATGCTGGTACAATAAAAGTTGTAGGGAGTTAAAAGACAAAATAAACAAAGCTTGGACCAAATTGAAGAAAGACAAAAGATCTGAAAAATGGAAAATATATACTTGTTATTGAAATGAATATGTACAAACGTGCAGAGAGGAAAAGAGAAAATATGAAAAAGATGTCATAGAAAAATGTAAAGATCAACCAAAACTATTCTACAGATTTGTAAACAGCAAACTGGAAAACAAACAAGATTTGGAGAAATTAAGACAAGGAGTTGAATACACAGAGGAAATAGAAATGGCGGAAATTATGAACAGGCATTTTAAATCAGTGTTTACAAGGGAGAATATACAACCGGAAGAGATCGAATGGAGAAAGTCCCCCCTATGAAAGAAATAGAAGTAACAAAGAATGAAATAATGAAACACTTGAGTAATCTTGATGTTAGAAAATCGCATGGACCAGATGAAATAGCAAACTGGATTTTGAAAGAATGCAGAAATGAACTGGCAGACAAAATACATAGCATAATAGTTCCTTGAAAGAAGGAAAAGTTCCAGAAGATTGGAAAAAAGCAAATATAATACCTATATATAAAGGAGGAAATAAAGAAGACCCTACCAACTATAGACCAGTCTCTCTAACAAGTACAATAGCAAAAATTTGTGAAAGAATTATCAAAAGTAAATGGGTAAAATATTTAGAAAAAAAACAGCGTGCTAAATCCAAGGCAATTTGGATTCAGACAAGGACGATCATGCGTCACTAATTTAATATGTTTCTATTCAAGGCTAATAGATATAATACAAGAAAGAGATGGATGGGCTGATTGTGCATTTCTAGACCTAAAAAAAGCTTTTGACAAAGTACCACATAAGAAGTTGCTTAAGAAATTAGAAACTGAAGGAGGAATACAGGGCAAACTGCTTAAATGGATGGAAGACTTTTTGCAAGAAAGAAAAATGAGAGTAGTGATAAGAGACAAACATTCAAAATGGGATGACGTAATAAGCGGTGTTCCACAAGGAACAGTTCTGGCCCCAATAATGTTTGCTATATATATATTAATATGGATGAAAAAATTGAAAGTTATATGAGCTTCTTTGCAGATGATGCAAAACTATTAAAAAAAAGTGAACACGGAAGAAGATTGTGAGTCACTACAGAGTGATCTAAATAAAGTATGGGAATGGAGTAGTTTTTCATTTTAACCCAATTTTCATCGATTCTTGACCAGCCGGTCCCCTTAAGAGATAATCTCCATTTCCAGAGAAATGTTGTGCACCTTTTTTAACTTTTTATGTCTTTCTGCTGCTTCCTTGAATCTATCTTCTGCCACTCCTAAGTCTCCACTTATTCATATTTCTATCCTTCTGTGGCAGGGAGTCAGAATACTACTACCTTGTCCCAGAAGGCAACTAAATGCAACAGGGTGAGGGGATTAGGAGCTTCTCTGTAATTTTCCTTCCTAGGAGTCCTTTGTAGTGGATTAAATAACACACAAAATGATTTACTTGAAATATATAATCAATACAAATACATCATATTTACAATACAAGAACCTAAAAAAAATATGCTTTCTTCTATACTATTTACATCCTTTGGTTCTGCTAGACTGTCACATTCATATTCATCAAATACTAGAACTCAATACTAGATTGCATGCTGGACTTAAAGATTCAAGCTATAACTTTCACAATCAAAAATGTGTGCTGTTTCATACCAAACTATCATTTCAGTGTCTAATTATGATCAAGTACAGTTGAAATATGTAGCCATACTATGGTGAATGTGCAATGAGACACAAGGGGAGAGAGATTGTGGTCTGCAGGAGTTTCACTAAATTATTGACTCCATAAAACCCTTGTATCACATAAGGATGATGTATGACTCTGGTCTGCAGGGATATCAACAAAGTCCTTAGTCTTTGACTGCAAAAGACTTATGTGGTGAATACCCCCATATTGTTAGGGCTTCAGAGAAGTATTTTCAAAAGCATTCAGAAAAAAATATCTTATTCATTGACCCTCAGTCCTCTTTATGTGAAAATGTGGAAGAGAAATCACTGAAGTTGCTAGGAAGATATACTGGGTCTAGTCTACAAATGAATGCCAATCTCGTAGGGTTAGCATGTAAACCATGCAAAGGTTAAGGTGTGATGAGAGAGAGAGAGAGAGAGAGAGAGAGAGAGAGAGAGAGAGAGAGAGAGAGAGAGAGAGAGAGAGAGAGAGAGAGAGAGAGAGAGAGAGAGAGCACGTCCAGAAAAACACATGTTGGGATGGGTCAGAAACCCTCCCTGTTGCTTGCCTCCAGATCCCATCAACATTGATCTTCACCTAAAGGTACAGCTCTAAGGAGACGACAGTCTCTGTACTGAGCCTATTTCTTTTTCTCTCCCTCTCTATAACAAATTCTAAACTTATACTTCTCCCAAACTTCATAAGAAGGGCAGAATTATAAACTGACCTATTTCTCTTACTAAATGGTGACAAACAAATCAAGGTCCATTCACATGCTCATACTGTAACAAACCTATAATGCTTCGTTATTACCACTGTTGTGTTGCCATTACTATTATCAGTGGGATGGTATATCTGGAGTGACAGGGAGGTGTAGTAACACTGACGTGGTGAACATGTGGTGCTCATGGTTTGTTCACTTTGGTCCCCACCTGGTATCCAGATCTTACCAGTGGCTCAAAGTAGCTGTTTGTATGCAACAGTGGCCACACCCCAAGCAATGGCTTCCACTGGCCAGCTAAACCTGGTGAGGGTAATTGATGGGTCTGAAACCCTCAGTGATTTTGGGCTTGTCCTATGTGGAAGAATCCTTCATGGTTCAATGGGGAGGACGGTGGCTACAGCAATGTACCGTGGAGTGAAGAGAGCAAAATGAGACACACAAGGGCATCCTGGTTGTTCACTGCATCCATATTCATTCTTCAGTCATCTCGATCTGGTCTTGTTACTGGGAATCGATGGACTCTGATGAAAGAGTGAGGTTGATGTTGCACAACTCTTCTTCACTTTAGACAAAGTCATGGCACAAGTCATCATTCATCCTTCACCCCATCCCTTTATTCATCTTTCAAGCCCTGTGGCAAGAGACAAATGACAAAGCAACAGGTGCGAGTACAATGGTAGTTGTAGCCATGGACCTACACACAAGCAGCTCAGGCCATAGGATCACTTTTTATCAACTGGAGCAGTTATGGAGTTTGGTAGCCATCTGAGCAACTGAACAGCCCTCTTCAAGAATGCACTGTTCACCTCCCTGGCATAAGGAAGGGGGTAGAAAAGGTGTCCTAAACATTCCGTGCTATATATCATCCTAGCCAGCATACTGCAGCTGGCAGGGACCCAACATCAATGGTTGACATCAAAAGATAAAGATGAGGATTGTACCTCTCACCATTGAGGATTGAAATGTTCATGCCCTCCTAGACAGTGATGAATCTGATGGACCCCACAGGAGAAAAGCACTAGTTGCAACTGAACTTGCCAAGTACATCAACCTATACATACAGTCATTGACACTGCACTGCACAAAGGTAAGCTGTGTGAGACCAACAGGACTGTTCCAGTTATTCAGAAGAGGCAGGCTAGAAAGTCACAGGCAAATAGTATCCATGATGATGTCCCCATCAACTCTTTATTCCCTATATCACCATTGTCATCACATGACCATTACTGCCATTACATTATATTACTGCTGTCAGTTATGCATTGCCATTATAATTATCTGCCACCTTTTTTCTTTATTACTGCTGTTGCTGTGTTGACATTATCAGCCTTATATTTCCTTTACTACAACTGTCATCACATGACCAATACTATTACTGCTGTCAGTTAAGCATTGCCATTACTAATACTTCCATTTTTATTATTACCACTGTTATGTTGCCATTACTGTTATCAGCTGTACATTCCCTTTAGTACCATTGCCATCACATGACCATTGCTTTTCTAGATCTACAAAAAGCATTTGATAAAGTACCACACAAAAAACTAATAAAATAGAATCAATAGGTGGAATCAAAGAAAATTATTGTAATGGATGGAAGACTTCTTGACTGGGAGGAAAATGAGGGTAGTAATTAGAGACAAATACTCGACCTGGGAGGAAATGATAAGTGGTGTTCCGCAAGGTCTGGTATTGGCGCCAATCATGTTTGCCATATATATAAATGACATGGATGAAGGAGTGGAATGTCACATGAACTTCTTCACAGATGACGCAAAAATACTAAAGTACAGAGGAAGATTGATCTAGACAAATTCTGGAATGGAATTAAAAGTAGGAAGTAAACTTTAATATCAAGAAGTGTAGTATAATGGAGTTTGGAAAAAGTAAAAATAGAACTTTGGAGTCTCCAAAGAGACTTTGGAGTAATAATCAGCAGACATGTCACCACACAAACACATCAATAAAATAGTCTAAGAAACCTTCATTAGAGGCACAGGCTGAGGATCTCAAGATCATCTACACTTCCTTCATATTACCCTAGTTGATGTACATGTCACTTTCCTGGGCCTCCTCACTTACAGTAATGCAGCAGAGACAACTGGAGAAAATGCAGAAAATAGCCTGTCACATAATCCTTGGCAAGAAATACACCACCTACCAGCGCTGTCCTAAATCCACACTGTTCCTCGACAATTACTCCCTCTGTTCCTCTCCTAATCCTCTCAATCAAGATCTCCCATAAGCCTTCCCAACTACACTTTACAAGCTAATCCCTCTGAAACTACTACACTCACACTTGTCCCCTTTTCCCTTGTAAAGTGGAACTATACAGGCACTCCTCCAGTCATCCGGCACTCTACCCTCTCTCCAGCAAACATTAAATAACCTCACCAGCCAGTCCACCATCACTGTACCTCCTTTTTTTTTTAGACATTCTGCATGGCATCCATCCAGACCAGGTGCCTTACCTGCTTTCATCATCTTAACAATTGCCTTCACTTCATCTTTCCTTATTTCTCTTCCATTTTCCTCACTCATCACAATAATTTTCTTAGCACTTTCCACTGCAACTATCTTTCCCTCCCTATCCTCCTTCACATTTAGCAACTCCCCAAAACACTCTGCCCCCCCTCACTGCCCTCTCCCCCACCATCATCTCTCCATCCACACACCCCAATCCTTCTTCTCCACTTGATTCGCCTCCCCTTCCTCTCCCAACTTCGTCTTGATGTCAGAAAATCACACGGTCAGGATGGAATGGCGAATTGGATATTGAAAGAATGAAATGATGGGCTGACAGACAAAATATACAATATAATTAAATACTCAAAGAAGGAAAGGTACCACAGGACTGGAAAAATACAAATATTGTACCAATATATAAAGGAGAGAACAAGGAAAATCCAACCAACTACAGACCTGTCTCCCTTACAATCACAATACCAAAAACATGTGAAAAAGTTATTAAAAGTAGATGGGTTAAACATCTGGAAGAAAAAAATACTGAATCCAAATCAATTTGGATTAAGCGAAGGAAGATCATGTACAACAAACCTGATCTGCTTCTGTTTGAGACTAATAGAAATAATACAAGGGATGGATGGGCGGACTGTGCCTTTCTAGACCTACAAAAAGAATTTGATTAAGTACCACACAAAAAACTAATAAGAAAAATAGAATCAATAGGTGGCATCAAAGGGAAATTATTGGAATGGATGGAAGACTTCCTGACTGGGAGAAAAATGAGGGTAGTAGAGACAAATACTCAAATTGAGAAGAAATGATAAGTGCTGTCCCGCAAGGTTCAGTATTGGCTCCAATCATGTTTGCCATATATATGACATGGATGAAGGAGTGGAGTGTTATATGAATTTCTTCTTAGATGATGCAAAAATACTAAGTAAGAACAAAGGAGGATTGTGAATCATGACAGTTAGACCTAGACAAAATCTGGAGATGGACTCAAAAGTAGAAAGTGAACTTCAATATCAAGAAGTGTAGTATAATGGAATTTGGAAAAAAGTAAAAATAGAATATCAAGAAATTATAAAATTTGTGAAGAAGTAAAAAAAGTGAACTCAGAAAGAGACCTTGGAGTAATAATCAGCAAAGACATGACACGGACAAACATATCAATAAAATAGTCAGAGAGACCTTCAACCTACTAAAGTCAATGAAAGTGGCATTTGACTATTTGGATGAGGAAATTATTTAAAAAATATTAGTTACACTAAGACCAAAATTGGAGTATACAGCAACACTATGGACACTCAGTACTAAAAAGAATATAAAGAAATTAGAATACAAAGAGCAATGACAAAGTTGGCACCAATTCTCTCCGAATTAACATACAAAGATTGTCCAAATTGGAACTACCAACTCTGGAACAAAGAAGAGAAAGAGGAGATCTATTGACTATTTATAGAATCATGAAAGGAATGGAAACCCTAGATAGAGATGATTTAAAATGGGACAACAGAAAAACAAAAGGACATGAAAAACCCAAAAAGGATAACAGAAGAGATCTGGAAAAAAGCTTCCCACATGAAGTGCTGGATACCTGGAATAAATTAGATAAGGAAACAGTATGTGCAAACACTATTCAAGATTTTAACCTCTTCAGTACGGGCCTTAAATCTCGCGGGCAGCAGCCGCTGCCAGCCGTACGTGTCGTAATAATACTCGCATCATAAAATATAGTCACCGCTTATATCGATCGTTCTCTCTTTCACCCTTGAATTTTGATAACCATAGAAAATGTGATTAAAGACAGTTTAGAGAGTATGTAAAAACGCAGGGGCAACTACAATAAATATAATCAAGACGCCGATATGGCAGCCTCGCGTATCCACTTGCTCCTCATGCCGCCTACGTATGCGGCACCGTATGGAAGGGGTTAAGAAAAAACTTGATGTTGAAAGATACAAAGACGGGTCACCACAAGCATAGCTCCTTTCCCTTATAATACAACTAGGTAAATACAAAAATGAGAGTGGTGCTCAGAGATAAGAGTTCTACTTGGGAAGAGGTGATTAGTAGAGTTCCACAAGGATCAGTACTTGCTCCAATTATGTGTGCTATTTATATGAATGACATGGATGTGGGTGTAGAATGTTACATGAGCTTCTTTGCAGATGACTCAAAAATGTTGAAGAAAGCAAATATTGGAACGGATTATGATTCACTGTAGAGAGATCTGAACAGGGTTTGGGAATGGAGTCAGAAGTGGGAAGTGGACTTTAACATTAAGACATGTAGCATAATGGAATTTGGAGAGAGATATATTAGGACAATATAAGATTGGTGAAAAGGAAGTAAAGAAAGTGGGATCTGAAAAAGACCTGGGAGTAAATCATCACAAAGGATGAGTCCCCAGATAAACTGATAAACAAAACTATCGAGAGAAACCTACAACTTGTTAAGATCAATAAAAGTAGCTTTTACTTACTTGGATGAAGAAATGGTTAAGAAAATATTAGTCACACTGATAAGGCCAAAATTGGAGTATGCAGTGACACTGGTCACCCTGTACTAAAAAAAAAAAAAATACAGGGAAAATTGAGAGAATCCAAAGAGCAACTACGAAGATGGCCCCAACACTATCAAAACTGTCATATGAAAAGAGACTGTCAAAACTAGAATTGCTGAATCTGGAACAAAGCAGAGAAAGAGGTGACTTGCTGACCATCTACAGAATCATAAAAGGTATAGAAATCAACAATAGAGAAGACTTATTAAATTGGGATAAGAGAAATACAGTACTTGTCAAAAGTATGCGACCCCTACTCCCTGTGGCCACTTATTCATGACGAAAATAGAAAGGCATTTTCTGAGGTGACATTATGTAGACAGAATGTATCTGGCAACTCCCTGGTGTCACGCTGGTCCAACAGAGTGGAACATGAAGGAGAACTCAGCCAGTCGCTCCCACACTGCCATGGGAAGAGCATTTACAGGACACCCCTCTCTTTGGGCTCTTGCCTTCTTTCACACTGGTTTTCTTCATTTCCATTGGGTCTGTATCATTACCCCTACAAAAGAATTAATCAAAGATATAATTGCCCATGTCATTGAATTAAAGAAAGCAGACCATGGAACTAAAGAAATGAGTGAAATGTTGAAAGTAGCCAAGCCCAAAATCAAGAATACATGGTGCAATTTCAGGAGGGAAGAGGGCGGGAGATATCATCCCAGAAACCTAGGACAGGGCACCCTAAGAAGACTTCTCCAATGGTTTTGAATATCATAAAGCATACTTCGAGTCAAATCCATTAACAAAAATAAAATCTCTGTGGGAGAAGCCTTCTTAGGTTCCCCTATAAGAAGTTACTGGGATGGTATCTCCAGCCCTCCTCCCTCCCAAAATCGTACCATGTATCTCTTTAACTTTGGACTTGGCTACCTTCAACATTTCACTGATTTATTTAGTTCCATGCTCTGCCTTCTTTAATCCAATGACTTGGGCAATTACCACTTTAGTTAATTCCTGTAGTTTGCTCAAGTGCTGGGGGCAATGATATAGGTAAGTTAGGGAGTGAAGAATAGTTTGCGTGGTTCCAGGATGCACAAGACAAGATTAGAAATAAGGGAGGTAGGTGTTCCTGTTGTATATGGAATCCTTCCAAGGCGTTGAAAGCATGTGGCATTCCAGGGTTATTGCAATGAATTGCAGGCTGGCAAAACATTGTAAGGCCAATGGATGGGCATTTGTCGACAACTGGGACCGCTTCTAAGGTAAGAATCATCTATATACAAGGGACGGGATGCACTTACAGAATCAACAAAACTAGCACCGACACTCGCCGAACTAACATATGAGCAAAGACTATCCAAATTGAACCTGCCAACTCTGGAACAAAGAAGAGAAAGAGGAGATTTGCTATCTACAGAATAATGAAAGGAATGGAAGTTTTAGACAGGAACAACCTATTAATGTGGGACAACGGTAAAACAAGAGGACACGGAAAAAACTTGAAAAAGCATAGTTATAGAAAAAACTTGAAAAGGAACTGTTTCCCACACAGAGCGATAAATACATGGAACAAATTAGACAACAAAACAATATGTGCTAACACTATACAAGATTTTAAGATAAAACTTGATGCGGAGAGATACAAAGACGGGTCACCACTAGCATAGCTCCCCTCCCGTATATTACAACTAGGTAAATACTTGTTGCCCAGAGGATTTTGGCTCCTTGCTGAATCCCTTGAGCAAAAAGTAGGCATCCTACAGGTTTTTTTTTGGGTAGATTATGTGGGAGTAGGGGGGGGGAGTATCGGAATACAGTTTAGGCAATAGAAACAACTTAGAGAGGGTCTGTGAAAAGAATCATCAAAGCAAGTGTAAGGAAAATAAACTTAAAGTTTACTATACAAATAGCAGAAGCATAATTAACCAAATTGATTTGCTGCGAGGTAAAGCATGCACAGAGAATTTCGTTATTACAGCTATTACTGAATCCTGGATCAACATGGCTGATAAACATTTCCTTCTGGAAATCAAAATAGAAGGATATAAGTTTTTTCACAAGGATAGGGTTGGCAGGAGTGGGGAGGTGTAGCACTTTTTGTTAAAAATACAAGAAACTGTATTATCAACAATTTGATTAAGGAAGAAGACTGTATGGAATTTATTTGGGTAGAGATTATAGGCAAGAATAAGAGTTATTATTGGCATCTTGTATAGACCTCCTAACCTCAGCATTGAGCAGACTGATCCCCTGATTCATGAAATTCACAGAGCGTCCCAGTACAAAAATGTTGTGATCATGGGAGATTTTAATTATAGAACCATTAACTGGGAAACTTTAATAGATCAGGAAACGAAGAAATTCCTAGATGTGGTGCAGGATAATCTTCTATCCTTTTACACTAAAGTATATAAGGCATCTTTATTTTTAGGAATGTCCCCTGTGGGGCTACAGGGAGAAGGATGCCTGGTCCCAATCCCCGTTCCTTTTTTCTCACTTCTTACAATCCAAGTGGAAATATTTGGTGGCAGTATTCTTTTGCCCCCACCACAGGGATGACCCATTATCCAGGAGGTGCTAAGATAAGAGGGAGGGTGGAGGGGAGTGGAGTGTATTTAGGAATGAAATGGGTGGGAATTATTTTATGCCTTTTTCTTTTTGGCTACCTCCCTTGAAAGGGGGAAAAGGCCTTGGTATATGTATGCATGTCTAAAAGGCATCAGATAACAATGATAATTACGATGTAATTTACCTTGAAGTGTTCGACAAGGTGCCACACCAGACTAAATAAAATCAAAGCCCATGGCATAGGAGGAAAAGTGTTAGAATGGATTAGAGCTTGGATTAGTAACAGAAAACAGTGGGTCACCATAAATGGAGTAAAATCTAGGTGGGGCAATGTTACTAGTGGGGTCCCCCAGGGCTCGGTTTTGGGTCCCTTGTTGTTCATTATGTACATAAACGACTTAGACGATGGGATAAATAGTGATGTTAGTAAGTTTGCGGACGACACTAAAATAAGATGCCTAATTAGATCAGGAGACGACGCAGAGATTCTGCTGGATGATCTTAACAAATTGTTCACATGGTCAGTGAAATGGCAAATGAACTTCAATATCTCTAAGTGTAGTGTGTTAAACATAGGGCTACACAACCCTGAAAATAGATACAGCTTAGATAACATGCTTTTAGAGGAAACAGAGTGTGAGAGAGAGTTGGGAGTTCTAGCGAGTCCAGACCTTAAAACCAGAAAACAGTGCATTAATGCCAGGAATAAAGCTAACAGAGCATTAGGTTTCCTTGCTAAGATGGTAACGAATAGAAGTGCAGAGGTAATTATTAAACTCTATCTAGCGATAGTTAGACCCATCCTTGACTATGTGGTACAGTTTTGGTCTCCATCCTACTAAATGGACATCAATTCACTAGAATCAGTACAGAGAAGAATGACCAAAATTATACATGGACTCAGAAATTTGCCTTACGAAGAGAGGCTTAGGCACCTTAACTTACACTCTCTGGAAAAATGCAGAGTGCGGGGTGATCTAATAGAGGTGTTCAAGTGGATCAAAGGCTTTAACAAGGGTGATGCAAACAAGGTCATAATAAAACAACAGGACAGGACTCGCAGTAATGGTTATAAACTGGACAAATTTAGATTTAAGAAGGAAATAGGCAAGAATTGGTTTACTAATAGGGTGGTTGACAAATGGAATAAACTTAGTAACCATGTAGTAAGCGCTGAAACTATCAGTTGCTTTAAGAAACGATTAGACAACTTTATGGATGGGGATGACAGGTGGTGATGGATACGGAGCTGCCTAGTGTAGACTTTATGGTCTTTTGCAGTCTCCCTCATTCTTATGTTCTTATGGTAATGATACAGACCCTAGAGAAATGAAGAAAAACAGTGTGAAAAAAGGCAAGGTCCTGAAGAGATGGGTTACCTGTAAAAGCTCTTCCCATGGCAGTGTGAGAGCGACAGGCTGGATTCTCCCTCACGTTCCACTCTGTTGGCCCAGTGTGACACCAGGGTGTTGCCAGATACATTCTATCTACATAATTCCACCTCAGGAAATGACTTCCTATTTTCAACATAAATATGTGGCTGCAAGGGGTAAGGGTCGCATACTTTTGATAAGTACTGTACAATGGGACATAGAAGGAAGCTCAAAAAGGATAGTTATAGAAGAGACCTGAAGAAGAATAGCTTTCCCACAGAGTATAGTTGTATGGGACAAACTAGACAAAACAAAAGTGTGTGCAAAAACCATACACAAAATTAAGAACAAATTAGACACCACAAGCTAGCTCTTCCCACTAGGTAAATACAATACAACAGACAATACAGAATTAAGCTTAACTGCTTTGGTTGGTCACAATCCAATGAGGGATGCACTTGGGTAATCTGGTTGCATCTGCATTGTGCTGGAAATCTATCTAAATGACAAACACATGACTTTTCATAACAATCTGCATGCAAATCCCCACGACTTATACCTGATTTATAAGTTCAATGTAATTTATTCATCAAGTGTTCTGTTCCCTTGCATAACAAGTCATCTAAACACATAACATATTGTGGTCTATGGTTTGAATTTTATTCAAAAGACATGGTATATGCACAAAGACAAATATTTAAAAGTTGATTTTTCATGTTCACATACAGGATGTTATGGTCAAACACAAATCCTATAATGAATTATCCGTATAGAAACATAAATATACTTATCTATTACTTTCACGAGACTAATATTCTATTAGGTACATGGTTTAGAGTAACAATATAAAAGACAATTTTATCCTTAAAAGTATATATACACAACATATACATATATACAAATATATATATACATATATACATAATTATATGATCTACACATTTAGAATAAAAAAGAAAGACATCACTGATCAGAAAATTGTAAAAACCTATGGAGGAACTATGTCATGGTCGATGAACTTTATTCAGGAAAGTCTCAAGATCCTTCATCTTGCTAAGTACCTTCAAAGCTTGACGTTTACTGACAGGAGCACCCTGAAAATTGAAGAAATTTTGAAATGTTTAACATGTAATTACACATATACACATACAGATATATACATATATACATACACAAAAGGCTTTTTTTCACCCTTATAAGGGAGGTAGCCAAAATACAAAGGTAAAAACCACTCCCTCCCATTCCATCCATAACATACTCCACTCCTCTCCACCCTCTTATCCGATGACAGGTCATCCCTGCATTTTGTCCACTGCCCTGGGTCAGAAGCAGTGTTGCAAGACACAGTACACTCACAGCAAGACTGTTTCATTAAATTGGTGACCCCCCTCTCCACCCCTCATGCAGAAAACGAGAAGACAGGGAGAAATCCTTTCAGACTGTGTCAATTTATTTCTCACACATCCATTACCCCTCATCCCCTACCCACTCCATCTCATGCATCACAGCATCATCCATACACAACCATTCTCCATTCACCCCATCTTCTGTCTTCTCCCGTCCTTCCTCAACAGACATTCCCCTCTTTCCCAATGCCCCTTTTACCCCCATCCATCCATCTCATCCTACATTGACCCCTCATGTTTACTCCTTCCACCCCTGCCTTCCACACCTCTTTTACTAGTCTTTCTTCACTCATTCTTTCCATGTATCCAAACCATCCCATAACTCTTTAATCAACCCTAACTCTCAACTCCCTTTCCACCCCCGTTTTCCTCCTCATCTCCTCATTTCTCACTCTATCCAACCTAGTAACCCCTATCATACTTCTGAGGCACCTCATCTCAAACACATTCAAACTCCTCTCTTCCTCCCTTATGTTCCATGTTTCTGCCCCATACAGTGCTGTTGGCACAATCACTCCTTCATACAATCTCCTCTTAGTATCCATTCCTAAATGTCTATTTCTCATTACACTTTTTAATCCTCAAAGGCATTTACTCACTTCTTTCAATCTACATTCTATCTCCACCCCCACTCCTCCCTTTCCTGCCACATTCACACCCAAGTATCTAAAACTATCCACTTCCTCCAGTCTCTTTTAACACTCACTTCCAGTCTGCTGCCACATTCTCCCCTTGTACATCTCATCACCTTACTTTTACCCACATTTATCTTCAACTTCCTTCTTTCGCACACCTTCCTAAACTATGTCACTAACTTCCTAAATACCTTCTCTGATCCTGCCACAAGCGATGTGTCATCCTCAAACAACAACTGGCTTGTCTCCCACTTTTCTCCATTTTTTTTAACCATCTCCAATCCCTGACCCACTTTCCCTAGCATTCACCTCTCGCACTACCCCATCCATGTATAAATTGAACAGCCAGGGAGACATAACACATCCCTGATAAAGTCCCACCTTTACCTCAAACTACTCTCTCCATTTCTAATCCTAACACAAGCTCTACCACTCTCATAAAAATTCCTGATTGCTTTTAACAGCTTTCCTCCTATCCCATATATTTGCAATACCTCACACAGTGCCTTCTTGTCTACCCTGTCATAAGCTTTTTCTAGATCCATAAAAGCCCAAAAAATATCCTTACCTTTTCCGCTTTCTCACATATCTGTCTTACCACAAAAATCTGATCTACACAACCCCTACCTGTCCTAAATCCCCAATAACTCCCTCTGTTCCTCTCCTAATCCTCTCAATCAAGATCCTCCCATAAGCGTTCCTAACTACACTCAACAAGCTGATCCCTCTGAAACTACTACACTCACACTTGTCCCCTTTTCCCTTGTAAAGTGGAACTATACAGGCATTCCTCCAGTCCTCCGGCACTCTACCCTCTCTTAAACAAACATTAAATAACCTTACCAGCCAGTCCACCATAACTGTACCTCCTTTTTTCATACATTCTGCATGGCATCCATCCAACCCAGGTGCCTTACCTGCTCTCATCATCTTAACAGCTGCCTTCATTTCATCTTTCCTTATTTTTCCTCCCTTATCACTCTCATTTTCATAGTCCTTCCCACTGCAACTACCTTTCCCTCCCTATCCTCCTTCATATTTAGCAACTCCCTAAAATACTCTGCCCACCATCCTCTCACTGCCTCCACCATCACTGTACCTTCTTTTTTCAGACATTCTGCATGACATCAATCCAATCCAGGTGCCTTACCTACTCTCTTCATCTTAATAACTGCCTTCACTCCATCTTCATTTCTCCTCCATTTTCCTCACTCATAACAGTAATTTTCTTAGCGTTTCCCACTGCAATTACCTTTCCCTCCCTATCCTCTTTCACATTTAGCAACTCCCTAAAATAATCTGCCCATCTTCCTCTTACTGCCTTCCCTCCCATTATCAAATCTCCATCTGCACCTTTTACCTTTTCTCCTCAACTTGATTCACCTCCTCTTCCTCTTAATTTCCTTCCAAAACATTTTTTAATTACTTTAAAATTTTGTCATACTCTTACCCCATTTCACATCTGCTCTCTTCTTTGCCTCCTTTCTTATGCTTTACTTCTCTTCTCTTTTCTTTGTACCTCTCATATGATTCCCTGGTCCTATTTTGTAACCAATCTGTGAAAACTTGCTTCTCTTCTACAACCTTCTTTGCTTCTTCATCCCACCACTCACTACCCTTCCTTCTATTTCCTTCCATCCTCCTTATTCCACATACCATCTTTGCACACCTTGTGACTCCGTCCTTGAACCATCCCTATTTATCCTCCACTCCTAGTTCGACTCTATCCTTCACTCCTTCCCACTCCTCTCTCAGCTTCTTGTATTCCTTTTCTTTCTCATTTAAGCAGTTCACTCTATGTACCTCCCTACCTTCTGTCCTTTTCCTCTTTCTCCATCTATCCTCCACTCTCAACTTACCTTCCACCAAAAAATGATCTGATATTCCCCCACTCTCTCCCCTTAGAACATGTACATCCTTAACTCTTCCTACTATACTCCTGGTTACCACTATATAGTCCATTAATGTTCTATCTACCCTTCCATCCACCACCCTCTCCCATGTGTACTTATGCTTGACTTTCTTCCTAAACCTCTTCCAGGTGATGACGCCTACATAGGCATCATGAGGCACAAGTGGGTATATGAAGGTGCTGACAATGGCATCTTGATCATACTTATTTTGCAGCTGTAGCTAAGTGACCCACAAATTCTGTGAACTGGGTTGATCACATTTTCTGTGTTTATTGTTACTCAGAGTGAAAGAGAATGAGTAATACAACAGTGACTTTATATTTTACAATGCAAGTAGTGTGATGCATCATACATTAGGCATCCAATGCTGCACACAAGAATTCGACTCATACTGAAGAGGTTAATTTCATGATTGGTGTCGTTCTTTGTTGCACATATACAACAAGCTTATATTTCACTCCAGATTATCAATAAGCACTGGTGGTATTTTCAGAAGCATGGTGGTCTCACATTCACTTAATTGTGGGTTCATGTCCCACACTTCTCTCTGACTCCCAGCAGTGACTGTTCCCTGCCTTAACAGTCTAAGTCCATAAGGCAAAGGTGACAGCATTGTGGCTATGCACCTCCAGGTGTAGGCTCCTTACCTTCACCCTAGATAAATGTTTATTAAACAATACTCATTTAACAGATTCTTTTTTAACTCAAGGCCCTTGTAAGTGTTATTATTTATGTTTTGGTTGGGAACACTTCCTGATATTCACCTGCTGGCCCTTTCTGGTAGAAATCTTGTACTGGGCAGAACTCAAGATATTTCAATTTTTTTTTTTTTTTTTTTTAATATTAGAAGTAATAGCACTACCCAATCAGGGTATATACTGTAAAGATAAAATACTATAACAACCTCCAATGTTATATTGATTCTTCTTTATATACTTACAGCTGTCAGATCTATAAATGTTTATCTTGCACTACATTTATTCCACCCTGTGGTGGGGGCAAAAGAATACTGCCAACAAGTATTTCCACTTGGATCGTAAGAGGCAAGAAAAAAGGGACGGGGATTGGGACCAGGCATGCATCCTTCTCCCTGTAGCCCCACAGGGGACATTCCTAAAAAAAGTAAAGGCATAAGAGGGTCTAGGAGTTTTCCAACCAGCACCCTAAGGTTTGGGTCTGTTAATGTGTGTGGATGTGGTACAGATGAGAGTAAAAGGGAAGAGTTAGGTAGTATGTTTGTGAGAAGAAAGATGGATGCATTGGCTTTGAGTGAAACTAAGTTGAAAGGGAAGGGCGAGTGTAAGTTTGGGAGTGTAAATGGGAGGTTATCAGGAGTGAAGAGAGGGCGAGGGAGGGAAGGGATGGCTATTCTAGTAAGTGAAGAGATAGGTAAACATGTAGTGGAGTGGAAGGAGGTTTCTTCAAGGATAATGTGGATGAAGGTGAAACTGGGAAAGGAGATGTGGGTTTTTGTAAGTGCATATGGGCCTGGTAGTGAGAAGAGTGTAGAAGAAAGGGAGGCTTTTTGGATAGATTTAAATGAGTACATAGAGGGGTTAGGGAGAAATGTCAATGTAATAGTACTGGGAGACCTTAATGCTAGGGTAGGAAATGATCCAATTGATGGAGTGGTTGGGAAATGTGGAGTTCCAGGAAAGAATCGTGGTGAAGAGTTGATGGTGGAGATGTGTCTAGAGTTGATGATAGCAAATACAGTGTTTAGGAAGAAAGTCAAGCATAAGTACACATGGGAGAGGGTGGTGAATGGAAGGGTGGTAGATAGAGCGTTAATGGACTATGTAGTGGTAGATAGGAGTATAATAGGAAGAGTTAATGATGTACATGTGCTAAGGGGAGAGGGTGGGGGAATATCAGATCATTTTTTGGTGGAAGGTAAGTTGAGAGTGGAGGATAGATGGAGAAAGAGGAAAAGGACAAAAGGTAGGGAGGTGCTCAGAGTGAACTCTTTAAATGTAAAAGAAAAGGAGAAGGAGTACAAGAAGAAGCTGAGGGAGGAGTGGGAGGGAGTGAAGGAGGAATGGGGATGGTTCAAGAAGGGAGTCACAAAGTATGCAAAAATGGTGTGTGGAACAAGAAGTACAGGAGGAAATAGAAGGAAGGGTAGTGAATGGTGGGATGAGGAAACAAAGAAGGGTGTAGAAGAGAAGAAGCGAGCTTTCACAGATTGGTTACAAAATAGGACGAGGGAGTCATATGAGAGGTACAAATAAAAGAAAAGAGAAGTAAAGCACAAGGTAAAGGAGGCAAAGAGGAGAGCAGATGTGAAATGGGGTACGAGTATGACAGAAAATTTTGAAAATAATAAAATGATGTTTTGGAAAGAAATTAAGAGAGGAAGAGGAGGCAAATCAAGTAGAGTAGAAAAGGTAAAAGGTACAGATGGAGAGATGATAATGGAAGAGAAGGCAGTAAGGGGAAGATGGGCAGAATATTTTAGGGAGTTGCTAAATGTGAAGGAGGATAGGGAGGGAAAAATTGGTGCAGTGGGAAATGCTAAGAAAATAAGAGTGATGAGTGAGGAAAATGGAGGAGAAATAAGGAAGGATGAAGTGAAGGCAGTTGTTAAGATGATGGAAGCAGGTAAGGCACCTGGGCTGGATGGATGCCATGCAGAATGTCTAAAAAATGGAGGTACAGTGATGGTGGACTGGTTGGTGAGGTTATTTAATGTTTGCTGGAGAGAGGGTAGAGTGCTGGAGGACTGGAGGAGTGCCTATATTGTTCCACTTTACAAGGGAAAAGGGGACAAGTGTGAATGTAGTAGTTTCAGAGGGATTAGCTTGTTAAGTGTAGTTGGGAAGGCTTATAGGAGGATCTTGATTGAGAGGATTAGGAGAGGAACAGAGGGAGTAATTGGTGAGGAACAGTGTGGATTTAGGATGGGTAGAGGTTGTGTAGATCAGATTTTTGTGGTAAGACAGATATGTGAGAAAGCTATAGGAAAGGGGAAGGATGTTTTTTGGGCTTTTATGGATCTAGAAAAGGCTTACGACTGGGTAGACAGGAGGGCACTGTGGGAGGTTTTGCAGATATACGGGATAGGAGGAAAGCTTCTAGGAGCTGTCAAGAGTTTTTATGAGAGTAGTAGAGCATGTGTCAGGATTAGAAATGGAGAGAGTGAGTGGTTCAAGGTAAAGGTGGGACTTCGTCAGGGATGCGTTATGTCGCCCTGGCTGTTCAACTTGTACATGGATGGGGTGGTGCAAGAGGTAAATGCAAGAGTGGTGGGTCAAGGATTGGAGATGGTTAAAGAAAATGGAGAAAAGTGGGAGGTGAGCCAGCTGTTGTTTGCAGATGACACTGCGCTTGTGGCAGGATCGGAGGAGGGATTGATGAAGTTGGTGACAGAGTTTGGGAGAGTGTGTGATAGAAGAGAGCTGAAGATAAATGTGGGTAAAAGTAAAGTGATGAGATGTTCAAGGGCTGAAAGTGGCAGCAGACTGGAAGTGAGCATTAAGGGAGAGCGACTGGAGGAAGTGGATAGTTTTAGATACTTGGGTGCAAATGTGGCAGGAAAAGGTGGAATGAAGGTGGAGGTGGAATGTAGATAGAGATAAGCGAGTAAATGCCTTGGTGGATTAAAAAGTGTAATGAGGAATAGACATTTGGGAATGGATGCTAAGAGGAGACTGTATGAGGGAGTGATTGTGCCAACAGTACTGTATGGGGCAGAAACATGGAACATAAGAGAGGAAGAGAGAAGGAGTTTGAATGTGTTTGAGATGAGGTGTCTGAGAAGTATGATGGGGGTTACTAGGCTAGATAGAGTGAGAAATGAGGAGGTGAGGAGAACAGAAGTGGAAAGGGTGTTGGGAGATAGGGTTGATGAAAGAGTATTAGGATGGTTTGGACACATGGAGAGAATGAGTGAAGAAAGACTAGTAAAAGTGGTATGGAAGGCAGATGTGGAGGGAGTGAACATGAGGGGACATCCTAGGATGAGGTGGATGGATGGGGTGAAGGGGGCTTTGGGGAAGAGGGGAATGTCTGTTGAGGAAGGACAGGAGAGGACAGAAGACAGGGGTGAATGGAGGATGGTTGTATATGGATGATGACATTGTGATGTATGAGGTGGAATGGGTGGGGGGATGGGGGGTGAGGTGGTATGTGTGAGCAAAATTTGATGCACCCCGAAGGGATTTCTCCCCCCGTCTTCTCCTTTTATGCATGGGGGGATGGAGAGGGGGGGTCGCCGATTTAATGAAGTGGCCTTGCTGTGGATGTGCTATGTCTTGCGACACTGCTTCTGACCCAGGGCAGTGGACAAGGTGCAGGGATGACCCATCATCCAGGAGGTGCTAAGATGGGAGGGAGGGTGGAAGGGATTGGAGTGTATTCTGGGATGGAATGGGTGGGAATGATTTTATGCCTTTTTCTTTTTGGCTACTTCCCTTGTCAGGGGAAAAAATCCTTGGTATATGTATGTTTGTATGTATGTATGTACATTTACTCCATAACGTATGTAAGTTAGGATTTTGCAAATGGAATAATACCAAATTTCGATGACAGAAATACATTTATGACATGACTTGACAAAGAAACTGAAAAAAAGTATTGCTAAAAAGAGACAGGCTTACAAGAAATACAAGTGCTCGGGTGCATCTAATGACTATCAAAGTTATGTATCAATACAGAGAGATTTAAAAAACAATAAAAAATGAAAACGACAATACAAAATGAATATTGCTGATAAATCCAAAGAGAATCCCAAAGAATTTTATAGTTACATTAGAGATAAAAAGGTTGTTAGGAATCATACTGGTCAACTATTATCTGTTGACAGTCAACTTGAATATTCAAATGAAGGAATGTGTGATATTTTAAACAATTATTTTAGCTCAGTATTCATAAACGAAACACTTCAATGTGAACTCCAAACTGAAACCTGTGAAAAGTCTAGGATAAACTTACTACAGTAAATATAACAAAAGAAAAACTTAAAAGGTGTATAGAGAAACTCAAAGTTAATAAAACACCAGGGCCTGATGATTGGCATCCAAGAATCTTAAAGGAAATGAAAAATGAGGTTTTTGTTACATTAGAAATTATTTTCAAGAAATCCATCATATCTGGAGATGTCCCAAGAGAATGGAAGCTAGCTAATATCACTCCCATATTAAAAAAATGTGACAAAAAGAAACCAAATAACTACAGGCTGGTTTGGACACCTGGAAAGAATGAGTGAAGAAAGACTAGTAAAAGAGGTATGGAAGGCAGATGTGGAGGGAGTGAACATGAGGGGGCGTCCTAGGATAAGATGGATGGATGGGGTGAAGGGGGCTTTTGGGAAGAGGGGAATGTCTGTTGAGGAAGGACAGGAGAGGACAGAAGACAGGGGTGAATGGAGAATGGTTGTATGTGGATGATGTGATGCATGAGGTGGAATGGGTGAGGGTATGGGGGGTGAGGCAGTACGTGTGAGCAAAATTTGACGCAGCCCGAAGGGATTTCTCCCAGTCTTCTCCTTTTCTGCATGGGGGGATGGAGAGGGGGGGTTGCCGATTTAATGAAGCGGCTTTGCTGTGGTTGTGCTGTGTCTTGCGATCCTGCCTCTAACCCAGGGCAGTGGACAAGGTGTAGGGATGACCCGTCATCCAGGAGGTGCTAAGATAAGAGGGAGGATGGAGGGGAGTGGAGTGTATTTATTGATGGAATGGGTGGGAATGGTTTTTATGTCTTTTTCTTTTTGACTACCTCCCTTGTAAGGGGGAAAAGGCCTTGGTATATGTATGTATCTATGTATATGTCAATTTATTATTATTTACTATTTACCTGTTTGTTTATTATTTAATTATACCTATGCATTTTATCATTTACATTATTACAGTTTTTATTCATTCATTTATTTATTTATTATTATGATTTTTTTTTACATCCAACCTAGATATGGACCAAAAGGTCTCCTGTCTGTATGCTCCACCTTTGTAATCCTTTGAACAAATAACTGATTTCTGAGCCCTGTATGTATAACTTATTTCATGTTGAAGATCATAAATTCACCAAAGGATATGGCAACTGTATCTTATTGATTGGTTGTGGTGGTGATAATAATGATATTGATGATGATAAAAACAGCAGCACCTAGGCATAGGAGAGAGATATCCTAACCCCTTTCATTCCCATCATAACTCCCTTTCTCCATATCACTCTTTCCTGATTTAAACCATGTACCTGATTTAAAACATTGTACCACACTTCTTTCCCAGCAATACGATCAGTTCATACCTGATATATCCCTCTCATGAAGAAGGCAGTGGCTTTATAACATAATCTACTCATGCCCACTCTGTCACCCATGCACATATACATATGGAGGGAGGGAGGGAGGAAGGAAGAAAGGAAGGAAGGAAGGAAGGAAAAGAGAGAGCAAGAGAGAGAGTGAGAGAGAGAGAGAAAAAGAGAGTGAGGGAGAGAGAGAGGGAGGGAGAGAGAGAGAGAGAGAGAGAGAGAGGGAGAGAGAGAGAGAGAGAGAGAGAGAGAGAGAGAGAGAGAGAGAGAGAGGAAGGAGAGAGAGAGATGGAATGAAGGAGAGAGAGAGAGAAAAGGAGAGAGAGGGGAAAAAAGGAAGGAGAGAGAGGGAGGGAGGAAGGAAGGAAGGAGAGGAAGGAAAGAGAGGAAGGAAGGAGAGGGAAGAGAGGGAGGAAGAAGAGGGAATGGAGGGAGGAAGGAGAGGGAAGAAGAGGGAAGAGAGGGAGGAAGGAGAGGGAAGAGAGGGAGGAAGGAGAGGGAAGAGAGGGAGGAGATGGAAGGAGGAGAGGAAGGAGAGGGAGAGGGAGGAAGAAGAGGGAGAGGGAGGAAAGAGAGGGAGAGAAGGAAAGAGGGAGAGGGGGAGAAAGAGGGAGAGAGGAAGGAAAGAGAGAGAAAGGAAGGAAGGAGAGAGAGGAAAGAAGGAGAGAGAGGAAAGAAGGAGAGAGAGAGAGAGAGAGAGAGAGAGAGAGAGAGAGAGAGAGAGAGAGAGAGGAAGAATCATTTATATACTACCTTAGATAGCTGTGGCTCAGTTGCCATAAATTTTCTTTTCTTGGGAGGTAACCCATGTGGTGCAGGAAGTCTTTCATTTGAGTCTGCTGAAGAACTGGGGTTGCCTCTCTGTGGCTTTGTGGAGTTTTGTGGTGGGCTCTGGGTTGAAGGTAGCAGAATACTGGTTTGTGCAGGAGATGGGGAAGTAAGGGAGGTTGCTGATGCAATGGCACTTTCTTCTGGCTTTGTTGGGTTTTGTGCTGAACTCTCAGTTGAAGACAACACAGCTGTGGTTTGTGAGGTAGATGGGCAAGTCTGGGAGGACACAAAAAACTTGCCTGGGGTTGGTGGGAATGAGCTGTGGTTGCTCTCATCAGGAGTAAAGAAGTATGCCTGAAAATAAACAGTCCAACTTTCAATGTAACTTCAATTGATTATACACTATCTTTGTGAGTTAATTTGACTCATTTCTGGATTATAATGCAATAAAAAATACTGTACATTCCATCTTACTTCAAACTGTTCATGAGTGTTGATGATTGCCAATTGTTTTTGTGGACTCTTGGCAATCTCTAATGAACTACCAGATTTTAAAATTTGAGAGAGTTGTCTTGGATGACGCTGTCTGGAATCACAAAGAGTTTGATTAGCATAGCAAATATAATTATCTAATTTAAATCAAACAATGTGTTTCATGTATACCTGACACATTAACTATTGACAAAATCCAATGAAGTATTCTATCACTAATAAACAGTGCTTCTATCCTTGGGGAAAATAGTGCATCAAAGATGCAAGTGATAAAGGACATTTTCTAAGATGGTAACAGAAAAGAATGTCAGAATTAAAAAATTATCTAAACTTCATTCTTTGAGTGGAGATTGATCCCCAATCATAAAAGAATGCAGCATGACTAATCAATGAAGTCCCTAAAATGTATGCAGTCAATACCCCATGTGGAGAACCCAGTAAAAAAAAATCAGACAATAAGATATACCTTTTATCTTCTGTTTCAGTAGCTTCAATAGAGGATTCAGATTCCAGTAGGTAACAAACTTCTTGAGGGGCTGATGAAAGAAGTAGTTTCTGCTTATCTTGACTAAAGCTAGATGAGGACTCTACACTGACAGGCGAGGCAGAATCCTGCCCATCCTTCAAATCTCCCTGTGTAAGATTAGCTTCCTGATCAATAACTAAGTTCTGACTCTCCCTAGTATCTTTATAAAATTCTTTCATTGCATACTTCTTCTGTTTTAGTCTAGTTTCCACTTTGTCTGAGCTCCCTGGCTCCATCTTTTCCATGACATCATCACAGCTTTCATGTGCTACCTCCAAATTAAATGTTGATTCATTTGTAGCACCACTGTCAGGTTGAATCTCATGCCAGCTTGAGGATTGTTCTTTTTTTTTCTTCTGTGCTGAATCTTTAAAATCACTTTCTTTCAGTTCTTTATCTTCATATCCTAATGTCTGTTTCTTATTTAGGTCCTTTTTGTTCAACACATCCTTTTCAGACAACTGTTGCCAGCTTTGGTTCTGCTTGCCACATTTGGTTATTGGAATGGTAGGGCTGGAATGAGTTCTCTTTCTTCTTTTATCATGAATTTTTGTTTGAGCACAGCTTGATCCAGATTCTTCTTTTGATGCTTTTTCATTCATGTTGCTCAAGCTTTTACTTCTACTTCTTAGACACCAATTTACTGATTCACTTCTATCGATCATTCTTGATTTCCAATGATCTGGTTCTTCAGTGTCTTGAACATATGAAGATTTACAGAGTTTTTCTGGAGTATTCTTTGGAGTTTTATTTTTTGATCTTCTCTTACAATGTTTTTTTCTTTTCTCTTTATGCAATTCCTCTTGGGGAGTTTCTTCAAGGTTCATAGTTAGTATATTAATAAAAGGAGTAACATATAAATGATCTTCTTTAATTTCATATTCATCACTTATTTCCTCTATGACTCTGCCTGTACCTCCTGATTCTAAAGAATCATCTAAATAAATACTGTTAAGATTAACTAAGGAATTTTGGTTCTTTGTCTTTTGCCAATCACTTCTGTCATCTTCACCAGCTCTATGTCCCTTCTCAACTAACTCAAGAGACAGTGATGTACTTCCTGGCTCAAAACATCTACTACTCAGGTCTGGGTTGCAGTACTTCATTTCATGAACCACTGACTCCTCCTCCTCCTCCTCCTTCTCCTCTTCCACTTCCTGACCTTTACCTTCCCAGTCACTTTTGTCCCCAGATGCACTTAGGTCAAGAATACGTCTGACCTTAGAGCAAGGAAGCTCCTTAATTTCATCACTTTTCACTTCATAAGCTCTCTTCCTTTTGACACTATCAGTAGCATTAGACTCTTGATGTACTTCTACTAGTCTGTTAGACAAATCAATTGGTTCTACACAAGCTTTTTCTCTATTAACAGGTACTGCCACTATTCCCCTAACAGGTGATTTACTACCAATATTTTGTTTCAGAGGAGATTCTGAGGGGAATGCAACCATAGCACATTTTTCTTTCACAATGTCCCTACAAATACGAGCCACTTCTTTACTTGGAGTATTGGGCAATGGTGTAAAAGTTAAAAGGTTATCTGTGTCAGATGGACTTGGGCACTCTTCTATACTAAATTCACTTCCAGAACTACTTTTTTCTTTCTCTCCCTGTTTACTGTTAGCACCATTTCCCTCTAAGGGAATTCCTTTCACAGGCATAAATGACATCCTTTTTTTATCATGTCTTTTATTTTCTTCATTATACTCTCTTCTCAAATCAGCTTCATCTGATCTTTCATCTTCCTCATTCTGTGGTGTGTTACCTAGATGATCTGATCTAGAAGATTCCTGGGGGCTGGTTGAGTTCTGACATTGTTTTGGCGATACTATTAAACTCCCACCCAATTCTGCTGCTGCTTTTAGTTCTTTGTTATTTCCACTACCAATATCCTTCAAATGAGTATTTTCAGCCTTTAGAATTTTCCCTCCCTTTTCCCTTATCAACAAACTATGACACTGGGTATCATCTTGCTCTGGTTTCTCACAAGTCACAAAATTTTCTTTCTCAATACAGCCAGTCGCTGTATTTTCTTCATCAATAAAATCTCTTATTTGATTTTCTAAGCTATTAGTTCCTCCACTTTCTTTACCACCAATGCTTATAAGCTCTGCAGAGGGTTTTATCATGGTACCTACATTCTGATCAGATATGAAGCCATGCATCTCTGCCAACTGCTTATCAATTTTCCAGAAATTTTTATCAATTTTAGAACCATGGGATGTGACTTGTGTTGCATTTCCTTCAGTATCAACACCATGCAGAGTAATAACATCATTTTGCAAGTCTTCCCTTGTGTCTTCAGTATTTGCTTCCCCTGAATTCTCCCAACTGATACTTATGTCAGACTTATCAAGAACATCTTTGATAAGTGTTAAATCTTTCTTTAACTTATCAACACTCTTCTTGAGATGATTGTCAATATTATCAGCACTATGACTTACTGAACCACTAGCTTCATTATCCTTGAATATGTGAATATCAGGTTTATCATTAACTGATTTTTCTGATCCTAACACTTCATCATTCCCTTCTGAGATTTCATGTGTCGAAACTAGATGACTATGTCCTTCCATAATACCTTTACTTTGTTTTTTGGTTATATCAGCTTCAGTACATTTAAGAGCATCTATATTATCTGATATTACTTCATTCTTTCCTCTCCTTTTACTAGTGATACATTTAGATTTTTTGTCAAATGTTGCTTCATTATCCTCTGCTTGAACTTTATGCTGCTTGTCAGCAGAGTTTAGTAGTGAGACATCCTTGACATTGTGATTATGCTCTGACCATAATGGATGAACTGAATCTGGTGACACCAGCCTTCTTTCATCTGCTAATTTGGATTCAACAAGAGACTCAGGTACTACTGTGTTTTCATTTTCATCATTTCTTGTTTCTGTGTAAGCTGACATGAGTGGCAAACTTGACTCTGTTGATTCACAACTATTTTTGAAGGCTTCACTACTTTCATTAAGATCATCCTGAGTTTCATTATTTTCTTCACAGTAAGCTTTATCATAATTTTCTAAAGTATTTTTCTTAATTTCATCACTACCATCACACTGATTTGATAATTCTTTTTCATCTGAACATGAATCACTATCCTTATCTGCTCCCACTGGATCATTCGTATGTTCCTCTGTCTCACTCACTGGGGTTACACAATTTCCTGATGGGGACTGCCTCAATTCACATTCATATTCTTTACGATTCAAGAAATATATTGATCTTTGAATTGATTTCCTTGGTGAAAAGAGTGACTTCTGTGGAGTTGCATAATATCCTTTGTATGGTGACTTAGCTGGACTTAATTTCAACCTTGGGCATATTTTTGCTGGTGATTCTGCAAGGAAAAATGAATAATATGAATACATACTATAGAATAAATTAGCACATGGACAAATTTCACAGTTCCCATCCTAACCCCCACTATAAAGAACATTTGCAATTCTGATTTACTGGTAATTCTCAATAATCAAGTGTAAATCTAAGTTAGGTTCTATAACTGAAGAGTAAGATCACTCAATCCATTACTCTGGTCTCTTGCAGAAGACCCATGGCATTCAGGTAACTGGCAACAGCCTGTGGGTGATTTTACTTCCATAGAAATATGTTGGGAAGAATTGACAGTGAGGGGTGGAGAGGATATATGGGGTAGCTTGCTACTCGATATGACCATTGAATACACATTGACCCAATGGATAAAGGAAAATACTAGATATAGAAACAATGTGGAACCTTCGAGACTGGATTTAGTACTCACGTCGGAACCTGAAATTGTAGATAGAATAGAATACAAAACACCATTAGGAAAGAGTGAACATTACTAATAGAATTCAAATTAAAAGAGCAAATGGACCTAAGAAGAAAGGAGAAACATAGAATAGGAAGACCAATGTATAGCAAAATGAATTTTGAGAAACTTAAAGAATTTTTTCGAAATGCAAACTGGGAAAAATTCCCTAGTGAAGAAAAAAGGATGGAAGAGCAATGGTATATACTAAAGGAAATCTTTTATGAGGATGTGATCAAATATGTTCCACGACAAAAGCAAGAAAGAATATACGTAAAAAACTGGTACAACAAAAAATGAAGTGAAGCCAAGGATAAGAGAGACAAATACTGGAAAATGGAAAAAAAAAAAAGAGCAAATGGCAAACATACATCAAACTAAGAAATGATTATGTAAAAATACGCAGGGAGGAAAAGAGAAATTATGAAAAGGAAATTATAGAAAAATGTAAGGATCAGCCGAAGCTATTTTACAGATATGTGAATGGTAAACTGAAAAACAAACAAGAAATAGAAAAACTACGCCAAGGAAGTCATGAATACACAAAAGAACAAGAAATGGCAGAAGTTATGAGTAACCACTTCAAATTGGTTTTCACAATTGAGAACTCACCTAACTGTGAAGGAATAGAGAAACAGAAATCCCCCCAAATGAAGGAAATAACCGTAACAAAAAAGGAAATCAGTGACCAAATAAAAAACATAGATGTTAGAAAATCACATGGTCTGCATGGAATTGCAAGTTTGATAATGAAGGAATACGTGGAGGAACTAACAGATAAAATACACACTATAATAAAATACTCGCTCAAAAAAGGAAAAGTACCACAAGACAGGTAAAATGCAAACATTGTACCAATATATAAAGGAGGAAGTAAGCTAAAATATGTGAAAAAATTATTAAAAGTAGATGGGTTAAACATCTGGAAGAAAAATCTATACTAAACCCAAGCCAATTTAGATTTAGACAATGCAATTATTATGACGCAACATCGCACGTCTGGCAGCATTAGCTGCCCGACGTGCGATGTTGCGTCATAATAATTGCATTATAAAAAATAAAGTCTGTGCTCAATCGTTCATTCTCTTTCACCCTTGAACTTTGATAACCATAGAAAATATGATGAAGCCAGTTTAGAGAGAATGGAGGTTACGTAGGTATGACTACAATAAATATGATCAAGATACTGACGTTGACATCATCGCATACCCACTTGCTCCTCATGACGCCTACATAGGCATCACCGTATGGAAGTGGTTAAAAGAGAAAACAAAAGAAAGGAAAATGAGGATAGAAACAAAAATGAAGAACTGAAGAAAGAGGTCAAAGAGCAATTACAAGCTGTGACCACAAAAAAAAATCAGTGGAAAAAGGAACGTCGAAATAAAAAAATATCTTTCAAAGAAATAGTACTACAGCAGGTAGAGGAGAATGCAAAAGAAACAGTAATTAAGGTAATCAAAGAAAAGGTAAACTGGGTAAGAGACACAGTGGATAAAAAGAAATGCATTGTGGTTTATGGTATCACAGAAAAACATAATGTACACAAATACCAAAGGGAAAAAGGAGAAAGAAATTGCAAAGGATATACTGAAAGCGGTTCAGAACAAGGGTCAAGAGTTGGAGAAGGAAATCAAAGACATGCATAGAATGGGCACATTCTCTATAGAAAAAACTATAGGCCAATGAAAATCAAACTAAAGACTCAAATGATAGCTGAAGAGATACTATTGAAAGCAGCAAAACTAGCTAACTGTGAAAATTACAAAAATGTATAGATAAAAAAGGAAATGAACAATGAAGAAATAGAGAAAGATAAGTCACTAAGACATGAACCTAATGAAAAAAGTGAGAGAACGGAAACTGAATAAAAGGAGTTTTTTTGGGAGAGTACTGGATCTGAGGTTGAGAAAATGATACATCAGAAAAAAGGATACATAAACCAAAAAATATGAGAAGGAAAAATTAAAAGTGGCATATGCAAGCATGGACAGTATGATTTCTGGAATAAATGAATTAAATAACTATTTATTAACAGAGAAACCAGATATAATGGGAATTATGGAGACAAAATTTAAAGGTCCTATACCATCAAGTATGATGGAACAAGGTCTATACAACCATTCGTCGAAAAATAAAATGGATAAACAGGGGGGTGGAGTCATGTTATTGACTAGAAAGGGCTTAAATGTGATAAAGATAACAGAAGTTATTGATAAGGTGGAAATGATCACGATTAAAGTTGAAAATAATATCATGAAAAGTAGAAAATTTATAGTAGTATATGTGCTCCCAAAAACACAGGCTTGGTCTGATAGTGAGATCACTCAAAATTACTGGAAGACACAAAGAATGAATTATCTGAGGTACTGATAGATGGAGGAAACATAGTAATTATGGGTGACTTTAATGCAAAGGAAATAAATACAGGAAGAAATGACAATAAAAGGTGGAGAGGAACTCTGGGGCAACATTCTACTGGATTTGACCATTGATTATACATTGACTCAATGGGTCAAGGAAAATACCAGATATAGAAACAATGAAGAACCATTGAGACTAGACTTGATATTCACTTCTGAACCTGAAATCATGGAAAAAATGAATTACAAGACACCAATTGGGAAGGGTGACCACATACTAATAGAATTCGAGACTTTAAGAATAAAATGTGAGAAGAAATGAGGAACAGAGAGAAGGAAGATTAATGTACAACAAAACAGACTCTGTAAAACTTAGGAAAAAAACAAAATTCAAAACACTAGTTGGGAAAAATTTGCAAATGAAGAAACAAAGATGGAAGAGAAATGGAACATATTTAAAGAAAAATACAAGAAGGGAACAGATAAATATATGCCTAAGAAGAAACAAAAAAGGGTTTACATAGTACTGGTATAACAAAAAGTGTAGTGATGCTAAAGATAGAAGAGACAAAGCCTGGAAAAATTGAAAAAAAGACCCAAAAAAAAATACCAAATGGCAAACATACATCAAACTGAGAAATGAATATGTTGATATACATAGAGAGGAAAAAAGAAACTATGAAAAAGATATAATAGACGAACACAATGACCAACCTAAACTATTTTACAGATATGTAAATGATAAACTAAAAGACAAACATAAAATAGTGAAACTGCACAAAGGAAATAATACATAGAAGATGTAGAAATGGCAGGAGTAATGACAAGGCATTTTAGGTCTGTATTTACATTTGAAAGTTCACAAATTTGGGATGAAGGACAGCGAGAAAGATCCCCCAAAATGAAAGAAATAATGGTGACACAGAAAGAAATAAGGGACCAAATAAAGAAACTTAACCCCTTCCATACGGTGCCGCATACGTAGGCGTCATGAGGAGCAAGTGGATACGCGACACTGCCATATTGGCGTCTTGATTATATTTATTGTAGTTGCCCCTCCGTAGTGACATACTCTCTAAACCAGTGGTTCTTAACCCCTGGGTCGCGACCCAAATTTGGGTCGCCAAGCCATTTTATTGGGTCGCTAAGGGTTTGCAGAAAATAATTATTTTCCCACTACAAATATATTTTTTTCATATATCACTGTTAATTATATGTGCTACTTGTATTAATAAACATCCCAGCATGTAATTTTGTTTCTGTAACCCGCTTTTAAAAGCATAATCATATTACTTATAAAAACAATTCGTATATCTATGTAGGCTTGGGTCGCGATGCTTGATTTGTGCAAAATTTTGGGTCGCTGCCAAAAAAAAGTTAACCCCTTCCATACGGTGCCGCACACGTAGGCGTCATGAGGAGCAAGTGGATTCGCGACGCTGCCATATCGGCGTCTTGATTATATTTATTGTAGTCGCCCCTGTGTTTTTACATTCTCCCAAATGCGCCCTGAATCCCATTCTCTGTGGTTTTCAAAATTCGCGGGTGAAAGAGAGAACGATCGATATAAGCGGCGACTATATTTTATGATGCGAATATTAATTCGTTACGTCATACGGCTGGCATTGGCTGCTGCCCGCGAGATTTAAGTCCCGTATTGAAGTGGTTAAGAACCACTGCTCTAAACTGTCTGTAATCACATTTTCTATGGTTATCAAAATTCATGGGTGAGAGAACGATCGATATAAGCAGTGACTATATTTTATGATGCGAGTATTATTACGACACATCGTACAGCTGGCATCGGCTGCTGCCCACGAGATTTAAGGCCCGTACTGAAGAGGTTAATGTCAGAAAGTAACATGGGCCCAATGGAATTGCGAACTGAATATTGAGAGAATGTATAGATGAACTAACAGACAAAATACAAAAGATAATTGACTCCTCACTCAAAGAAGGAAAAGTACCACAAGATTGGAAAAATACAAATATTGTACCAATATACAAAGGGGGAGACAAAGAAAATTCAACAAACTATAGACTGGTATCCCTTACAAGCACAATTCCAAAAATATGCGAGTTATTAAAAATAAATGGATTAAACACTTGGAAGAGAACAAAATACTATATCCTAAACAATTTGGTTTTAGAAGTGGAAGATCATGTACTACAAACTTAATATGCTTTTACTCAAGATTAAAAGAAATAATACAAGAGACGGACGAGCAGATTGTGCTTTCTTGGATTTACAATAGTCTTTTGATAAAGTACCACACAAAAACCTACTAAGAAAAATTTAAATAATAGGTGGAATACAAGGAAAATTATTGGAATGGATGAAAGATTTCTTGAACGGAAGAAAAATTAAGTACTTAAGAGACAAGGACTCAAATTGGGAAGATATGATAAGTGGAGTCCCCCAAGGCTCTGTATTGGCTCTGATAATGTTTGTTATTTATATAAATTATGTGGATGAAGGTGTAGAATGTTATATGAACTTTTTTGCAGATGATGAGAAACTATTAAAGGGAGTAAGTACAGAGGAAGAGTGCAAATCTTTTCAAGAAGATCTGAACAAAGTCTGGAAATGGAGTCAGAAGAGTGAAGTAAACTTAGACATTACGAAACGTAGTATAAATAAATACATACATATACCAAGGCTTTTTCCCCTTACAAGGGAGGTAAACAAAAAGGAAAAGGCATAAAAACATTCCCCCCCATTCCATCACTGAATACACTCCACACCCCTCCACCCTCCCTCTCATCTTTGCACCTCCTGGATGACGGGTCATCCCTGCACCTTGTCCACTGCCCTGGGTCAGAAGCAGTGTCGCAAGACACAGCACATCCACAGCAAGGCTGCTTCATTAAATCGGCGACCCCCCCCTCTCCATCCCCCCATGTATAAATAAAATTGGAAAAAGCAAAATAGAGTCTTGGGTCAATATAAAATTGGTACAAAGGAAGTTAAAAAGTAAAGTCGGAGAGCAACCTAGGAGTAACTATCTCAAATGACATGACACCAGACATGTCAACAAATTAGGCAGACAAACTTTTAACTTATTAAGATCAATGAAAGTAACCTTTGACTACATGGATGAAGAAATACTAAAAAAAAATACTAGTTATATTGATAAGACCAAAACTGGAATATGTAGCATCACTATGGACATCTAGTAAAAACTAAAAAATAATAATTAATAAATAAAATAAAATAATAATAATAAAATAAAATAAAATTAAAATAAATAAATAAAGAATCTAGAAAGAATTCAAAGATGGCACCAACACTTTGCAATTTGACATATGAACAAAGATTGGATAAACTAAATTTACCAACCCTGGAACAAAGAAGAGAAAGAGGTGATTTGCTAACCATCTACAGAATTATGAAAGGAATGGAAATTCTTGATAGGGATGACCTACTAAAATAGGACAGAAGAAATACAAGAGGACACGAGAAAAAACTTAAGAAAGACAGTTACAGAAGAGATCTGAAAAAGAACAGGTTCCCACACAGAGTGATAGATACCTGGAACAAACTGAATGAGGAAACAGTGAGTGCTAAAACTATACATGACTTTAAGAAAAAACCGAAAGCAGAAAGATTCAATAGCAAGTCACTACGAGCATAGCTCTCTTCCCACAAAATCCTACTAGGTAAATACAGTTCCACACAAAAAACCAAGACGGACAACAGTATATAGTTTCTTCCCAGAGATCTGTGGGAGGGTTCAAGAACCATTGCCAGCTGTTGTTGGGCAGCAGATTTCTATTCAGTGAACCTCAAAGCAAAAATTATTACTCTTTGCACCCTTTCTTCACATACTTTTCTGCCACCAACATTCTCCATTCTTCATCCCACCATTCACTGTCTCTCCTATTCCTTATCATCCTTTCTTCCACATAGCACCTTTATGTAATTAGTATTTTCTCCTTTGAAGCATACCAATTCTTCCTCTACTCATGTTTTTTCTTTATTCTTCACTATATCCCATACTCTTCTCAGCTTTTCCTAGTGTTCCTTTTCTTCCTCCTCATTCAACATGTTCACTTTCACTCCTTCTCCACTCTCAATTTTTCTTCATCCAAATATTGTTTTGGCTCTCTTCTCTGAACACACTTATGTCCAGAACTTTTCCAATTTTATTTTTTGGGCACCATTACATAGTCCATTAACCACTTCCATACGGTGACACCTATGTAGGCGGCATGAGGAGCAAGTGGGTACGCGATGATGCCGACGTCGGCATCTTGATTATATTTATTGTAGTCGTACCTACTTAACCTCCATTCTCTCTAAACTGGCTTCATCATATTTTCTGTGGTTATCAAAATTCACGGGTGAAATAGAACGAACGATTGAGCACTGACTTTATTTTTTATAATGCGATTATTATGACGCAACATCGCACGTTGGGCAGCTAATGCTGCCAGACGTGCAATGTGCCCCGGAGTGAAGAGGTTAATACACCTGACTACTTTTCCACCAACCAATGACCTACATATACTTTATGCTCATCTTCCTTCTTAAACAGTGTTCCCTATCATCATTTCCCTTTCATTACACATCTTCAACATATCTGCTACAGTTTCTTCATTCCACCCCATACCTCTGTATTGCTCCATCTCTCAGCTTATCTCCTATTCTACCCTTTAGCTCCGTAACTAGGTAAATATACACTAAGTTAAAAAAAAAAAAAATCTTGAATCTTATAAAATATAATATTGATTCTCAAACATACCTGTGGTTGATGGTGTTTTCTGGCCATCCTCAGCAAACCTTCTTCGTCTTCGTGAACTTGGTGTAATGTTAACCATTTCACCATACCCATCGTCTCTGATATGGTGCCGTGGTGTGCCACCTTTAAATATGGGACTCGTTTTATAATTTATCAACCTAGCACAGCCTTTCTTCTTCTTACTTTTTTCTTTCTTCCTTTTCTTCTTTTTCTTCTTCTTCTTATCACTATGTACTACAACTAAATCATCATTTTCTGGCATAACTAGTGATTCATCATTTTCTATCATTTTCCACCACCATTCATTTCCATCTGGTAGGTTTTGCATAATGTCTTTCTTCAATGCCTTTTCACTGTGTCTTGATTTTTTGCTACCTAAACACTTTAACCATCTATCACTAAGATCTTCAGTGTATGACTTTGTGGGGCTTGAAGATAAGTAGGATTTGTCTTTACATCTTACATTTGATCCCCATAAAGTAAAAGGTGAAACTTTACTTTTAGTACTACCAGATGGAACAAGAGAGCTTTCAGAAGAACTTTCAGCACAACTCTCCTCATCACCTTCAACTATGTCCTTGGCTGGTATGTCTCTTTCTTGCTTGTCCTTTATTTGTAACTCTCTCCGTCTGGTTGATTTTCCTGAGGTCACTTTCCCTTTCCTTTCACCACCCACACCTTCCAATGTGCTTGGGGTTTGCTTCAATTTTGACGAAATTAATTCTTTCTGTTGGGCAGAGTTTTTCTCATTCTGATCTTCCAAATCCTTTGAAGAAGCAACTACTTCAATACTGACTTCCTTCAAAACAATACCTGATGTATTTTTACATTTGGACCTTGTTGTAATTCCAGATTGCATGTTAAGAAATTTGGTCTGAACAAATTTTCTGTTTGACCTCCTTGGCTTTTCCTTTATATCAGCTTCTGTTTTACTATGACTGCACTCCGTTTCGAGTTTCTCTTCCTCATCCACTGCATTCACTTTTTCATCATTTTCCTTTGAAGAAGAATAAGAGTCATCTGAACAATGACCTGAAATCTTAACTTCCAAATTTTCAGTCATGTCTTCAACATCTGTGATTATTTTGGTTTTATTCTCTATATGGTTTGTAACTACCTTACTCTTAGTACACACTGCATTCTCTGGTACTGTTTCACATTCTCCATCAGATGTACTTACATCTGAGCCAAAGACATCAACAAAATTCTTTTTTGTAGGAGATTTTTTTGGGGAAATATACCTATTTTTCTTCCCACTTTCAGTTCTTGAATGCATATCCCCAACACTCTTGCCTTTTTTGCCATCCCCAACAGTTTTTTTAGGACTAGTGGTATTACAAGAAGTTCCACCCTCTACATCTTGTTCATGACAACTTTGCACTGAACCCCTATCTTCCTCCAGATTCTGCTTTGAGACTTTACCTAAACATTTTGAATTAACTTGCTCACTACAACTCTTTGGTACCTTTCCTCCTTCTTGAGAAATGTGCTTGTCTTTATCATTCCTTAGCAAATTCCTTTTCCTTAGTCTTGTTCTGTTTCTACTGTCATTCAGTTCTGATGGTGATGATTTTGCTTTATTCCTTACTTTGGCAGATCCTGACTGTGTGGGCTCCAATTCATCCTCTGAGCATGTTGATTCTGATATGTTAAGATAATTAACAGATGGAGCTCTTCTCTTCTTAGTCTGTTTCCCATGCGATCCCTCTTGACTTTTAGTTTCTTTCTGCACTGGCTGCTGGGTGGTATTTTTAAAAAGCTTGTCAAGTTCTTGTTCAATAGCCTTCCCCATAACTCTGCCGGAACTGGTATATTTTTTACTGGGAGAAGTCCTTTTCTTTGGAGAAGTATCTGAATTAACATCTGAGAGTTGCTGTACAGCTACTGCCACTGGAGAATTGTCAATACTATGGTCATCCATAATCAACCTTGGTGATGTCATGCCATCAGAATCAGTGATGGAGCGCTCAGATGGAAGGTAGTATGAGGTGGCAACTGAACTGTTTGAATATGGACCCTGAGGATAATCTTTCAGTCTTGGGGTTTTGCTGGTCTCAAAATCTTGCTGCATATTAAGGATTACCGGTGTGTTAAGATCATTATTCCCTAGCCCACACTGGTCACTTGGAGAGCATATCACTGGAGTATCAAACACAGGTCGTAAATCAATATTTTTAATGCTATCAAACATTTTCAATGGTGTTTCTTGGGTCATTTCCATTCCCGTTTTTTTCTCTATTTTCTTAAGTGGCACTCCATCTTCATTTGATGATGTCTCACACACTGACATCTCATGAAGTTCTGAATTACAACTCTGGGAAGCTACCTCACTGTCCTCCTCCATCTGCAGTACTAGACTCTCTTCATCATCTTCACGGTCATTTTTGTTAACTGCAGACAAATGTGTACTGCTGGTTTGGCATTCCACTTCTTCAGGAATCATTGCCAAGCTTGTATTCCTTGAATTAATAATTTTCTTTGTGGCAGGGCTCATTCTAGCCTTCACCACACTAACATGCCTACCTTTGTGAACCAAGCTACTTACATTTGACACTTTTGACAATCCTTCACTTCCTTTCTGTGCATGTTTTGCATCTATTTTGCTGTGGTTAAGTTTTTTAACTGTTCTTTTTGATTGTGTTCTCTTTGTTGGAGTTTCATGTTCTGACTCCTCAGTCAATACTTTCTTAGGAGTTTTCTTCACAGGTGTTTTATTTCTACATGCCTCAGCTTGTGTCTCATGTTGTGTACTTTCATTATGAGATAAAGTTTTGGTGGGTGTATTCTTAACAACCAGATCTTTCTTGCTTCTGCTTGGAGTGTTGACACTTCCAAGGGTTTTGGGAGAAAACTGTAAATTAACTGAAGCTTTACTTGGTGATCTTGATGGACTTTTATTTTTACATGGTGTGCTGAAGTCCAGTGCTCTGACCGCTCGTGCTTGACCAGACTTTCTGCTTGGAGTACTTCTGCATTTTCGTGCTGAAACTTGTAGTCGTGCTGGACTTGAGGCTTTCACAGCACTTCGGTGTTTTGAGACTCCATCCTTTAAATCATCAGATGATAGTTTTTGTGATAGGGATAATAATTTCTTCAACACCGGACTTAATTGCATATTTGACAAACAACTTTCATTCTTTTTACTCCCTTCCCCTTTTTCATTTTCATCTTCTTCATGGCAACTACTAGTCTCATATAATTGTTTTTCCATTACTTCTTTGCTTTGCTGAAGTTCTTGAGTTGAACTTTCACCAATATTTGGGGAGACTGCAGTTGAAATTGCATCCACTGTAGAATTGTCCTGAGTATGGCAATCAGCTTCAGCTTCAGCCCCAGCAGTCTCTTCTACAGCGGCATTATCTGACCCTTTGGGTGATACTTTCTTGGGTGTAACAGAATTTAAGGCAAAGGACAATGCTCTTGAAATAATGTCATTATTCACATCTGTTTTTTTATTTGTTTTTCGTTTCATCTTGACCTTCTTGGGTACTTTAGCTGCTTTCTTTGCTGGACCAGGGATGGACATTTTCACTTTATTTGGAAGGACAAAGTTACCTGCAGAATCCAATGTGTTCTCCGTACTGGTTCCTGAAACAAAAGAAAATGTTATAAATATCAACTGTAACAGGCCAATGTTATAGAAAAATACTTTGAGGTCTATCTATACATACACATTATATACATACATACATATACCAAGGCTTTTTCCCCCTTTCAAGGGAGGTAGCCAAAAAGAAAAAGGCATAAAATCATTCCCACCCATTCCATCCCTAAATACACTCCACTCCCCTCCACCCTCCCTTCCATCTTAGCACCTCCTGGATGACGGGTCATCCCTGCACCTTGTCCACTGCCCTGGGTCAGAGGCTGTGTCACAAGTCACAGCACATCCATAGCAAGGCCTCTTCATTAAATCGGCAACCCACCCTCTCCGTCCCCCCATGCCTAAAAAGAGAAGACAGGGAGAAATCCCTTCGGGCTGCGTCAAATTTTGCTCACACATACTACCTCACAACCCATCCCCCCACCCATTCCACCTTATGCATCACAACACCATCCATATACAACCATTCTCCATTCACCCATCTTCTGTCCTCTCCCGTCCTTCCTCAACAGACATTCCCCAAAGCCCCCTTCACCCCATCCATCCATCTCATCCTAGGACATCCCCTCATGTTCACTCCCTCCACATCTGCCTTCCATAATTCTTTTACTAGTCTTTCTTCACTCATTCTTTCCATGTGTCCAAACCATCCTTATACTATTTCATCAACCCTATCTCCCAACTCCCTTTCCACCCCTGTTCTCCTCACTTCCTCATTTCTCACTCTATCTAGCCTAGTAACCCCCATCACACTTCTCAGACACCTCATCTCAAACACATTCAAACTCCTTCTCTCTTATATACAATATATATATATATATGTATATATATATATACAATATATATATATATGTATATATATATATACAATATATATATATATGTATATATATATATATATATATATGTATACATATATATATTGTATATATATATACAATATATATATGTATATATGAGTGGAAGGGTGGTAAGGTGAAGGGCAAAAACTGTTGTAGTTTTATTACTGACGTTTCTTTCTAAAAGGACTTCTTCAGAGTGTACACAAAAAATAAAATAACAACTTAAATACTCCCAGTTTATTCCGTTCCTACCCGATCACTGTCACTTCTCCCACATCTCAGCTCAGCCTCGCAAAGAACCAAGTGGCTTGCTATACTCGCTAACTTAACAAATCCATCACGGTGGTTATTATACACTAATGTAGGGGGTAATTATACCTAAGTTCATTAAATACACATTTGAAAATTTTATTTCACCACCTCTATAAAGCGATGTGACACTCTCTTAAACCACTTGCTCTCTCCATTTCCAATTCTAACACAGGCTCTACTATTCTCATAAAAACTCATGACGGCCTCTAACAGCTTTCTCCCAATTTCATATATCTGCAGTACCTCCCACAATGCCTAATAAGTCTTCTTCAAATACATTTGGCCTAAAAAACATCCTTACCTTTTGCCAAAGCCTTCTCACAAATCTGCCTTACCACAAATATTTGATCCACTCATCTTCTACCTTCTTTAAATCCACACTGCTCCTCACCAATTACTTCCTCTATTCCTAATCCTCTCAGTTAAAATCCTCCCATAAGCCTTTCCAACTAAGGTACAATTAGGTAAATACATTGACAGTTCCTCTTTCTATATCCCTTGGTAACTCACTGACCAATCAGGTTACAGCATTGTTACTTGCAACAGAGGTTGAGGCAACAGCAGTTTGAGCCCTGCTGCAGGCAAGTTGAACCAAGGCCATGATTCATTCAATTCCACACTATAAAGTCCTCTGTAAGGAGCACAATCCTAGCCTATTGATGAGGGAGTTTGTGACATTAAACTGAATCTATATCCCTTACATTCCAAGTCTCTAACTGTACACTGTTGTAATCGTCTCTATGTCTATCCCTAGATATCTATTTCTCATGGCACAGTTCCTTCCTCCAAAACATTTACTTGCTTCCTTCACTCTACAATTTACTTCCAGCCCCCACTACTCTTCTACTACTGCCAATATCTCCCATCCCAATCTCACTTTTATCTATATCATCCTCAATGACACTTCATTCCACCATGCACTTAACTATCTCATGTCTTACTAACAATGCTGCTCCTCTTCCTTTGCCTTCTTGCCACTCTTGACAAACTATCCACTACATCATCCCTAAACTATTTCTCTCCCCTCCCTTTCAGTTTCATTTCAAAGCTAACAAATCCAACTTTCTTATAACAAACACTGCCAATTTCTACCCTTTTGCCCTCATCTGTACCACATCCATACACACATACAACAATCCAATTACTAGGATTCTAGTTGGAGTCCTCCTCTCAGGCCCTCTCATGCCTAGATTTTTTGCAGGAAAAATATTGAGGGATCCCTCCAGTAGTCCCCTCTCTTCACCCTATTTTTTCTTTCACCATCACACATAGAAACATGGTGGCAGCAGTTTCCCCTTTCCCCTACTACAGGGGTTCTGAGAAGGAAGCAGTACAATAATAGAAGTGGTAAAGAACATGTTCAAGAAGGCAGCAGCAAGAAGGGACAGCAATGACACAAAAGTAATTAATTTTTCCTTTGTGAGTAGTGACTTTACTCTAACAATCGATCATTCTAATGGCCCCAGTGTCTCTTGCAGTGGACCCTGAACTCCCTGGCTATGACCACCTGGCAGACCCATAAGTCACTCAGGTAAGGAATAATTTTCAAAATTCAATACATTAAAAGCTTAGATATGATTAAGAGATTAAACAGTACCTGCAGAAGAACTTCCATTATGCTGATCTGGCATAAGTTTGGGCTGAATTGGAACATATTTTCTCATGTTTTCAGCAAATGATGGAGGTTTGATCTGAAGCACAGTAATCTTTGGGGCAACATCTGTGTAACAAAAAGTTATATCACTGAATTAAAGATAATCTAGGTATTACATACATACATACATATACCAATGGCCTTTTTCCCCCTTACAAGGGAAGTAGCCAAAGTCAAAGGCATAAATCCACTTTCACCCATTTCACCCCCACATACTCCATTCCCATTCACCACCCCTCCCTTCCTCTTTTCTTGGCTCCTCCTGGATCTAGGTATTAAACTTGTATAATCATTAGCTGTCATTCTAGTACAAAATGATTAAATTAATGACTCCTACTGAGGGCATGAAATTAATATCACAAACCATTCCAACTGCATGAAATGTTAAATATTAATACCATTCAAACAGACTGAAAACTAATACAAACCTTCAACAAGTGGAATGTCTACAATCTGTCCCTCCTTCATGAATCCATTTTCATCTACTGACATCAAATACAATGACTTGATTTTTGACGAGTTGGATGTGTCATGAGTGGACTGCTGGTCTTGGACAACAGTACTGCTGTCCCAATTCTGTGTCTCTTCTGTTGTCGTATTTACCTGTGGCAGGGATGCATTGACACTAGTGTGAGTATCATCATTTTCCTCCTTCCTCTGGGATTCCAAATTGTCACCACCACTCTCAACAACCCCTTGAACATAAGGAGTCCAACTTGGGCCATCTGTATTAACTATATATGATGCAGGTTGAAAAGTGTGGAATGTCTGTGCAGTCTGAACTTGCTGAAATTGTTCAAAAGCTTCTTGCTGCTGAAGAGTCATAGGGACAAGTTCAGTCAAGGTGTATGGGGATGCACTCCCTTTCATGCTGTCAGGGATTACATCTGTGCAACCAGTATCACTGATCCCAGGCACAGTAGTAGTTTTTACAGTTACACTTTGTACATGGGAGGGAGAACTTAGATTGAGAGGATCATTTCCTTCTCCTTGTGTGACTTCTTTTGGATTGACAGTCCCAGGCTGCAATCCAATGTCTGAATTAAAGTCAACCTTATTGTGTGGGCTACTGCCATTCACACAATTACCACTGTCCTGTTGAGTACTTAAAGGCACCATGGGGCCAATATTAACATTTCCTGACTCATTACTCTGTGCTGAAATTTTTACTTCCAATGCAGCAACTGTCTCTCCATGCCCTTCACCTGCATGCCCCATTATACCCAATTCACATTCACTCTGATCAACTTGAACACCTTGGGACTCAATGCTCTGCAAAAGTTGCTCACCACATGTTGATGAAGCAGCATCTGTGGGTGTCTGGTTCCCACACTGTGAAGGCCCCTGTTCAGCTGGTAAAGTAGTTTTGCTCTCCTCTAACATACCTAGAGATGCATGAACTTCAGATCCTGAACTTTGAAGGACTCCAGCTTTGTCACCTTGATAGTCCTGTTTATCACTCTTAGGTGGTTCATTGGTTTCACATATATCATCTTTTTTTGTTGCACATTCAACTGCTTCATTTGGACCTGAGATGTCTAGAGAGGGCATATCCACATGTTCAATAAATGAACACAAGCCACCCTGGTCTGCCAAAAGGCTAGTTTCGCTCTCACTAACACGATCTGGTCGCTTTGACTGAAACTCTTCAAATTCTCTAATCAAGTCTTCCCCTAGCTTCCTTTCAGCTTCTTTTTCAGCAGCAGTTTGCCGCTTTTTCCTGGTCGTTTTATTCTTTGTTGCATACATCTTTGAAGCACATGTCCTCCTTGGACGTGAAGAAGATGGACCACTTCCTTCAGTATTGGAATTCAATGGATTCATAAACATTTCTGACCTGATGGATAGATGAAAACAGTATAAATACATATACAACAAAGCCCTTTCCCCACATCTATTAAAAACCCATTTGACATCCCTTCTATTTAAGCTCCTTGTGGATGAAGGATCCTTCCTGCCTTCTACCCACTACCCAGACCATAAACAATTCAGCAAGACCAAGCAATACCTCCACAGTAGGGCCTAACAGCAGGCTGGTTTACCTCCACTGCTCCATTACATGGCAACCCTCCCACCTTATTCACTCAAAAATTTAGAGACCTGAAAAGAGCAATCCCTACCTCCCTTATAAGGAACCAAAAAAATCAAAAAAAAAAAAACCTTTTGTTATATGGAATAGAATAGACTGAAACACCCACTACTTCATTACATGGCAACCCTCCCCCCTTATTCACTCTAGAATTTAGAGACCTGATCATAGAAATCCCTACCTCCCTTATAAGAAGAAAAAAAAAATGATATATGGAACAATAGAATGAAACACCCACTGTTTCACTCTTCATTACATGGCAACCCTCCTCTTTATCAACTCAAGAATCCAAGGAGCAGACATGAAATCCATTCAAGTAACATCAATTTATCATCCATTTATGGTTAATTTCCACTCATACCTTTCTCTTGCCCTCTCCCTTTTATTCTCAATACATTCCCTTTTTATGCAAGGCCCCCTTCATCTCATCCATCCCTCCATTCCATTCTTGTTCTTCCCCTTAATTTCATTCCAACTTTGCCTTCCACACTTGGCTAAATTAATTTTTTTCCACATGCCCAAACCATTCTTGTATTCTTTTATCAACCCTACCTGCCAGCTCTCTTTCTACACCCCCACTCTCCACCTCACTTCCTAATTTCTGATTCTATCCATCCTTGTAACACCCATCATACTTCCTGGACTTCTCATATATTTCATCATTTCTTTTTTGCAACAATTCCTAATATGCACACTTCTTTTCTGCCACTACTGCCCTTAACACTTCATTTCACCATTCACTGTTTCTCCTGTTTCCTCCCATCCTCCTCATCCTACAATTTGTGCACTTTAGCACTTCTTCCTTGAAAAATGTTCATTCTCTACTACCTATTTATATACAAAGGGTTTCTTCACCCCTTATAAGGGATGAAGTTTCCACTGCTCTACCTCAGTCCTACTTAGACTAGAGCAATGGCTCAGAATTTTTTCTAATAAAAGCATTACTCCAGAAATCATTAATAATACTACTCAATCCTGACAACCACGAATGAATGAACAAATAAGACTACTTCAGCCTACACATCACAGATGGTGAAGAAAATACTAGTCATACTGATGAGACCAAGACTGGAGTATGCAGCGACACTATGGTCACCCAGTATCAAAAAGAATATAAGGAAAATTGAAAGAATCCAAAGAGCAACTACAAAGATGGTCCCCACACTTTCAGAACTGTCATACAAAGAGAGACTGTCAAAACTAGAGTTACCAACCCTGGACCAAAGAAGAGAAAGAGGAGATAGAATCATGAGAGGTACAGAAGTCCTTGATAGAGAAGACTTACTAAATTGGGATGCAAGAAATACAAGAGGGCATGAAAAGAAACTAAAAAAAGACCGTTATAGAATAGACCTGAAAAAAAAGTATGTATGGAACAAACTGGACAAAATGATAGTGTGTGTAAAATCCATACACAAATTTAAGAACAATTTACACACTGTGAGATACAGAGACAGGACACCATGAGCAAAGCTCCCCTTCCCATAAGATGCAACTAGGTAAATGCTTTAGGGACTGTTTTGGGGCATCCCTATGAACTGGAGCCAAACATTATTTTGTCACTGTTAGAGTTAAATCTCTACTCCTAGAGGAAATAATGCTACTTTTGTAATATGACTCACTCCATTATGCTGTTCCCTCTTAGAACTGTCCTGTACCAGTTCTTTAAGTGTATGTATATATATATATATATATATATATACATATACATATACATATACATATACATATATATATATATATACATATACATTTATATATACATACATACATATACCAAGGCTTTTTCCCCCTTTCAAGGGAGGTAGTCAAAAAGAAAAAGGCATAAAATCATTCCCACCCATTCCATCCCTAAATACACTCCACTCCCCTCCACCCTCCCTTCCATCTTAGCACCTCCTGGATCACGGGTCATCCCTGCACCTTGTCCACTGCCCTGGGTCAGAGGCAGTGTCGCAAGACACAGCACATCCATAGCAAGGCCACTTCATTAAATTGGCAACCCCCCGTCTCTGTCCCCCAATGCACAAAAGGAGAAGACGGAGAGAAATCCCTTCGGGCTGCATCAAATTTTGTTCACACATACTACCTCACCCCCCATCCCTCCACCCATTCCACTTCATGTATCACAACATCATCCACATACAACCAACCTCCATTCACCCATCTTCCGTCCTCTCCCGCCCTTACTCAACAGACATTCCCCTCTTCCCAAAAGCCCCCTTTACCCCATCCATCCATCTCATCCTAGGACGTCCCCTCATGTTCACTCCCTCCACTTCTGCTTTCTATACCTCTTTTAATAGTGTTTCTTCACTCATTCTTTCCATGTGTCCAAACCATCCTAATATTCTTTCATCAACCCTATCTCCCAACTCCCTTTCCATCCGTTCTTCTCCTCACCTCCTCATTTCTCACTCTATCTAGCCTAGTAACCCCCATCATACTTCTCAGACACCTCATTTCAAACACATTCAAACTCCTTCTTTCTTCCTCTCTTATGTTCAATGTTTCTGCCCCATACAGTGCTGTTGGCACAATCATTCCTTCATACAGTCTCCTTTTAGCATCCATTCCCAAATGTCTATTCCTCATTACACTTTTTAATCCACCAAGGCATTTACTTGCTTCTCTCAATCTACATTCTACCTCCACCTCCACTCCACCTTTTCCTGCCACATTTGCACCCAAGTATCTAAAACTATCCACTTCCTCTAGTCGCTCTCCCTTAATGCTCACTTCCAGTCTGCTGCCACTTTCACCCCTTGTACATCTCATCACCTTACTTTTACCCACATTTATCTTAAGCTTTCTTCTTTCACATACTCTCCCAAACTCTGTCACCAACTTCCTCAATCCTGCCACAAGCACGGTGTCATCCGCAAACAACAGCTGGCTCACCTTCCACTTTTCTCCATTTTCTTTAACCATCTCCAATCCCTGACCCACCACCCTTGCATTTACCTCTCGCACTACCCCATCCATGTAAAAGTTGAACAGCCAGGGCGACATAACGCATCCCTGACGAAGTCCCACCTTTACCTCGAACCACTCATTCTCTCCATTTCTAATCCTGACACATGCTCTATTACTCTCGTAAAAACTCTTGACAGCTCCTAGAAGCTTTCCTCCTATCCTGTATATCTGCAAAACACAGTGCCTTCCTGTCTACCCTGTCGTAAGCCTTTTCCAGATCTATACATACATACATACATATACCAAGGCTTTTTCCCCCTTCCAAGGGAGGTAGCCAAAAAGGGAAAGGCATAAAAACACTCCCACCCATTTCATCCCTAAATACACTCCACACCCCTCCCACCCTTCCTCTCATCTGAGCACCTCCTGGATGACGGGTCATCCCTGCACCCTGCCCACCGCCTTGGGTCAGAAGCAGTGTCGCAAGACACAGTACATCCACAGCGAGGCCGCTTCATTTAATCGGCGACCCCCCCTCTCCGTCCCCCTTTGCATATAAGGCGAGGACGGGGAGAAATCCCTTCGGGCTGCGTCAAAATTTACTCACACATACTACCCCACCCCCCACTTCCCCGCCCATTCCTCCTCATGCAGTCACAACATCATCCATATACAACCAGATCCATAAAAGCCAAAAAAACATCCTTCCCCTTGCCTACAGCTTTCTCACATATCTTACCACAAAAATCTGATCTACACAACCTCTACCTGTCTTAAATCCACACTCTTCCTCACCAATTACTCCCTCTGTTCCTCTCCTAATCCTCTCAATCAAGATCCTCCCATAAGCCTTTCCAACTACATTTAACAGGCTAATCCCTCTGAAACTACTACACTCACACTTGTCCCCTTTTCCCTTGTAAAGTGGAACTATACAGGCACTCCTCCAGTCCTCAGGCACTCCACCCTCTCTCCAGCAAACATTAAATAACCTCACCAGCCAGTCCACCATCATTGTACCTCCTTTTTTTAGACATTCTGCATGGCATCCATCCAGACCAGGTGCCTTACCTGCTTTCATCACCTTAACCCCTTCCATACGGTGCCGCACACGTAGGCGTCATGGACTTAGATCTCGGTGGCAGCAGCCAATGCCAGCCGTACGACGTGTCGTAATAATACTCGCATCATAAAATATAGTCACCGCTTATATCGATCGTTCTCTCTTCACCCATGAATTTTGATAACCATAGAAAATGCGATTACAAAAGAATTAGAAAGAATGTCATTATGGAGGGGCGACTACAATAAATATAATCAAGACGCCGATATGGCAGCCTCGCGAATACACTCGCTCCCCATGACGCCTACGTGTGCGGCACCGTATGGAAGGGGTTAACAACTGCCTTCAGTTCATCCTTCCTTATTTCTCCTCCATTTTCCTCACTCATCACAGTCATTTTCTTAGCATTTCCCACTGCAGCTATCTTTCCCTCCCTATCCTCCTTCAAATTCAGCAACTCCCTAAAATATTCTGCCCATCTTCCCCTTACTGCCTTCTCCTCCATTATCATCTCTCCATCTGCACCTTTTACATTTTCTTCTCTACTTAATTCGCCTCTTCTTCCTCTCTTAATTTCTTTCCAAAACATATTTTTATTAATTTCAACATTTTCTGTCATACTCTTACCCCATTTCACATCTGCTCTCCTCTTTGCCTCCTTTACCTTGTGCTTTACTTCTCTTTTCTTTTCTTTGTACCTCTCATATGACTCCCTCGTCCTATTTTGTAGCCAATCTGTGAAAGCTCCCTTCTTCTCTTCTACAACCTTCTTTGTTTCCTCATCCCACCATTCACCCCTTCCTTCTATTTCCTCCTGTCCTTCTTATTCCACACACCATCTTTGCACTTTGTGACTCCTTCCTTGAACCATCCCCATTCCTCCTCCACTCCTAGCTCTACTCGATCCTTCACTCCCTCCCACTCCTCTCTCAGCTTCTTGTACTCCTCCTTTTCCTCTTCATTTTAAGAGTTCATTCTAAGCACCTCCCTACCTTTTGTCCTTTTCCTCTTTCTCCATCTACCCTCCACTCTCAACTTATCTTCCACCAAAAAATGATCTGATATTCCCCCACCCTCTCTCCTTAGCACATGTACATCCTTAACTCTTCCTACAATACTCCTATCTACCACTACATAGTCTATTAATGTTCTATCTACCACCCTTCCATCCACCACCCTCTCCCATGGGCATAGTAGAGACAAAATTGAAAGGACCGCTATCAACAAGCATAGTGGGTCATGGTCTATATAACCACTGGGCGAAAAATAGAATTGAAAAGCAAGGAGGATGTGTCATGATATTGACCAAAAAAGTTTTAAATGTGACAAAGATTATTAAAGGTCAAGACAACATAGAAGTAATTATGATTAAAATTGCCAACAAAAAGATGAAATGCAGAAAATTTGTAGTAGTGTATGTACCACCAAAATCCCATGCGTGGTCAGAAAGCGAACATTCCAAATTATGGGAATAAACAATAAAGGTGCTAAACGAGTTACTGAAAGAGGGTGGAAACATAATAATTATGGGTGATTTTAATGCAAAAGACATAATTTGGGAAGAAATGATGGTTAAAGGAGAAGAACTTTGGAGCGACATTCTACTAGATATGACCATTGAATACACTCTAACACAATGGGTTAAGGAAAATACTAGATATAGAAAAAATGATGAACCATCTTAACTAGACCTAATATTAACTTCTGAACCAGATATTGTAAACAGAATGGAGTATAAAACACCATAGATAGAAATGATAAACAACAACAAAACGGACTTTGTAAAACTAAGGAAATTTTTCCAAAACGCAAATTGGGATAGGTTCTTTAAAGAGGAAACAAATATGGAAAAACAAAGAAGGAAAACAAATATGTACCAAAAAATAAACAAAAAGAGATTTATATAAAATGTTGGTTCAACAAAAGATGTAGTGAGGCTAAAGCCAGGAGAGATAGCCTCGAAAAAATGGAAAGACAGAAAAACATCTAAATGGCAAACATAAAAAAAATTAGAAACGAATATGTAAACATACGCAGGAAAGAAAAAAGAGAATATGAAAGGGATATCATAGACAAATGTAAGGATCAACCGAAACTCTTTTACAGATATATAAATGACAAACTAAAGGATAAACATACGCAGGAAAGAAAAAAGAGAATATGAAAGGGATATCATAGAAGATCATTCGGGCTGCGTCAAATTTTTTCTCTTACATACCTCCTCACCCCCCATCTCCCACCCACTCCCCCTCATGCATTACAGCATCATCCATACACAACCCTTCTCCATTCACCCCTATCTTCTGTCCTCTCCCGTCCTTCCTCCATAGACATTCCTTTTTTTTGTAATGCCCCTTTCACCCCATCCATCCATCTCATCCTAGGATGCCCCCTCATATTCACTCCTCCCACCTCTGCCTTCCACACTTCTTTTACTAATCCTTCTTCACTCATTCTTTCCATGTGTCCAAACAATCCCAATACTTCTGAGGTTGCATTGTATGTATAAACCAGAAAATACACTGGAACAGCAAAGAAAAGACACTGCTCAGGCTTTGCTTCTCCAACATCAGTACCTTAATAATGTAGACAGAAACTACACATCTACATAGAAAAATCACACAGCCTTAAATGCAACCACCATACAGGAGACAATGAATGCTTCATCATATAATGCCCCACACTAACAATCCCTAAACAACACAATATTTCTTCCCAGAGTAGCTAAGGACCTATTCATTAACTATTGTCAGTTACCTAGGAGACATGGGTCTTCAGCAAGAGAGACCTGTGGCAGCATGTTGACTGACTGATCTCATAAGATCCCCCAACACCATTACATTAGCATTTCTCCAAAAACACTTCATACTCTCAATGAATGGTAAAGAGAATAATTCAGAAGACACACCTGTTGTGAAAAGGTTTTCCTAGAGACGTTAACTCATTCTTGTGAAGGTGTCCATCCATTATTTCAACCCGCACCTCAGAATTCTGACCAGCCATAGGGACCATCATGACTGACTTGTTCCTTATGTCCTCACCCCCTGCATTCCTCTGACAAACATCATCTGATTTATCCCCTTGTGAGGAGTTGCTCAAGTTGCAAACAAACTGATGAAGCATGTCAGTTTTTGGTTGACGAGTAGAAATACTTGAAACATGAGTTGAGGCTACTGGTGATGAAGACACTGTAACATAAGAGAATGGGTCTTCATGTTATTTCTCATCTCTGTTGTGAGATACATAGAAAGAGAGAATGTGATATGGCTATAGAGAAAGATGAGATACAAAGAGCATTGAAAGTGATGAAGACTGGTATGGTATTTGGGTTAGATGGGTGTCAAATAGTGTCTGACAAAGGGAAGAACAATTACAGTAGATTGGCTAGTGAGGTTTTTTTTAATGTGTACCTATGTCCTACAGTATGGGAATGTGCCAGAGGACTGAAAGAGTGCATGTATAGGTCCACTGTACAAAGGAAAAGGAGACAAATATGAGTGTAGTAGTTTTAGAGAGATCAATTTGTTAAGTATAGTTTGAAAGGCATAAGGAAGGGTGTTGAGAGAATTAGGAAAAGAACAGATGTATTAATTGGGGGAGAACAGTGTGGCTATAGGAAAGAAAGAGGGTGTGTGGTTAAAATTTTCATAGTAGAGTAAATATGCAAAATGTTTTTGGCACAAGGCAAGTATGTCTTTAAGGCTTTTATAGATTTGGATATAGAATATAACAGGGTTGACAGGAAGGCATCATGGGATGTGAAGCAGATGTATAAGATAGAGGGAAGGCTGTTAAGGATGGTCAAAAGTTTTTACACGAGAGTGAATAGTTTGAGGTGAAGATGGGGCTGTGAGAGTGTTGGTAGTGGCACTATAGTTATTCAACATATCTATGGATGGAATCGTATGGAAGGTAAACACAAGGATGATTGGCAATGGTATGGAGCTGGCAAGAGTACAAGGAAATGGGATGTGAGCAATTTATTGTTTACAGATGATACTGTAATTGTGACTTGGAGAAGGGTCTGAGGCAGCTAGTGGCAGAGTTTGGGAGGGCATGCAAGAGAAACCTCAAAGTAAATGTGGGCAAAATTAAGGTGATGAGATGTACAAGGGGAGAGGGTGTCAGTGAGTTGAAGGCAAGTCTTAATGGAGTAAGGTTGGGGTAAATAAAAAGCTTTAAGTATTTAGAATCACATATAGCAGGGAATGGAGGAGTAAGGGTTGAGGTAAACTGTAGAGTGAAGCAAGTAAATGTCTATCCATACTACTTTCAGTCTTCCCTTTAATTTCACTCCATCCACTTCTGCCTTTCACACTCTTTTTGATGGTCTTTCTTCATTCATTCTTTTCATATGCAAACCTTCCCCATATTCTTTGATCAACACTATCTCTCAGCTCCATTTCCACTCTTCACTTCACCTCCTCAATTCCCTTCTATCCATCCTTGTCAAACACTTCATCTCACATAGATTCAAATTCCTTTCAGCCTCAATTAAATTTCAAATCTCTCCCCTATACTCACAAGTACAATCACCTTTTCATACAGCCTTCTCTTTACATTAATCCTTAGATACCAATTTCTTATGACACTTTTCATTCTCCCAAGACATTTACTTGCTTCTCTTTATCTATAGTTTGTATATGTTGTAAACTCACCAAAAACATCACCAACTAAATTTTCAAAAATAGGGTCTGCTGTTGTTTCTGAAATTATGTTGTTGACCATTTGATCAAGCTCATGAACAAAAGTGTCAGAGCTGCCCTCCTTCTCTCTGCTCACAGGTTGTGCTTGGGGTATGGCATGTGGTGACAGGGTCTCTGCATTCTCCACTCCACCGATCTGCTTTGTGCAATTTAACCCACGATTGATATTTTCTGCTATCTTTTCATGAAGTGCTGTGTTTTCATAGAGGCTCTTCAGTATTTTCTGTTGAAAAATAATAAAAACATAAATACAAATACATACATCACATTTTTTTTTTTTTTTTTTTTTTTATTAACAGGGAGGTAGCTAAAGTCAAAGGGCATAATTCCACTCCCACCCATCACCCCTCCCTCCCTCTCATCTTGGCTCCTCATGGATGACAGGTTATCCATGCATCTCACCTATTGCCCTGGGTCAGAAGCAATGTAACAAGACACAGTACATCCACAGGAAGGCCGCTTCATTTAATTGGCAAACCCTGCCCTGTCCCCTCATGCAAAAACATTGAAGACAGGGAGAAATCCCTTCGGGCTGCGTCCAAATATCATTCACACATAACCACTCCCTAGCCCCCATAACCCACCCACTCCCTTGCATGCACCACAGTATCATCTATACACAACCATTCTCCACTCAGTCCTATCTTCTGTCTTCTCCCTTCCTCAACAGATATCCCTCTCCCAACACCCCTTGTACCCCATCCATCCATTTCATCCTTGGTCATCTCTTCATGTTCACTCCATTCACCTCTGCCTTCCACACCTCTTTTACTAATCTTTCATCACTCATTTTTTTCATGGTCAAAACTATCCCAATACTCTTTCATCAACCTTATCTCCCAATTCCTTTTCCAGCCCCATTCTCCTTTTCACCTCATTTCTCAGCTTATCCAGCCAAGTAACCCCTACCATACTAAAGACATTTCATCTCAAACACATTTAAACTCTTTCTCTTCCTCCCTTATGTTATATGTTTCTGTCCCGTACAGTGCTGTTGGCACAATCTTCTCTTCATACAATCTCCATCTTAGCATCCATTCCCAAATGGCTATTTATCATTTCGTTTTTAAATCCCCCAAGCAATTTACTTGCTCCTCTCAATCTACATTCTACCTCCACTCCTCCCTTTCCTGCCACATTTGCACCCAAGTATCTAAAGCTATCCACTTCCTCCAGTCTCTCTCCTTTAATACTCACTTCCAATTTACTGCCATCCTCTCCCCTTCTACATCTCATCACCTTACTTTTACATACATATACCAAGGCTTTTTCCCCCTTACAAGGGAGGTAGCCAAAAAGGAAAAGGCATAAAAATATTCCCACCCATTCCATCCCTGGATACACTCCACACCCCTCCACCCTCCCTCTTTTCTTAGCACCTCCTGGGTGATGGGTCGTCCCTACACCTTGTCCACTGCCCTGGGTCAGAAGCAGTGTCGCAAGACACAGCACATCCACAGCAAGGCCGCTTCATTAAATCGGCGACCCCCCCCTCTCCGTCCCCCCATTGCATAAAAGGAGAAGACGGAGAGAAATCCCTTCGGGCTGCGTCAAATTTTGCTCACACATACTACATCACCCCCCATCCCCCCGCCCATTCCACCTCATGCATCACATCATCCATATACAACCATTCTCCTTTCACCCGTCTTCTGTCCTCTCCCATCCTTCCTCAACAGACATTCCCCTCTTACCCAAAGCCCCCTTCACCCCATCCATCCACCTCATCCTAGGATGTCCCTTCATGTTCACTCCCCCCACATCTGCTTTCCATACCTCTTTTACTAGTCTTTCTTCACTCATTCTTTCCATGTGTCCAAACCACCCCTGTTCTCCTCCTCACCTCCTCATTTCTCACTCTATCTAGCCTAGTAACCCCCATCATACTTCTCAGACACCTCATCTCAAACACATTCAAACTCCTTCTCTTTTCCTCTCTTATGTTCCATGTTTCTGCCCCATACAGTGCTGTTGGCACAATCACTCCTTCGTACAGTCTCCTCTTAGCATCCATTCCCAAATGTCTATTCCTCATTACACTCTTTAATCCACCAAGGCATTTACTCGCTGCTCTCAATCTACATTCTACCTCCACCTCCACTCCACCTTTTCCTGCCACATTTGCACCCAAGTATCTAAAGCTATCCACTTCCTCCAGTCGCTCTCCCTTAATGCTCACTTCCAGTCTACTGCCACTTTCACCCCTTGTACATCTCATCACATTTATCTTTAGCTTTCTTCTATCACATACTCTCCCAAACTCTGTCATCAACTTCCTCAATCCCTCCTCCGGTCCTGCCACAAGCGCAGTGTCGTCCGCAAACAACAGCTGGCTCACCTCCCACTTTTCTCTATTTTCTTTAACCATCTCCAATCCCTGACCCACTACCCTTGCATTTACCTCTCGCACCACCCCAACCATGTATAAGTTGAACAGCCAGGGTGACATAATGCATCCTTGACAAAGTCCCACCTTTACCTCAAACCACTCACTCTCTCCATTTCTAATCCTGACACATGCTCTACTACTCTCATAAAAACTCTTGACAGCTCCCATAAGCTTTCCTCTTATCCCATATATCTGCATAACCTCCCACAGTGCCTTTCTGTCTACCCTATCGTAAGCCTTTTCCAGATCCATAAAAGCCAAAAAAACATCCTTCCCCTTTCCTATAGCTTTCTCACATATCTCTTACCACAAAGATCTGATCTACACAACTTCTACCTGTCCTAAATCCACACCGTTCCTCACCAATTACTCCCTCTGTTCCTCTCCTAATCCTCTCAATCAAGATCCTCCCATAAGCCTTCCCAACTACACTTAATAAGCTAATCCCTGAGACTACTACACTCACACTTGTCCCCTTTTCCCTTGTAAAGTGGAACTATACAGGCACTCCTCCAGTCCTCCAGCACTCTACCCTCTCTCCAGCAAACATTAAATAACTTCACCAGCCAGTCCACCATCACTGTACCTCCTTTTTTCAGACATTCTGCATGGCATCCATCCAGACCAGGTGCCTTACCTGCTTTCATCATCTTAACAACTGTCTTCAATTCATCCTTCCTTATTTCTCCTCCATTTTCCTCACTCATCACAGTCATTTTCTTAGCATTTCCCACTATTTTAGGGAGTTGCTAAATGTGAAGGAGGATAGGGAGGGAAAGATAGCTTCAGTGGGAAATGCTAAGAAAATGACCTTACTTTTACCCACATTTATCTTCAACTTCCTTTTGCACACCTTCCCAAACTCCATAACTTCCTTAATCCCTTCTCTGATCCTGCCACAAGCAGTGTCATTAGCAAACAACAACTGGCTTACCTCCCATTTTTCTCCATTTCATTTAACAATCTCCAATCCCTGACCCATTACCTTTGCATTTACCTCTCACACCACCCCATCCATGTATACACTGAAAAGCCATGACGACATGACACATCCCTGGTGAAGTCCCACCTTTACCTCAAACCACTCGCTTTCTACATTTCTAATTCTAATACAGGCTCTACTACTCCTGTAAAAACTCTTGACTCCTCTTAACAGCTTTCTTCCTATCCCATATATCTGCAATACCTCTCACAGTGCCTTCCTGTCTACCCTGTCAGCCTTTTCCAAATCTATAAAGGCCCAAAAAACATCCTTACCTTTTCCTAAAGCTTTCTCACATATCTGCCTCACCACAAAAATCTGATCAACACAACCCATACCTTTTCAAAACCCACACTGTTCTTCACCAATTACTCCCATTGTTCCTCTCCTAATCCTCTCAATCAAAACCCTCTAATATGCCTTCCCAACTACACTAAACAAACTGATCCCTCTGAAACTACTCCACTACAAAATAAAATACAACAATAAAAATCATGACTGACTGGACCCAAACAGGACTATCTACTTGAAAAAAAAAATGCACTAAAATGAGATCAAGAACATGCAAACCTCAAAATCCTCTTCAGCAAAAGGACTACCACTTTTCGGTGATGACATTCTCCGGCGCACTTGTCTGAAAAAGATATCAGTTTTGATTATTTTGTGTTTTAGAATATGCAAACAAACTAAATATACACTCCCTAATGCTCCCAACCTTTTTACTTCTATAGCATATTTATCAAGTTCAATGTTTATGAAATATTCAATTACAGCTTGTCAAGACAATTCATAATTTTTGTTAGCTTCTGCTCCATTAGGATATTAACTACTTAAGTTTTATGCAGTCCCCACCTCTAGACTTAATTAGGAGGCACCCCAAAAGACCAACTGAAGGATTAAGTAACGCTGACAGGAAAACCAAAAATGAGGTGGATAGATGGATGGATGGATAGGGTGAATGGAGCTTTGGATGCATGTGTAGTGTGTCAAGCAAGGAGAAGTACAACAGAGTGAAGTGAATAGAAATTGTGAATACCTGAAGGGATGATATGGTCTGGAGGTATATTCTCATCTACTTCATAAAATATTCTGAGTGGATGAGGATGGGAAGGTTATCATACAATAAAGTAGTAGGGGTAAACCAGCTTTTGCTGTAGGGCCTTGCTGCTCAATTGCTGTGCCCTGATAAATTGCCTTTAAACCCAAGCAATGTGATGAGTGAGAGAGCTACCTTTCATTCTTGAGGTGTTAAGATAGAAGGGGTGGTTGAATGGGTTTTAACCATGCATAATGTGGGTAAGATTTGACTTTACCTCCACCCCCCACCAACCTCTATACAGGGGAAAGGGCCTTTAGTAATTATGAAATTAGGTTAATGTGAGTTGTTAATATATGAGAGGTACAAAGAAAGGAAAATAGAGTTAAGCATAAGATAAAGGAGGCAAAGAGGAAAGCAGATATGAAATGGGGTAAGGGTATGACAAAATTTTGAAAGCAATAAAAAGATGTTTTGGAAGGAAATTAAAAGAGGAGGTGAATCAAGTAGAGAAGAAAAAGCAAAAGGTGCAGATGGAGAGATGATAATGGAAGAGACAGGCAGATGGGCAGAGTATTTTAGGGAGTTGCTAAATGTGGAGGATAAAGAGGAAAAGGTAGTTGCAGTGGGAAGCGCTAAGAAAATGACAGTGATGAGTGAGTAAAATGTAGGAGAAATAAGAAAAGATGAGGTGAAATCAGTTATTAAAATGATGAGTGCAGGTAATGCACCTGGGTTGGATGGGTGTCATGTGGGGTGTCTAAAACAGGGATGTACAGTGATGGTGGACTGGCTGGTGAGACTATTTAATGCTTGTTTAGGAGAGGGTAGAGTGCCAGAGGACTGGAGGAGTGCCTGTATAGTTCCACTTTACAAGGGAAATGGGGACAAGTGTGAGTGTAGAAGTTTCAAAGGGATTAGTTTAAGTGTAGTTGGGAAGGCTTATGGGAGGGTTTTGATTGAGAGGATTAGGAGAGAAACAGTGTCAATTTAGGAAAGGTTGGGGTTGCGTGGATCAGATGTTTGTGGTAAAACAGATATGTGAGAAAGCTTTAGAAAAAGGATGGTTTTTTTTGGCCTTTATGGAATGGGGTGGATGGGAGTGGAGTATGTGGTGATGGAATGGGTGGGAGTGGATTTTATGCCTTTGTTTTTTTTGGCTACCTCTTTTCTAAAGAGGAAAAAAGCCTTTGGTATATGTATTTACCTAGTTCTATTTCAAGGGAAGAGAGCTATGCTCATAGCTACCCGCTTTTGTATCTTTCAGCATCCAGTTTGATCTTAAATTCTTGTATAGTTTTTGCCCTCACTGTTTTCTCATTCAGTTTGTTTCTATCACTCTGTGTGGGAAGCTATTCTTTTTCAGATCTCTTCTATAACTATCCTTTTTAAGTTCATTTTCATGTCCTCTTATTTTTCTTTTATCCCACTTCAGTAAATCAACTCTATCAAGGACTTTCATCCCTTTCATAATTCTGCAGATGGTTAGTAGATCTCCTCTTTTTCTTCTTTCTTCCAGGGTTGGTAGTTCAAGTTTGGACAATCTTTGTATGTCAATTTAGAGTATTGGTGCCATCTTTGTTATTGCTCTTGAATTCTTTCTAATTTCTTTATGTTCTTTTTAGTACTAGGTGTCCAGTGTTGCAGCGTACTCCAATCTTAGTCTTATCAATGTAACTAATATTTTCTTTACCATTTCTTCATCCATGTAGTAAAAGGCAACTTTCATTGATCTTAATAAATTGAAAGTTCCTCCAACTATTTTGTTGATATGTTTGTCTGGTGCCATGTCATTGGTGATGGTTACTCCTAGGTCCTTTTTCAAGTTGACTTTTTTAATTTCCTTTGTACATGCACAAGCCGCAGGCTTCGCCCTCTCTGGCTTCGCCGGGGGCTTGGCTGCGCAAACAGCGACCTACGGCTGCAGCTTTCCGCGCTCTAATCCCTCGTTTTCTCCTTCGGCCTCAGCCTCAGCCTCAGGGCGGAACCCCAACACGGGATCCCCAGCACGAAGAACGCGAAGAAGAATGCGAGGAAGAAGAACACGAAGAACGCGAAGAAGAAAAGGAATGCGAAGAAGAAGAAAAGGAACGCGAAGAAGAAGAATACCACCTGACTCCGACTTACCCAAGCGCTTTTTCAAGACTATTTTTAGGACAAAGTGTCACCTTAATACCACCTGTCCCCGACTTCCACAGCGTTTTTTAGAAGAATATCTTTATTTAGACTTAGATATACCAAAGGCTTTTTCCCCCTTACAAGGAAGACCAGTCTATAGTTGGTTGGATTTTCTTTGTGGTACTTTTCCTTGAGTGAGAAATCAATTAACTTGTGTATTTTGTCCGTTAGTTCATCTATACATTCTTTCAATACCCAATTTGCAATTCCATCCGGCCCATGTGACTTTCTGATGTCAAGGTTTTTTATTTGGTATCTTTTTTCTTTCTATGTCACTGTTACTTCTTTCATTGGGGGATCTTTCTGTCCTTCCAACTTTGTGAGCTTTCATAATTTCAGCCATTTCTACATCATCTATATATTCATTATTTCCTTTAGGCAGTTTCACTATTTTGTGTTTGTCTTTTAGTTGGTCCTTGCATTTTTCTATTATGTCTTTTTTTGTTTCTTTTTTCTTCCCTGCATATTTTTACATATTCCTTTCTTAGTTTGATGTATATTTGCCATTTGGTCATTTTTTTTTTTTTTTCTTTTTTCCATCTTTTCCAGGTTTTGTCTCTTCTAGCTTTAGCCTCACAACTTTTTGTTATACCAACACTTTATGTATACCCATTTTTGTTACTTCTTTGATACGTATCTATCTGTTCCCTCCTTGCAATTTTCTTTTAATATGTTCCATTTCTCTTCCATCTTTGTTTCTTCATTCAAAAATCTTTCCCAGTTAGCATTTAGAAAAAAAATCCAAGTTTTTCAAAATCCGTTTTATTGTACATTGGTCTTTCTTTTCTATGCTACTCATTTCTTTTCAAATCAATTTGTTCTTTTAGTATGAACTCTATTAGTATGTGGTCACTCTTCCCAATTGGTGTCTCGTTTTCCATTTTATCCACAATTTCAGGCTCTAATGTAAATATTAAATCTAGTCTTCGTTGTTTCTATATCTGGTATTTTCCTTCACCCATTGAGTCAATGTCTATTCAATGGTCATATCCAGTAGAATATTTCCCCAAAGTTCCTCTCCACCTTTTACTGTTATTTCTTCCCAACATATTTCCTTTGAGTTGAAGTCACCCATAATTACTATGTTTCCTCCTTCCTTCAATGATTCAATTAATGACTTCTTTGTGTCTTCCAGTATTTTGGAATGATCACTATCTGTCCAAGCCTGTGTTTTTGGGGGCACAGATATTACTATAATTTTTCTACTTTTCATATTTCTGTTTTCAACTTTAATCACAATCAATTCCACATTATTTTTCCTTCTGTTATCTTTGTCATATTTAAACTTTTCTTAGTCAAAAATATGACTCCACCCTGTTTCTCCATACTATTTTTTGCCCAATGGCTGTATAGACCTTGTCCCACAGTACTTAATGGTAGTGGACTGTTTAATTTTGCCTCCACAATTCCCATTATGTCATTTAATTCATTTAGTCATGAAATCATACCATTTATGTATATATTATTTCTATCTTTTTTTTTCACCATTTTCTCAGCCTCAGTACTCTCCAAAAAAAACTCATTCTTTTCAGTCTCCATTCTTTCATTTTTTTTCAATTGCTTCATTTCTAAGTCTTTTCTTCCTCTATTTCCTCATTGCTTATTTCCTTTTTTATCCATACATTTTCATAATTTTCACTATTTGCTAGCTTTGCTGCTTTTGATAGTATTTCTTCAGCTATCATTTGAGTTCTTAGTTTGATTTTTAGTGGCATATAGTGTTTTCATCTAGAGTATTGTCCCATTCTTTGCATCTCCTCAATTTCTTTGTCCAATTCTTGTCCCTCTTCTTGAATCTCTTTCACAATTTCCTTTTCAATTTCTTTCTCTTCTTTTTCTCTTTGGTATTTGTATACATTATGTCTTTCTTTAATACCATAAACTACAATTCACTTTTTTTTATCCATTGTCCCTTACCCAGTTTTCCTTTTCTTTCCTTTTTAATTAACGTTTCTTTAGCATTTTCTTCTACCTGCTGTTGTACTATTTCTTTAAATGTTACTTCCTGATTTTCTCGCTCATGTTTCCACTGATTTTTTATTTCTAGGAGATCTGTCTCCTTAATTGATTCACCAACTTTTTCAGTCAATACTTGTATTTGTTCTTTGACCTCTTTTTTCAATTCCTCATTTTTGTTTGTCTTCATTTTTCTTTCGTTATCACTTGTGATAATACTTAATTCACTTTTTAGATAATTAAGTTCTCTGTTCATTTCTTCATTAGCTTTTCATAGATTTGTTATTTCTCTGTGCATTGCTCTATAATCAATTATTAAATCTATTAGTTACTCCATCAAGTTATTAATGTCTCAATTCCTTAATACATTGCTATACCTAGTTTCTCTTTCTACATCTAAACTTTTACCTAATACTCCTCTTTCTCTTTGAAACCCTGAAAAAACATTATTGTCCCACCTTTGAGTTGACTTTGGGGTACCGTTCAAACAAGTTCTTTTCAATATTATTCCCAGTGGTGATTTGACTCTGTTCATGTCCAATCCTCTCTTAGTTGGTTCATTATTCCTTTTTTCTTCTTTTCCTTCCTCCATTTTGTACATCAATATACTATATCAAACTGTGAACTTATTATACCATAGTGGTCACTTGAAAAACACAACTTTTTTTCCGTAAGCACAACATTGGCATCTCCTTGTTCTTATCGAAAAAGTGCTGGCTTAGAACTCATTCACTAGCCTTCTGTTCACGCCAACATCAGTGTCGTGTGGGTATGTATATGTATTTGGACAATTTTTATGACAGGGTAGACAGGAAGGCACTGTGGGAAGTATTGCAGATATATGGGATAGGAGGAAAGCTGTTAAGAGCAATCAAAAGTTTTTACAAGAGTAGTAGGCCTGTGTTAGAATTAGAAATGGAGAGAGTGAGTGGTTTGAGGTAAAGGTGGGACTTCATCAGGTATGTATTATGTCACATTGGCTGTTCAATTTGTACATGGATGAGGTGGTACAAGAGGTAAATGCAAGGATAATGGGTCCGGGATTGGAGATGGTTAAAGAAAATGGAGAAAAGTGGGAGATGAGCTAGTTGTTTTTTGCTGACGACACTGTGCTTATGGCAGGATCTGAGGAGGGATTGAGGAAGTTAACCCCTTCCATACGGTGCCGCACACGTAGGCGTCATGGGGAGCGAGTGTATTCGCGAGGCTGCCATATCGGCGTCTTGATTATATTTATTGTAGTCGCCCCTCCATAATGACATTCTTTCTAATTCTTTTGTAATCGCATTTTCTATGGTTATCAAAATTCACGGGTGAAGAGAGAACGATCGATATAAACGGTGACTATATTTTATGATGCGAGTATTATTACGACACGTCGTACGGCTGGCATTGGCTGCTGCCACCGAGATCTAAGTCCATGACGCCTACGTGTGCGGCACCGTATGGAAGGGGTTAATGACAGAGTTTGGGAAGGTGTGCGAAAGAAGGAAGTTGAAGATAAATGTGGGTAAAAGTAAGTAGATGAGATATACAAGGGGAGAAAGTGGCAGCAGACTGGAAATCACTTCCATACGGTGATGCCTACGTAGGTGTCATGAGGAGCAAGTGGGTACTCGATGATGCCGACGTTGGCGTCTTCATTATATTTATTGTAATCGTACCAACGTAACCTCCATTCTCTCTAAACTGGCTTCATCATATTTTCTATGGTTATCAAAATTCATGGGTGAAAGAGAATGAACGATTGAGCACTGACTTTATTTCTTATAATGCGATTATTATGACGCAACATCGCACGTCGGGCAGCTGATGCTGCCAGACGTGCAATGTGCCCCAGAGTGAAGAGGTTAAGGGAGAGAGATTGGAGGAAGTGGATATGTTTAGATATTTAGGTACTAATGTGGCAGGAATGAGAGGAGTGGTGGAGATAGAATGTAGATTGAGTGAAGCAAGTAAATGCCTTCGGAGATTAAAAAGTGTAATGAGAAATAGACATTTGAGAATGGATGCTAAGAGGAGACTGTATGTAGGAGTGATTGTGCTGACAGCACTGTGTGGGGCAAAAACATGGAACATAAAGAGGAAGAGAGGAGGAGTTTGAATGTCTTTTGAGATGAGGTGCCTGAGAAGTAAGATAGGGATTACTAGGTTGGATAGAGTAAGAAACAAGGTGAGGAGAACAGGGTTGGAAAGGGAGTTGGGAGATAGAGTTGGTGAAAGAATATTGGGATGGTTTGGACACATGAAAAGAATGAGTGAAGAAAGATTGGTAAAGGTGGTGTGGAAGGCAGAGGTGGAAAGAGTAAACATGAGGGGGTGACCAAGGATGAGATGGATGAATGGGGTAAAAGGGGCATTGTGAAGGAGGGGAATGTCTGTTGGGGAAGGACGAGAGAAGACAAAAGATAGGGGTGAATGGAGAAGGGTTGTGTATGGATGATGCTGTGACGTATGAAAGGGCGTGGGTAGGGGATGGGGGGATAAGGGAATATGTGTTAAAAATAATTTGATGCAGTCCGAAGGTATTTCTCCCAATTTTCTCTTTTTTTGCATGAGGGGACAGAGAGGGGGGATCATCGATTAAATGAAGTAACCTTGCTGTGGATGTGCTGTGTCTTGATGACCCATCATCCAGGAAGAGCCAAAATAAGAGGGAGAGGGGTGAATGGGAGTGGAGTATGTGGGGATGGAATGGGTGGGAGTGGATTTTATTCCTTTGCTTTTTAGCTACCCCCCTTGTAAGGGGGGAAAAAGCCTTTGGTATATGTATTTATGTCAATATCTTAGCTTTTGCTCATTCCTTTGCATTCTTTCTTCTTCAAGACCACATACTCATTTTATTCAACTTGAAAAAACATGTCAAAACAATTGCCTCCCATACACAAACAAATAATATTCATAATGGCATGAGTAACAGACTGCCATGGCTAATGCCAGACAATCTTACTAAGCTGAATGGCATACAAGAAACTCAGCACCTGAATGACATCAATTCGTCTGACAATAGCCAAAACAAAATCTACTGTGTAAATAATAACAATGAAAGGATGAAACTACCACCTACCCTTTTCTCTTTTGAGGAGTAACTTGAGACCCATGAGCCATTTCCTGCCCTGGGGAAATCATTCGATCACCCACCACTTTGTCGTCCTTGGAACATCTTGAGAGGTTACCATCCACCATGTCTGACATGTGGTGGCTGTCCACATTCAAGTGAGACATCTCTACATTGGAAGTTTCTGATATGTAAGGCATAACGGGGTCTCCATCTCCAACATGATATGAGAGGTCACTTGTGCTTTGACTGCAGCCAGGAAGGTCTCCAATTTGAGTGGCATTCACATCTAAAACTGACCGCCAATTAATACAAATAATATTCAGGCATTCAAGCCATATTTACACTAATCATTCACTAAAATAACCATCATTCTCTTGCCACTAAATATCAAAACCATTAAAAGTACAAAACAAGGCATGAAAAACAAATATATGAACCCATACCAAGTATGGAAAAAAAATCTACTTCATTTGGAAAAAAATTAGCACTACTGGTAAAATAATAAATTCAATAAAAAACAATCCATTTAATAACTTCTCCCTACCAACATAACCCACAGAACATATATGAATCTGTGTGTTCAAAAGTAATCAATGATGGACATTAGAATCCTCTCTCAGCTGCCCATAAAAACCTCCCTTCTTTCCTCATTTCTATTGTTGGCTTCAATTCTGGGAGCCTTGTCTTTCTCTCTTTCCTCATCACTCATTTCCTTTTTTATCCATATGTCTGAATTTCTCACTGCTAGTTTAACCACTTTCAATAGTATCTCCTCAGCTATCATTTGAGTTCTTAGTTTGATTTTCAGAGGTCTATGTTGTTTTTCTTTTGAGTATTTGCCCAACTTGTAAATCTCGTCAATTTCCTTGTCAAAATTTTGCCCTTCGCCTTGAATTTCTTTCAGAATTTCCTTAGCTATTTCCTTTTCTCTCTGGTATTTATACACCCCATGTTTTTCTTGGATACTATGGACCACAATGCATTTACCTTTGTCTACTGTATCTCTCACCCAATTTTCCTTTTCTTTAATTACTTTCATGACTGTTTCTTTAGTACTTTCCTCCATCTGCTTTTGTACCATTTCTCTACAGGATATTTTTCGATTTTCCCGTTCCTGCTTCCACTGATTTTTTTTTCATCGAGGTCTGTTTTCTTGATTGACTCTTCCACCTTTCCGGTCACTACCTGTAATTGTTCTTTGACCTTTTTCAGTTCTTCATTTTTGTTCTTATCCTCATTTTTCATTCTTTCGTTTTCTCTTTTGAGTATATCAATTTCACTCTTTAGGTCACTCAATTCTCTAATTGTTTGCTCATTACTCTTACGCAAAGTAGTCTTTGGGTGCATTTCCAGTGAAGACCACATCATGTCACCCCCCATCTTTGAAGAGGGACTCAAGACTTACTTCAGATGGTTATATTGAGTTGCTGCCCACTGTTGTCAAGCATTGGGTGGAGAGGGTGGCTGCAGGAAGACCATACACATGGCAGCAGGACTCAGCTCTGTGTCACACCACTGGGAAAACCCAGAAGTGGCTATAACTTCACCAATCCCAACATCTGGGCCCCCCAACTCACCTAATTGCAACCCCATGGACTGTGTGGGCACAGTTGAAAAAGACACCAATTGTACTGCCTGCAACACCAAGGACAAGTTGATTGCTAAGATCAAACTTGTGTTCAGGCAGCTCTCGAAGGACACCAAGAAGGCCACGTGCTGCAGGTTCAGGTTCTGCCTGGAGGCCATGGGGCAGGCTCAGGGCAGCTTCTTTGAGTGAACTGTATTTGGCAAAAGATCATCTAAGAGATGGACTTTCAATTTTGAGAATACATAATTTTTTGGCTAAGATATGATGTTTTTCTTTCCTTTCCAAAAAAGTATCAAATTTATCTCAAACACCCTGTATCTGATGGTGGTTCCCAAGGAGGATTTCTTATTTTTCTCAGGGATGGAGAAGGAAAAAGATTACCAATTTATTGGCAATCAAGGAAATTGCACCAAGTGGTGAAATCCATACTGTCTGCTGAGACCTTGGCACTTATTGAGTATGCTGAAGCTGTTTCCTATATTGGACGGATTATCAGGGACATTGTCAAATGCCAGACCTTAGCTGTACACTGCATGGTTGACAACAAGAGTTTGGTGGAGGCCTTGAATTCTTCTCATAATGTGGAGGATCATCATCTTTGCATCGACATTGCACTGCTGAAGAATATGTTGTCGCATGGTGAGATTAACTCTGTTTTTTGGGTCAGAACCTCCGAGCAACTTGCCGACTGCCTTACTAAGAGGGGGGGGCCTCAGCCCTGTGTTTGCAAGCAGTCCTCTCTGGTCAATAGTTCCTTGGCTTATAAATACTGTAAATAGGTTGTAAGATGTTTTTAGCTAAGAAGATGTTTATTCATCAAATAAGCAAGATTTTATTCCTTATCAATAAATTGGTCTTGGCCATAAGTTTTATGGACCTTCAGTTTTATCTTCCATTGGAGATAAATGAATAAATAGAGAGAGAGAGAGAAAGAGAGAGAAAGAGAGAGAAAGAGAGAGAGAGAGAGAGAGAGAGAGAGAGAGAGAGAGAGAGAGAGAGAGAGAGAGAGAGAGAGAGAGAGAGACTCTGTTGGAGTGTTCTTTGTTGTCATTTGGTTGAGGGCAGTCATATTGGTTTTTGGTGTGGTTCAGTGAATAGACACCAAGTGGCAGTATTGTTGAGCTGCTATAGTGAGTCCCCATTGTAAGGGAAGAGGTGACTGTAGCAGGGTTGGAGAAAAGACTGGACTGGAAGTAATAGATGTGTTGCATGGTCCAGGTGGTAGGTTGCTGTACATGTTTAAGTAGTAATTTAGTTGGTTCGACTTGTATTATGGATGGATGTATGGGCCTGAGGTCTATTACATTAAACTGTATGCCTACCATTTTCATGTTTTGTTCTGTGGGGAGGATGTTGGTTTCAGCATGTACAGGTTCTATTAGAGTGGTTTTGGTGTATCCTGTTATCAACCATGTATAGCTTGCAGGGTGACTACTTTTTTCTTGATAGTTGGGAATGATGCTGTGAAAGCATAGTCAAGTGTGATTCTTAAGAACTTTTTATAAACTGTAATGCGAGTTCCCTTCTGCTGACCTAAAAATGTACTTGTTATTGATTTCAGTATATCCTTTTTTTTTTTGCTGTTTGGTCCTTCATGTGTGGGCTGAAGGGCATGTGAGTATCAAAAGTGAAGCCCACAACTGTAAGGCTCTTATCCAATGAAAGGAGTTGGCCATCTAATTTTACTGATGAATGTTTCTTCAATTCATAGTTGTTTGGGGTAAGCAATGTCACTGATCACTCCTAGGGGTGAGGCTCACATTTTATTGTCTTAACCATTGTTCTAACTTATTTAAGTATGTTTGAGTATTCTTAGCAGCTACTCTATAGGTGTTGTACTGGGATATTATCATTTATTATAGGAAACCCATACCAAGGAAGCATAATTGTGTGCTTTTGCTCCCTTCTTTGTTCAAAGGACAGTCCTCATGCATCTGATGCCCCCTTTACATTATACACCTCATTCTCAGTCTTTCACTTGACAGGACAACTGAGAATGAGGTAGAAATTATACAATTATTAAATAAAAAATTACAGCTAAATGATGAGCAATATTCTATTATCAACTGTTAGCCTCCTTACCCAAGTTGGGTGGTTGTTTTACAGAAGAATCTGCAATGACAGCCTTTGCTTTGTGGAACTTAAGGAGCTTAGAGGTCCTCGTACGCTGAATCTCGGAGGAAGTGCACAGAACTCCTTGTGGCTGTTAGTAAATCAAAAGAAGACCTTGAAATTTTTCAATTGCATCATCTATTGCAGGTGAACCCATCACATTTTAAAAAATTTGTTCTAAGTAATGATATAGATTTTATGGCATTCATAAAGATGTTTGCAGTCTTACAACTGCAAATCTTACCTATATCATCAGCTAGCTCTTACAATTCCGAGTATTTTGAACCCCATATAGAAGTACATACATATATCTACCAAAAGCTTTTTCCCTCTTACAAGAGAGGTAGCCAAAGTCAAAAGACATAATTTCACTCCCACCCATTTGCCACCCCTCCCTCCCTCTCATCTTGCCTCCTCATGGATGACAGGCCATCCCTGCCCATTGTCCTAGGTCAGAAGCAATACAGCAAGACACAGTACATCCACTTCTAGACCACTTCATTCAATCGGCAACCCCTCTCTCCTTTCTGCAGTATATAAGTACCACAAATTGATGGTAACATCAGTACTGATTCTTTATTTATATATTTAATCTTATTTTTTCCTTTTTTGGGGGCAGGGGCTGCGGTGCATAGTAGTACACCTACACATCAAAGGAGCTCTAAGCCAATTGCCAGCCTCAAGTAAGGTGTTGTGCATTGTTTTGTGTGTCTGGCAGCCTTTGCAAGACAAAAGCACTGGCGAATTAATAATTCATCAACTATGTCTTGCTTTAGGGTCTATACGGGATGCCTGTATAGACCAGAGCCACACACCATTTTGTCTGTGATACAAGAAATCTGTTCATGAAGAAATGATACTTTATTATACTGCAACTGTCCCTCTATTATGCTGTCCCCCACCCTTTGTTACTGTCCTGTACCATTTCTCTGAATATTCATTTCCTTTTTTTGGCCTAACCTGTGATGGGGGAAAAGAATACGGCCACCAAGTCTTCCCACTTGAGTCATACGAGGCGACAAAAAACAGAACAGGGATAGGACTAGACATCCTTCTACCTGTAGCCCCAAAGGGGATATTACTAAAAAAAAAGTAAAGGCATATAAGGGTCTAGGAATTTTCCAACCCTAAGGTTTGGGTCTTTTAATGTGCATGGATGTGGTACAGATGAGAGTAAAAGGGAAGAGATACACAGTATGTATGTGAGAAGAAAGACGGATGTGTTGGCACTGAGTGAAACTTAAGTTGAAAGGGAGGGGCGAGTGTGAGTTTGGGAGTGTAGTTGGTAGGTTCTCAGGAGTGAAGAGAGAACGAGGGAGAGAAGAGGTGGCTATACTAGTAAGTGAAGAGATAGGTAAGCGTGTAATGGAGTGGAAGGACGTTTCTTCAAGGTTAATGTGGATGAAGGTGAAGCTGGGAAGGGAGATGTGAGTTTTTGTAACTACGTATGGGCATGGTAGTGAGAAGAGCGTAGAGGAAAGGGAGGCTTTTTACATACATATACCAAGGCTTTTTCCACCTTACAAGGGAGGTAGCCAAAAAGGAAAAGGCATAAAATCATTCCCACCCATTCCATCCCTGAATACACTCCACACACCTCCACCCTCCCTCTTATCTTAGCACCTCCTGGATGACGGGTCATCCCTGCACCTTGTCCACTGCCCTGGGTCAGAAGCAGTGTCGCAAGACACAGCACATCCACAGCAAGGCCACTTCATTAAATCGGCGACCCCCCCTCTCCGTCCCCCCATGCATAAAAGGAGAAGACGGGGAGAAATCCCTTCAGGCTGCGTCAAATTTTGCTCACACATACTACCTCACCCCCTATCCCCCTGCCCATTCCACCTCATGCATCACAACATCATCCATATACAACCATTCTCCTTTCACCCCTGTCTTCTGTCCTCTCCCATCCTTCCTCAACAGACATTCCCCTCTTCCTCAAAGCCCTCTTCACCCCATCCATCCACCTCATCCTAGGATGTCCCCTCATGTTCACTCCCTCCACATCTGCCTTCCATACCTCTTTTACTAGTCTCTCTTCACTCATTCTTTCCATGATGGATTTAAATGAGTGCATGGAGAGATGAGGCAGAAATGTCAATGTAGCTGTATTGGGAGACCTTAATGCTAGGGTATGAAATGAAGCAATAGACGGAGTGATTGGGAAGTATGGAATTCCAGGAAAAAATCAGTGGAGAGTTGATGGTGGAGATGTGTCTCGAAAGAGAGTTGATAGCAAATACAGTGTTTAGGAAGAAAGTCAAGCATGAGTACACATGGGAGAGGGTGGTGGATGGAAGGGTGGCAGATTGAGCATAAATGGACTATATAGTGGTAAACAGGAGTATGGTAGGAAGAGTTAAGGATGTACATGTTCTAAGGGGTGAGAGTGAGGGAATATCAGATCATTTTTTGGTGGAAGATAAATTGAGAGTGGAGAATAGGTGAAGAAAGAGTACAAGGGCAGAGAGTAGGGAGGTACTTAGAGTGAAATGCTTAAATGAGAAAGAAAAGGAGTATAAGAAGCTGAGAGAGGAGTGGGAGGGAGTGAAGGATAGAGTAGAACTAGGAGTGGAGGAGGAATGGGGAGGGTTCAAGGAGGGAGTCATGTGATGTAATTTGGTTTTATGTCACAAATTCCCCTCTATCAGGAGGCTAGGATGGTGCCCCTTACAGTGGACTTTGTAGCTTGGGATTTAATGAACTATGCCCTTAGTTCAACTCACCCTGAGCATGGTTCGAACCATCATCATTTCGACCTCCGCCACAAATAACGACGCCCTAACCCACTTGGTCAGCAAGGGAGTCATAAGATGTGCAAAGATGGTGTGTGCAACAAGGAGGATGGGAGGAAATAGAAAGAAAGGTAGTGAGTGGTGGGATGAGGAAGTGAAGAAGGGTGTAGAAAAGAAGAAGTAGGCTTTCATAGATTGGTTACAAATTAGAACAAGAGAATCGTATGAGAGGTACAAAGTAAAGAGAAGTAAAGCATAAGATAAGGAAGGCAAAGAGGAGAGCAGATGTGAAATGGGATAAGAGTATGACAGAAAATTTTGAAAGTAATAAAAAAAAATTCTGAAAATAAATTAAGAGAGGAAGAGGAGGCAAATCGAGTAGAGAAGAAAATGTAAAAGGTGCAGATGGAGAGATGATAATGGAAGAGAAGGCAGTGAGAGGACGGTGGGCAGAGTATTTTAGGGAGTTGTTAAATGTGAAGGAGGATAGGAAGGGAAAAGTAGTTGCAGTGGGAAGCACTAAGAAAATGACTGTGATGAGTGAGATATAGGGAAAGATGAAGTGAAAGCAGCTGTTAAGATGTTGACAGCAGGTAAGGCACCTGAGTTGGTTGCCATGCAGAATGTCTGAAAAAAAGGAGGTACAGTTATGGTAGACTGGCTGGTGAGGTTAATGTTTGTTTACGAGAGGGTTGAGTGCCCAAGGACTGGGGGAGTGCCTGCATAGTTCCATTTTACAAGGGGAAGGGGGACAAGTGTAAGTATAGTAGTTTCAGAGGGATTAGCTTGTTAAGTGTAGTTGGGAAGGCTTATGGGAGGGTCTTGATTGGGAGGATTAGGAGAGGAACAGAGGGAGTAATTGGTGAGGAACAGTGTGGCTTTAGGACAGGTAGGGGTTGTGTAGATTTTTGTGGTAAGACAGATATAAGAGAAAGCTATAGGAAAAGGTAAGGATATTTTTTGGGCCTTTATGGATTTGGAAAAGGCTTATGAAAGGGTAGACAGGATAGGAGGAAAGCTTTTAAGAGTAGTCAAGAGTTTTTAAGAGAGTAGTAGAGCTTGTGTTAGGATTAGAAATGAAGAGAGTGAGTGGTTTGAGGTAAAGGTGGGACTTCATCAGGGATGTGTTATGTCACCCTGGCTATTCAATCTATAGATGGGGTGGTGTGAGAGGTAAATGCAAGGGTAGTGGGTCACGCATTAAAGATAGTTAAAGAAAATGGAGAAAAGTGGGAGATAAACCAGTTGTTGTTTGCTGATGACACTGTGCTTGTAGCAAGATCAGAGGAGGGATTGAGGAAGTTAGTGATAGAGTTTGGGAAAGTGTGTGAAAGAAGGAAGCTGAAGATAAATGTGGGTAAAAGGTGATGAGATGTACAAGGGGAGAGAGGGGCAGCAGGCTGGAAGTGAGTATTAAGGGAGAGAGACTGGAGGAAGTGGTTAGTTATAGATACTTGGGTGCAAATGTGACAGGAAAGGGAGGAGTGGGGGTGGAGGTAGAATGTAGATTGAGAGAAGAGAGTAAATGCCTTGGGGGATCAAAAAGTGTAATGAGAAATAGACATTTAGGAATGGATACCAAGAGGAGATTGTATGAAAGAGTGATTGTGCTGACAGCACTGTATGGGGCAGAAACATGGAGCATAAGAGAGGAAGAGAGGTTTGAATATATTTACCTAATTGTATTTTATGGGAGGAGAGCTATGCTCATAGTGACCTGCTGTTGTATCTTTCTGCATCCAGTTCTTTCTTAATCATGGATAGTTTTAGCACACTGTTTGTTTCTTCTTTCAGTTTGTTCCAGATATCTACTGCTCTGTGTGGAAAGTTATTCCTTTTCAAATCTCTTCTGTAACTGTCTTAACCTCTTCACTCCGGGGCACATCGCACGTCTGGCAGCATTAGCTGCCCGACATGCGATGTTGCGTCATAATAATCGCATTATAAAAAATAAAGTCAGTGCTCAATCGTTCGTTCTCTTTCACCCATGAATTTTGATAACCATAGAAAATATTATGAGGCCAGTTTAGAGAGAATGGAGGTTACGTAGGTACGACTACAATAAATATAATCAAGATGCCGACGTCGGCATCATCGCACACTTGCTCCTCATGCCACCTACGTAGGCGTCACCGTATGGAAGTGGTTAATTTTCTTATTGTGTCCTCTTGTAACTCTTCTGTCCCATTTTAGTAGGTCATCCCTATCAAGAATTTCCATCCCTTTCATAATTCTGTAAATGGTTAGCAAATCACCTTTTTCTCTTCTTTGTTCTTGGGTTGGTAAATTTAGTTTGTCCAATCTTTGTTCGTATGTCAAATTACAAATTATTGGTGCCATCTTTGCTGTTGCTCTTTGAATTCTTTCTACTTTATGCTTTTTTGGTACTAGGTCACTGAGATGCTGCATATTCCAAATTTGGTCTTATCAATGTAACTAGTATTTTTTTTTTTTAGCATTTCTTCATCCATGTAGTCAAAGGCTACTTTCATTGATCCTAACAAGTTAAAAGTTTCTCTGACTAATTTGTTGACATGTTTGTCTGGTGTCATGCCGTTTGAGATAGTTACTCCTGAGTCCCCTTCTGAATTTACTTTTTTTACTTCCTTTGCACCAATTTTATATTGACCCAAGATTCTATTTTTGCTTTTTCCAAATTCCATTATACTGCATTTCTTAATGTTAAAATTTACTTCACTCTTTTGCCTCCATTTTCAGACTTTGTCTAGGTCTTCTTGAAAAGATTTGCTTATCTTCCTCTGTAATTCTATTTAATAGTTTTGCATCTGCAAAGAAGTTCATATGACATTCCACGCCTTCATCCATGTTGTTTATATAAATAGCAAACATTATTAGAGCCAATACAGAGCCTTGTGGGACTCTGCTAATCATATCTTCCTAATTCGAGTTCTTGTCTCTAAGTACCACCCTCATTTTTCTTCAAGAAATCTTTCATCCATTCCAATAATTTCCTTGTATTCTACCTATTGTCTCAATCTTTCTTAGTAGCTTTTTGTGGTACTTTGTCAAAAGCCTTTTGTAGGTCCAAGAATGCACAATCTGCCCATCCATCTCTTTCTTGTATTATTTCTATTAATCTTGAGTAAAAGCATATTAACCCCTTCCATACGGTGCCGCACACGTAGGCGTCATGGGGAGCGAGTGTATTCGCGAGGCTGCCATATCGGCGTTTTGATTATATTTATTGTAGTCGCCCCTCCATAATGACATTCTTTCTAATTCTTTTGTAATCGCATTTTCTATGGTTATCAAAATTCACGGGTGAAGAGAGAACGATCGATATAAGCGGTGACTATATTTTATGATGCGAGTATTATTACGACACGTCGTACGGCTGGCATTGGCTGCTGCCACCGAGATCTAAGTCCATGACGCCTACGTGTGCGGCACCGTATGGAAGGGGTTAAGTTTGTAGTACATGATCTTCCACTTCTAAATCCAAATTGTTTGGGGTTTAGTATATTGTTCTCTTCCAAGTGTTTAATCCATTTATTTCTAATAACTTTTTCACATATTTTGGCAATTGTGCTTGTAAGGGATACCAGTCTATTTTGTTGGATTTTCTTTGTCTCCTCCTTAATATATTGGCACAATATTTGCATTTTTCCAATCCTGTGGTACTTTTCCTTCTTTGAGTGAGAAGTATGTCTTGTGTATTTTGACTGTAAGTTCATCTATACATTCTTTCAATATCCAGTTCGCTATTCCATCGGGCCTATACGACTTTCTGGCATCAAGATTCTTTATTTGGTCCCTTATTTCTTTCTGTGTCACCGTTATTTCTTTCATTTTAGGAGATCCTTCCCGCTCTCCTTCATCCCAAATTTGTGAGCTTTCAAATGTAAATACAGACCTAAAATGCCTGGTCATTACTTCAGCCATTTCCTTTGTGCAGTTTCACTATTTCATGTTTGTCTTTTAGTTTGTCATTTACATATCTGTAAAATAGTTTAGGTTGGTCTTTGCATTTGTCTATTATATCTTTTTCGTAGTTTCTTTTTTCCTCTCTATGTATATCAACATATTCATTTCTCAGTTTGATGTATGTCTGCCATTTGGTAATTTTCTTGTCTTTTTTCCATCTTTTCCAGGCTCTATCTATAGCATCACTACACTTTTAGTTATACCAACACTATGTAAATCCTTTTTGTTTCTTCCTAGGTACATATTTATCTGTTCCCTCCTTGTATTTTTCCTTAAATGTTCCCTTTCTCTTCTATCTTTGTTTCATCATTTGAGAATTTTTCCCAGTTAGCATTTTGAAAATATTTTCTAAATTTTACAAAGTCAGTTTTGTTGTACATTAATCTTCCTTCTCTGTGTTTCTCATTTCTTCACATCATTTTGTTCTTTAAATTCAAACTCTATTAGTATGTGGTCACTCTTCCCAATTGGTGTCTTGTAATTCATTTTGTCCACGATTTCAGGCTCAGAAGTGAATATCAAGTCTAGTCTCAATGGTTCTTGTTTCTATATCTGGTATTTTCCTTGACCCATTGAGTCAATGTATAATCAATGGTCAAATCTAGTAGAATGTTGCCCCAGAGTTCCTCTCCACCTTTTATTGTCAATTCTTCCCAATTTATTTCCTTTGCGTTACAGTCACCCATAATTACTATGTTTCCCATCTATCAGTACCTCAGATAATTCATTCTTTGTGTCTTCCAGTAATTTTGAGTGATCACTATCAGACCAAGCCTTTATTTTGGGGGGCACATATACCACTATAAACTTTCTGCTTTTCATACTATTTTCAATTTTGTGATCCTTTCCACATTTTCTTTACCTTCCGTTATCTTTATCACATTTAAGCCCTTTCTAGTCAATAACATGACTCCTCCCCCTTGTTTTTCCATTCTATTTACAAAGGATTACAAAGGCAGAGCATGCCGACAGGAGACCTTTTGATCCATATCTAGGTCAGATGCAAAAAAAAAAAATCATAATAATGATAAATAAATAAAGGAATAAATAAAAACTATAATAATGTAAATAATAAATAAAATACATAAATAAATTCATAGGTTTAGTTAAATAATAAACAAACAGGTAAGTAGTAAATAATAATAAAATGACATATAATGAGGTGCTAAGATAAGAGGGTGGGTGGAGGGGTGTGGAGTGTATTCAGGGATGGAATGGCTGGGAATGATTTTATGCCTTTTCCTTTTTGGCTACCTCCCTTGTAAGGGGGAAAAAGCCCTGGCACACGTATGTATAACTAATAATAAATGAGAATCAAGCAAATAATAAACAAACAGACAAATGATAACAAAACAAATAAATAATGTAAAATAAATGATAGTCATTACAGCATTTTGCTTAGGTGCTCATCTAAATTATTCTAAAAGCTTTGAACTGAACTACATTGCACTGCCTCTGCAGGAAGTTTATTCCATTCATTAACTACATTGTTGAAGTTGTTTCTACCCACTTCCAAATTAAATCTATTTCCTGACAGTTTGAGACCATTGTTTCTTGTCTGATTCTCATTCAGTGTGAAGATTTTGTCACTTTTGATGTCAATTCCCTTTAGAATCTTAAAGACCTGCATCAAGTCACCTCCGAGTCTACGCTTTTTAGTTGATTTTTGCATGATTTATTTTTCATATTTGGAATCAATTTTGTGGCTCGCTGTTGTACTTTTTCCAATCTGTCAATGTCTTTAATGAGATTCAGTGACTATACAGAGACAGCATATTCCAGATGTGGACAAACTAAAAATTTATATAGCTTGTTCATGAGTGATGGACTTTTGAAGTCAAAAGATTGCGCAATCAGTCCTAGAATCTTATTTGCTTTCTCTAAGGCTGAAATACACTGATTAGATGATTTGAGATTGTTACTGATAATTATGCTGAGATCTTTTTCACTATCCACTTTTGTTAATGAATTTCCAGAAAACTTGTAATCATACTGTTAATTTTACCTATGTACATTACCTTGCATTTACTTGTGTTAAATTTCATTAACCACTTTTCAGACCATTGCTGTAATTTATCTAAATCTTCTTGAATATCTAACTGGTTTAAGTGATCATTTGCCATTCCATACAGTTTTGTATCATCAGCAAATTTAGAAACAGTAGATTTTAGTCCGTAGTTTATATCATTTATATATACTATGAATAGAAGTGGCCCAAGAACGGAACCCTGAGGAGCTCCACTCATAACATTTTTCCATCCATAAGTTTTTCCATTTAAAACAACTTTGTTTTCGATCATTCAACTAATTACTAGTCCAATTTAATAGGCTGCCACTTATTCCATGTGAAGGTAATTTAGTAATTAGTCTTTCATGAGGGACGGTATCAAAAGCTTTTGCAAAGTCTAGATATATTAAATCTATATTGTTTTGTCATATTTCGAGATAAATGTGCTGTAGAATTCGAGTAAGTTAGTCACACAAGAATGTTTGTTTGAAACCATGCTGGCTGTCATTTATCAAACAGTTACTTTCTAAATGATGTTCGATAGCATCTCTGATGATAGTTTCCATAATTTTTTCTATGATTGAAGTCAAACTTATAGGCCTGTAGTTATTTGGATTCTTTTTGTCACCTTTTTTGAATATGGGAGCTACATTAGCTAGCTTCCATTTTTTTTTTCAACCAATGGATGTATAATCCTTATCCCACCATACTTGATTGTATAGGACCTTTCAATTTTGTCTCCACAATTCCCATTATGTCTGGTTTCTCTATTAACAGAGTCATTTAATACATTAATTCCTGAAACCATACCGTCCATGTTTGTGTATGCCACTTTTCATTTTTTCTTTTATTCTCTTTTTTGGTATATGTGTGTGTATATGTATATATATATATATATATATATATATATATATATATATACATACATACATACATATATATAACAAGGCTTTTCCCCCTTCCAAGGGAGGTAGCCTAAAAGGGAAAGGCATAAAAACACTCCCACCCATTTCATCCCTAAATACACTCCACACCCCTCCCACCCTCCCTCTCATCTGAGCACCTCCTGGATGACGGGTCATCCCTGCACCCTGCCCACCGCCCTGGGTCAGAACCAGTGTTGCAAGACACAACATATATATATATATACATACACATATATATATATATATATTATATATATATATATATATATATATATATATATATATATATATATATATATATATATATATATATATTAATAATAAGAATAATAATGAAAAAAATAAAATAAATAAACTAAAATTAATTTTCTTACTGACATTATCAATACATAGGGTTCAAAATACTCAGACTGATCAGAGCTATCCAATGATATAAATAAGAATTGCATCTGTGAGATTGGAAAACATCTTTATGTTTACCAATCTTATTAAGCTATAAAATGAATCCTGGAAGGAAAGTTAATTGAACTGCATTCAGTCTGTGATCCACCTGAAGGCTGAATTAAAGTGCCTAGCATAAGTATTTCCCCAAACTGAAAGGATTAGAACTGAATTAGATTAGATTTGAATTGGATTAGAATTGATAAAATATTACATTCTTGTTTGCATGAACTTTGTTCATCAATTATTACTCCTTCCATGTGATATTGCACACCCATTCTAGATATCAAATGTGTAAAATGAATAATAATATGGTCTACTACTAGTATATTACTTCTATAATACAAATAAATAAATTATATTGGTACCAATACAAATAACTTCCTCAACAAACCTGTGCACTTTTTAGCCATCCTGATATTCGAAAGTTCAGCAAAGACTTGATTTGTTCATATAAATTGTCGTGCTTGTTTGCTGAAGGAAACAATCTCTGACATTTGTCAAAGGCCTCCTGAACTGTAAGAGACAAAACAGTCAAATTCTACCAAAGACGACAATACATCTACTTCCACAATTAACAGTCAATCAATCAACTGTTGCCTCAAGTTTCACTAAGTGGAAAACCTGAAGCCCCACTGTGGCCAGCAACAGTCCGTGGAAACTCCCACAGAACCTCTCCTAAGGTCCCCAGGGACTGAACACCTGGCAGTCACCGGCTGCACTGAAGTCATACCCAAGCTGCATTGGGTCAGATAAACGGGCCCTTGAGGTCCGTCCTGCAAAATGAGTCTCATGGAACACCTGCAGCCCTCAGCTGTGCTGAGCATCTCTCAAGGGACAGTTAAAGCGAGAGTCATGACCTGATCTCTGTGAATATAAGGGGTCACCATGAGTTCACCAAAGACAGACAGCCTCAGGAACCAAAGGAGGAATCTCCCACCACCTCCCCAACTGTGACAGATGACCTCAGGAACTTAGGAAACTATCTCCAGCCACCTCCCGCACTGATAATTCACCCACTGAGACACAGTCTTCCCTCCCTGCTCCTCTCATTGCTTGAGGCTTTCACAGATTGGTTACAAAATAGGATGAGGGAGTCATATGAGAGGTACACAAAAAAAAAAAAAAAAAAAAAAAAAAAAAAAAGTAAAGCAAAAGGTAAAGGAGGCAAAGCGGAGAGCAGATGTGAAATGGGGTAAGGGTATGACAGAAAATTTTGAAAGTAATAAAAAGATGTTTTGGAAAGAAATTTAGAGAGAAAGAGGTGAATCAAGTAGAGAAGAAAAGGTAAAAGGTGCAGATGGAGAGATGATAATGGAAGAGAAGGCAGTAAGGGGAAGATGGGCAGAGTATTTTAGGGAGTTGCTAAATGTGAAGGAGGATAGAGAGGGAAAGATAGTTGCAGTGGGAAGTGCTAAGAAAATGAATGTGATAAGTGAGGAAAATGGAGGAGAAATAAGGAGGGATGAAGTGAAGGCAGTTGTTAAGATGATGAGAGCAGGTAAGGCACCTGGTCTGGATGGATGCCATGCAGAATGTCTAAAAAAAGGAGGTACAGTGATGGTGGACTGGCTGGTGAGGTTATTTAATGTTTGCTGGAGAGAGGGTAGAGTGCAGGAGGACTGGAGGAATGCCTGTATAGTTCCACTTTACAAGGGAAAAGGGGACATGTGTGAGTGTAGTAGTTTCAGAGGGATTAGCTTGTTAAGTGTAGTTGGGAAGGCTTATGGGAGGATCTTGACTGACAGGATTAGGAGAGGAACAGAGGGAGTAATTGGTGAGGAACAGTGTGGATTTAGGACAGGTAGAGGTTACGTAGATCAGATTTTTGTGGTAAGACAGATATGTGAGAAAGCTATAGGAAAAGGTAAGGATGTTTTTTTGGCTTTTATGGATCTGGAAAAGGTTTATGACAGGGTAGACAGAAAGGCACTATGAGAGCTTTTGCAGATATACGGGATAGGAGGAAAGCTTCTAGGAGCTGTCAAGAGTTTTTACGTGAGTAGTAGAGCATGTGTCAGGATTTGAAAATGAGAGAGTGAGTGGTTTGAGGTAAAGGTGGGACTTCGTCAGGGATGTGTTATGTTGTCGCTCTGGCTGTTCAACTAAAAGTACTGGGTCTGCCAACTTTGAAAGATTGAGGTGAAAGAGGTGACATGATTACAGTATTCAGGCCACTACTAAAGGGGATAGATTGCATTAATAGAAAAGATCTGATTAAAGATGGGAAGGCTTTAAGAGCTCATGGAAGTAAATTAGGAAAGGATGTGAAGAATGTGAAGAAATAGTTTTCCATATGATGATACGATGATGATATGGTTTAACGTCACACACTCCCCCCCCCCTATCGGGAGGCTAGGATGGTGCCTCTCACAGAGGGCTTTGTAGAGTGGAATTTAATGAACCATGCCCTTGGTTCAACTTTGCCAGTGGCAGGATTCAAATCGCCCTCACCTTGACCTTCGCCACCAGTAATGACGCCCTAAACCACTCAGCAAGATGTACAAATATATGGAATAGCTTAGGTGATATAGCCCAAGCTCAAACAATACAGGAGTTCAAATCTAAATACGATAATTGGAAATCAGAGAAACTGATTATGTTGGAACCGTACATGAATTTAAGTCTAAGTATGTTAGAGAATTAGAGAACAGGAGACGGGACCCAACAAACACTGCTCGTTTCTTGTATACTACAATTAGGCAATACACCCATTTCATAACCAGTACAACCCATTGAACACACCTCCCATCTCTACACTTCATGGACAAAGGGTCTTCCAAGTACTTGACCACAATGTTCGGGTAGAAACCAATACAGCAAGACACAGCAACTTTCACAGAAGGACCAGAAAGCCAAGTTGGTTTATCCCCACTCTTTCATGCTTCAGTATATAGCAACCCTCCTCATCATCTACTCAAAATATTTTACAGTGATGATGGGAAGATCCTCATTACAGGCCAAGTCACCCTTTCGTATACTTATAACAGAAGAAGGAAAACCAAAATTTGATGGCAGCTGGAGAAGACAGCAACAATCTTGGTACTAAACAGGAACACAATATTGATTACAGAAAAAATATTAACAAGGTAAATAATATACATACACCAAACACAATAATAACCACAGTGAATTAATTACTGATAACAGTAGTGGAACACATAAGTACAAAGAAAAATGTGAATGTACTTAACAATTTACATGCCAGGGGGCAAAAGCAGAAAATTTAGAATGCTAAATAGTATGACCAATTTCAACAAAGACCAAAGGAGATGGTTAAACAAGCTGAAAGATGATTATGACAAATCAAAGAAGAGAGATAATCTGGAAATCTGTGAAAAAAGCATGAAGATCAAAGAGAATGAAGAAAACCTCCAAAATCATACAAGAACAGCAAAGGTGGATTAGGATACATGAGGAGGAAACAAATAAAACTTGGGGGATACATCCCAGAAATCTATGAGAATCCCTAAGGACCACTTGGCCTTCAAATGAAATACTGGACTTTTTGAAATGATTAAAACTAACAATTTCAATGTTCCAGATGAACATCTGTCAAAGAAAGATTTCAGTTCAAAATGTTTATTTAGTCCTGTAAATAAACAATTCCATTTATACATGAAAATCCTATAAACATAATTTGGCTCATCACTGCTGCTATGTTACAAACACACATTTTCATTCTTTTCTACAACTACACTTACTTTCATCTCTTGCAGCTGAGTAATCCTGCAACATGTCGATAAGTGTTAGATCGCCAACTTTCTTTTTGATTCGTTTCCCTTTCCTTCGTAATTTGGCACACTCAGCTAACTCTGGCAATTCTTCCAGAAGTGCCTGTGCTGCTTTCTCACATCCATGTTCTTCTAAGTAACCTGAAATAAGTGAGGTACATATTGTGAAACAAAATGAAGACTTAGTTTTAAGACCATAATTCATCAATCCCCAATCATATTTCTTCATTCATCCAAGCACTGGAGCCAATGATGGGTACCTGTATGAGATGTTCTTATGAGACAGATATATGAGAGTCACCTCCCTTCATCTGAAGGTGTACCCCAGGGGTTTGGCACTAAGCCTTTGGACTAGGCTCAAGATCTCTATCAACTTTGACTGCATTTCTTCCACTTTTCCACACAAGGAGAACTGACAACAAGCATCTACTCCCATCCTCTTTCTACTGTAAACCAATGACAAAGAAACATTCCCATACTAACACAACCTAAATGTTATAATAATTTTTTTTCCAAAGGGATCTAAGGAAGGGTCTGAGTACTGTTGTCAGCTCCTTTGGGGCTGCAGGTCTCTTGTCAGTGACCCTCAAAGCATGAGGTATTAATCATTAAACAATTCTAACTGGAAAATGTGTGGATCAACCTTAGGATAGCATAATAAAATTGTGCTAGATCTCCTGCAAGAGATTCATGGTAACAGACCAATCTACTCACCCATCATATTAAAGTTAAAACTATTATGGTCAGCGATGAGAAATAAACTGATGGTGGTATAAATAAGCATGAAAACTATAAAAGAAAGAAAGCTATGCCATAATAACTTAACTAATTGGCCGAATCCTTCCACTGGAAACCCAAAAATTATAGGCCTCCCATTGGATGCTCACGTGACTTTCAGCCTGTACATCAAGAACATGATAGGAAAAAATCAACATACTCAAAACCAGCATAAGCACTGACTTTGGACAACAGAAAGAAACCAATAACCATCCTCAAGCAATCCATGAGCCACAAAACTGATTCCAAATATCAAAAATAAATCATCCGAAAATTGACTATATCATATGAATCTGTTTTCCCTAAAAAGTGTAGACTCAGAGGTGACTTGATACATGTATTTAAGATTCTAAAGGGGATTGACAACATCAAAAGTGACAAAATTTTTACACTGAATGAGAATCCGACAAGAAATAGATTTAATTTGGAAGTGGGTAGAAACAACTTCGCCAACTATGTAGTTAATGAATGGAATAAACTTCCTGCAGAGGCAGTGCAATGTAATTCAGTTCGAAGCTTTAAGATTCATTTAGATAAACATTTAAGCAAGGTGCTGTAATGACTGCCATTTATTTTATATTATTTGATTATTTATTTGCTATTGTCTGTTTATTTATTATTTACTTGATTTCCATTTATTATCATTTACCTGTCAGTTTATTATTATTTATCTGTTTGTTTATTCTTTAACTATACCTATGTATTATTTATTTGATTCATTATCATTTCTATTATTATAACTTTTATTTTATCTATTTTTTTTTTCATCATTTATATATATATATTTTTTGTATCCGACATAGTTATGGCCCAAAAGGTCTCCTGTTGGCATACTCCTCCTTTGTAATCCTTTGTACTCTCAACTAGTCCTCCATGGCATGGCTCCCAACAAGCAAGACAAACATGAACAACTTATATTACAAACTTTGCAGAATGGAACACTGACATACAGAAACCAAGATCCTCCCAATTGAACACATGAAAATTACAGGAATTTCTATGCCAGAGCCCTTAACACAACAATCCCATCACACTACATTTTTTAAGCAATACCAGCAGAATCCAACAAAACAATATACCAGCAGCATGCTATTCAAACATATAGGACAACCTACCACACAAAACATTCATAAAAAAAACACGTACACACCCAACTCACTCAACAAACCCTTCAAGATAGATCAATAAACTTTGTAACATCCAATAACCCCCAAACATCCAAACCAACAACCCCCTTAACTATTTCAGTATGATGACGCCTACAGTGGCGTCATGAAGCGCAAGTGGGTATACAAGGATGCATCAGCATCTTGATTATACATATTTATATATATATTACATATATATATATATATATATATATATATATATATATATATATATATATATATATATAATTTTGTAGTTTACATAAATGTGGGTAAAAGTAAGGTGATGAGATGTACAAGAGATGAAAGTGGCAGTAGTCTGGAAGTGAGCATTAAGGGAGAGCAACTGGAGGAAGTGGATAGTTTTAGATACTTGGGTGCAAATGTGGCAGGAAAAGGTGGAGTGAAGATGGAGGTAGAATGTACATTGAGAGAAGCGAGTAAATGCCTTGGCGGATTAAAGAGTGTAATGAGGAATAGACATTTGGGAATGGATGCTAAGAGGAGACTGTATGAAGGAGTGATTGTGCCAACAGCACTGTATGGGGCAGAAACATGGAACATAAAAGAGGAAGAGAGAAGGAGTTTAAATGTGTTTGAGATGAGGTGTCTGAGAGGTATGATGGGGAAGGTGGAAGGCTAGATAGAGTGAGAAATGAGGAGGTGAGGAGGAGAACAGGGGTGGAAAGGGGGTTGGGAGATAGGGTTCATGAAAGAGTATTAGGATGGTTTGGACACATGGAAAGAATGAGTGAAGAAAGACTAGTAAAAGAGGTATGGAAGGCAGATGTGGAGGGAGTGAACATGAGGGGACGTCCTAGGATGAGGTGGATGGATGGGGTAAAGGGGGCTTTGGGGAAGAGGTGAATGTTTGTTGAGGAAGGACGGGAGAGGACAGAAGACGGGTGAATGGAGAATGGTTGTATATGGATGATGTTGTGAGTGAGGTAGTATGTGTGAGCAAAATTTGACGCAGCCCGAAGGGATTTCTCCTTGTCTTCTCCTTTATGCATGGGAGGACGGAGAGGGGGGGGTCGCCGATTTAATGATGCGGCCTTGCTGTGGATGTGCTGTGTCTTACGACACTGCTTCTGACCCATGGCGGTGGACAAGGTGCAGGGATGACCCGTCATCCAGGAGGTGCTAAGATGAGAGGGAAGGTGGAAGGGTGTGGAGTGTATTCAGGGATGGAATGGGTGGGAATAATTTTATGCCTTTTCCTTTTTGGCTACCTCCCTTGTAAGGGAGAAAAAGCCTTGGTATATGTATGTATGTACTCCCGGATCCTGGAAAATGGTTTGATTACATTTTCTGTTTATTATTACTCAGAGAAAAAGGGAATGAGTAATACAGTGGCAACTTTATATTTTATAATGTGAGTAGTGTGATGCAAATTACATATGGCAACCAATGCTGCACACAATAATTTGAGTCATACTGTGATTTAAAAAAATCTAATAAAGTAATAACATGTATAAATTCTATCAATCTATATACGAAGAGCTTTTTCCACTTATAAGGGAGGTAGCCAAATCAAAGGCACACTCCCATCCAGCACCTCCCCCTCTCGTCTTAACTCCTCATGGATGACGGGTCATCCCTGCATCCTGCCCACTGCCCTGGGTCAGAAGCAATGTAGCATGACACAGTATATCCACAGCAAAACCACTTCACTTAGTCACTTTGGTACAAGTCAAATTCTCGCATGCAGCATCGGCTGCCAAATGTACAATGCATCACATTACTTGCATTATAAAATATAGTCACTGCTGTATTACTCAGTCTCTTTTATTCTAAGTAATAATAAACACAGAAAATGTGATCAAACTAGTTCACAGAATCCGGGGGTAACTCATGTACTACAAAAAAATATATACATAATCAAGACACCGATGCCGGCACCCTTGTGTCCCCACTCGCACCTCATGATGTCTACATAGGTGTCATTGTACCAAAGTGGTTAATCAGCAACCCCCACTCTTCATCACCTCATGCAGAAAAAGAAAAAACAGGGACAAATCTCTTCATGCTGCATCAAAATATTCGCACATATGTACCCCCTACCACTCCCTTCCTTGCACAACAGTACCATCTATACACAGTCACTCTCCACTCATCACTATCTCCTGCCTTCTCCCTTTGCTCAACAGACCTCTTGCTCAATACCCTATTCAGCCTATCCATCCATCTTATCCTCAGTCACCCCCTCAAGTTCACTCCCTCCACCTCTACCTTCCACACCTCTTTTACTTATCTTTCATCATTCATCCTTTCCATGTATCCATATCATCCCAATAACCTTTCATCAGCCATCTCGTTTTCAGTAAATAAATAAAAATAATAATAATAATACATCTGGTAAGAGCCACACTGGCATGGCTGTGTTCAGGACATCATCCAGCATTGAAACACTTCTAACACAGAATAGGCCTGGCCACAGATTCAAACTGCCCAAGATGCAAACACCACACAGAGGACACAGAACACCTTATACTACAATGCCCAACAATAACAATTTCTCAGCAACACATTATATTCCCAATGTGACTTTGGTGTTGGTCAGAAAGAAACTCTTATCAGTATACAAATATCTGAGAAGAACACTGGACTACAACTCCACAGCATGGTTACCAACAATCAGGAAAACACCCTATAAATTCCACAAAAATACTTAAAATAATACCAGGATGCACCAAAACAGGCACAACAGAACATATACACACAAAATTCATAATCCTTCCCATTGAACCCCACATGCAGAGAAAAAAAAACACAGGGTGGTGGACAAATTTGTTCTTTTAAGTTCAAAAGGGGGGGGGGGAGGGAGGGAGGGAGGGAGAGAGAGAGAGAGAGAGAGAGAGAGAGAGAGAGAGAGAGAGAGAGAGAGAGAGAGAGAGAGAGAGAGAGAGAGAGAGAGAGAGAGAGAGAGAGAGAGAGAGAGAGAGAGAGAGAGAGAGAGAGAGAGAGAGAGAGAGAGAGAGAGAGAGAGGGAGAGAGAGAGAGAGAAGGGGAAAGAAAAGAGAAAGAGAGATACGGAGAGAGAGAGAGAGTGAGAGAGAGAGAGAGAGAGAGAGAGAGAGAGAGAGAGAGAGAGAGAGAGAGAGAGAGAGAGAGAGAGAGAGAGAGAGAGAGAGAGAGAGAGAGAGAGAGAGACCAGCAGCATAATATTCAATTCAAACATCTACAGTATTTGCTGCATATTTATGACAAAAATAGGGAGACATTTTTTGAGGAGAAAATATGTAAATAGAATGTATCTAGCAACCCCCTGCTGTCACTTTAGGCCAACAGAGTGGAGTGTGTGGAAGAACCCAACCACTCACTCCCACTTCTGTGGGAAGAGCTTTTACCTTTCAGGACCTTGTCTTTTTTCACACTGGAAGCGACTATCTGGGTTCTCCCTCACACTCCACTCTGTTGACCCAACATGACAGCAAGAGGTTGCCAGATACATTCTATCTACATACATACATTCATTCTTTCCATGTGTCCAAATCATCCCAATATTCTTTTATCAACCCTATCTCCCAACTTCCTTTCCACCCCTGTTCTCCTCCTAACCTCCTCATTTCTCACTCTATCTAGCCTAGTAACCCCCATCATACTTCTCAGACACCTCATCTCAAACACATTCAAACTCCTTCTCTCTTCCTCTTTTATGTTCCATGTTTCTGCCCCATACAGTGCTGTTGGCACAATCACTCCTTCATACAGTCTCCTCTTAGCATCCATTCCCAAATGTCTATTCCTCATTACACTTTTTAATCCACCAAGGCATTTACTCGCTTCTCTCAATCTACATTCTACCTCCACCTTCACTCCACCTTTTCCTGCCACTCTATCTAGCCTCATAACCCTTATTGTACTTCTCAGGCATTTCATCTCAAACACATTCAAACTTCTTCTCTCTTCCTCTCTTATGCTCCATGTTTATACCCCATACAGTGCTGTGGGCACAATCACTCCTTCATACAATCTCCTCAAACAGCAATTTATATATTTTTTGCATCTATATTATGACAACTCCAACAACTTTTCTTAGTAACATTTTCCCCTCAAATTAATACTAAGGGATGATGAAAAAATCATTTCTGCAACCTTCCTGCCACCCACAGGCCAAAGTGGTGTCATGGCTGTCCAGCCATAAACTGCAAGATGTGCGTCTGTCTCTGCACACATTTTTAGGTTAGGTTAGGTAGATTTGGTTAGATTAGACAGGTTAGGTTAGAATAGAGAGGAAACATGTATTTCACGAAAAGACAGTGGGTGATGCTTGCAACAAAAATGGTGTTTCATTGACATGCAGTGGGAAGGTTGCAGGATTTATTTTTCCCCCATACCTTAATATCAATTTCCACTTTCCCCCATCCCTTAATATTAATTTCTACAACAAACATTACTAAGAAAAGTTACTGGATTTGTCATAATATAGATTAAAAAATATATACAAACTCCTGTACAAGCGGGCAAGACAAAACTTCACAAATTCCATATCTCCAAGTATTATTCATGTAAATCTGACACTAATTTCATTCATTTTCAAATTTTTTACCCACTCATCCCAAGTTGATGCAAGAACAAAAGAATTTCAGTAAAAAATAACACTATTGGTCATTTATTTTACTGTGTTTACCACCAGAGTGATGGGGAAGTTGTGTTGCTGTAACACATACCGTATTTTCTGGCGTATAGTGCGCGACTTTTTTCCGTTGGAAGGGCCTAAAAATGGGGGGTGCGCGTTATCCGGTGGTGCGCATTATCTACAGCCTACGATAAAAATTCTGTGGCTGTGTGTGTAATTTTTTCACAACGTGACGATGTTGGCCGTCGCAAAGTCGGGAGGCACACTTCTCCGTGACGTTCCGTGAGAACAAGAAGAACAGCCATGGTGACATGAAAGAATACGTCAGCATGGGCTACCGTATATAAATATTTGGTATAGGTAGGTATCTATCGAATCTTATTTTTCATGTTTAAATAGGCCTAAACACCATGAAACATGATCAATATTCATGATATTTGCCCATGTTCACAGCATCCTAGTTTGAATTTTTATGTTGGCTTTGTTGCTTCACTTTAGGTATGGTACAAATTCCGTTGCGGCCGTTCATAAACTCGTGTCAAACAACACTACTACAACACTACAACACCCTCTTTCGGGAGTTATATTAACTAAACGTCACCTCGATGAGAGACTGTCCTATTTCACCACTGTCATTGCAGGTTCAAAGCTAAAATGAAACAGTCTGTAGTTTGTTTCAGTATTAAATAAAAAATGGTAAAGACGAATTATTTCCTCAAGATATAAAATGAAAATTTTCTGTAAAAATCCCAAATTTCTTCTGTATATTTTACTTTCAATAAACTTTTTTTAGATCATATTTCCTACAAACTATTTAAGCTACAAAGTAATAAGGGACCAACGCACAACACGAGTCATATACGGTACCGGTACATGTAGTTCCAACTTTTTCTTAGTTGTGTCCTGATTGATGCCTAAACTGACACTTAATTTAGTGATAAATCAACAGATTTCCCAGCGGTGGCTCTAGCCAATGAAAAATACTTCTCCATGTAACCTCGTTCACATGATATAAATACCGAGGTAAAACTGCGTTATAGAAAAATGTGATCGGGCATGCGCGTTATACGTCGGTGCGCGCTATCTCTGTACTGAGATAACGAAGTGCATGGGTGCGTATTATAACCCGGAAAATACGGTAATTAATTTCTAAAATATTATGATAGTCTTTCTCTTCTCACTACCATCACTGCTAATGAGGATGGCCAAGGATCACATACATTACATTACAGAATTAAAAGCTCGGCACAATAAATTAGAGGGTAAGACATGGGAACCCATGAGTGTTGCTCCTTTCCTGTGTATTGCAAAAATCTATATCATGAAAACCATACGTAAGCAAAAAGTTTATCTACCTGACAAGGCACAATAATCTAGAACAGAAAAAAAGAGGCAGGTGGTGAATCTCAGCCAAAATAATACCCTGGTATTTTGTAAATCCCTACCAATATTTCTCAATACCTCTCCTATACTTGCTTAACCCCTTATCAGGCAAGGACAAGTAAACTCGTCTTCACCCAATTTTTCTTTTTCAGAAAGCGGCAAGTAAACTCATCCAAACATAATGTTTCAAAAACAGGCACAGATGAGTGTACTTGTTGAATTAGGGCCCTTCTAAACCATCAACAAATGTACTTGGTGATTCGTATGTCTAGTCACTGTTTACATAAGAACATAAGAATAAAGGAGACTGCAAGAGACCATAAGACCTACACTAGGCAGCTCCGTATCCATCACCACCTATCATCCCCATCCATAAAGTTGTCTAATAGTTTTTTAAAACAACTGATAGTTTCAGCGCTTACTACATGGTTACTAAGTTTATTCCATTCATCGACCACCCTATTAGTAAACCAATTCTTGCCTATTTCCTTCTTAAATCTAAATTTGTCCAGTTTACACCCATTACTGCGAGTCCTGCCCTGTTGTTTTATTATGATGACCTTGATTGCATCACCCTTGTTATAGCCTTTGATCCACTTGAACACTTCTATTAGATCACCACACACTCTGCGTCTTCCCAGAGAGTGTAAGTTTAGGTGCCTAAGCCTCTCTTCGTAAGGCAAATTTCCGAGTCCATGTATCATTTTGGTCATTCTTCTCTGTACTGATTCTAGTGAATTTATGTCCCTTCCGCCTTGGGAAGCATTTGTTAGCGATAAGCAGACTCGTCACTTTTGAGCCCACACACACTTCTTTTTTTGTTTTTGTTTTTTATATAAATTATACCCAGATGTCTTCCTCAGAAGATGAGAATGAATATGAAGCTTCAATTAGAAGCTTGCATACACCAGATGAGAGTGCAAGTTTATCTGACGACAGGTATACTCTCTCAAGTGAGGAGGAAGAGGAGGAGGATGTATGACATTGGTGTTGACATGATGTGTTGGAACAAAACATGCCTCCTCCACCACCACGCTTCTCATTCACTGGAAATCCCAGATTATCAATTGTAAATTAAAATATAAAAAAAGAGTAAAATAGGTGTGTAATTTCCTTTAACTAGTTTCTAAAGTTGGGGAAAAGGCAATAAATAAAAAAAAGGGAAGACTAATTATATTATTTTTGCTGGAAATATCTTCAAAATAAAATTTGAAGTAAAATATTGATAAAGATAAAAATAAGTTATTTCCATAATGAGCATGAAAAATGCTAAAAAAAAAGCAATAAATTTTTTTATCTTAAAATGAAACATTAAAAAAAAAAAAAAAAAAAAAAAAAAAAATGCCAGGTAAATAACCGGTAGAATTTTAAGTGCACACCTACACGATATAGCAATAGAACATAAAATATAAATTTTGTAAATTATAATACACCAACATAATATACATTTTTCTTGGCAGAAATAAATAACAGAAGAAGTTACTAAAAGCAATGCTCAAACAAACCTAGCCCTATGACTCCTTGAGACGCTATCTTTGTTCTGGTAGATGCAGAGGTCAAAGAGATCAAGTTATGATAAATTTGCCTATTCAAAGGATTACAAAGGATTACAAAGGCGGAGCATGCCGACAGGAGACCTTTTGGTCCATATCTAGGTCGGATGCGAAGAAAAATCACAATAATAATAAAATAATAAATAAAAACTATAATAATGTAAATAACAAATAAAATACATAAATAAATGCATAGGTATAGTTAAATAATAAACAAACAGGTAAATAGTAAATAATAATAAATTGACATATAACTAATGACTAATGATAAATGAAAATCACAGACAAATGATAACAAAATAAAAACAAATAATATAAAATAAATTATAATCATTACAGCATCTTGCTTAGGTGTTTATCTAAATGATTCTTAAAGCTTCGAACTGAACTACATTGCACTACCTGTGCAGGAAGTTTATTCCATTCATTAACTACACGATTGGCAAAGTTGTTTCTACCTACTTCCAAATTGAATCTATTTCCGGACAGTTTGAGACCATTGTTTCTTATCTGATCCTCACCTAACCTACCTTCCTAACCTAACTACCTAACCTGCATTTAGTAATGCAGTACCGGTAATTCCAGAGGTTATCAGGGTCGTCATCGTTGCCTTCAACCTCCGAATCTATCAAAACAAAGATGGCTTCTCAGAGAGTCGCCGCAACTCCTTTATCGTTAATGAATCGTTTTTAGCAATGGTTTCTGTTATTAATTTCTGCCAAGAAAAACATATATTACGTTAATGTACTATAATTTACAAAATGAATATTTCCGATGCCATACCAGGTATTGCATAGGTGTGCACTTCTAAAAAAAAATACTCATAGAAAACTCAAACTGATAGTTCTTAATGACAGAAGCATCATTTACCCACTATTGATGGCAAACATCGAGTTTATTACCACCCCTCCAGAATCCCACAAACATGGATCTCAAATTTAAAATATACATTGCCCAGTAGCTCCTAACCTAATATAACCATTCCATACAAAACACAGATTTCTCAAATGTAAAAATGAAAGTGAAAAGTGTATTAGTGTGATACTACAATAGAACCAATTTTTTTTCTTATGACATTCCTCAAAATAATTACATCAGCACATTACCCAGAGCTCCTAACCTAATATAACCATTCCATACAAAAAAAACAGATTTCTCAAATGTAAAAACGAAAGTGAAAAGTGTATTAGTGTGATACTACAATAGAACCAATTTTTTTTTTCTTATGACATTCCTCAAAATAATTACATCAGCACATTACCCAATCATTAAAACACTTGAAAGTATGAAAACTCAATTGGCTTTACCTTCAAGTATCATTCACATAATTCCAAATTTAACTATACAAAAGTACAAGGGACACCTGCCACATCTAAATCATTCATATACCTACAAGTCTAACAAACAATAGTCCTATAGCACAAAATGTTTTGAATACAACTGCAAGATTATTAAGGGTGTATCTCGTTGTGATAGGATTATACCTGTATTGATTTGCAATGGCTGCCCATAATTCATAAAAGCTAGAATTAAGTATAAAATATGTGTGATGACTCAAGTTCTACAAACTGAAAAAACCATCATACTTAGGGAGTCTACTGGAGATGGTCTACCCAACTGAGGAAGGCGTAAATACCCAACAAGCTGACTCAGGTCTAACCTTATTTGAACCCCAAGTTGTATCATGTGTTGGTTTTCGTTCTTTTAAAACTAAGTCAGCCTCCCAAAATTTTATAATAGTCTTCCTCTTGATCTATGAAGTATTGTCAGTATCCAAGGTTTCAAGGATAAACTCAAGATGTTCCTGTTCTCTGAATGTTACGACATGGAAGACCTCAGCATCAAAGTCAAAGAAGAATACAGATAATAAAGTTGAAGTAGATCTTTATTGATGTGAGGGTCCAGCAGAGCACCATTGGTGGAGTGGGACCAGATAAAGAACTACAAATAACAAGTAACAAGTAGCACCACAGCAAAAGTTAAATTTTCATATGCCTATCTTTATAATCTTATAATATTCTTGGGTCAAGAAGCTGAAATTATAATCAACCCTCCCTACCACTAACTTGACAGTTTTGAATATCATTTCAGCAAAATTCTCGTTACTTTACTTAAAAAAGATCTGAACACATCTAATGACAATCAACATGTGAAACGTTAGCAACTACGTCATTTTATGTGATAAGTGAACTTTCAAAACTTTTAAGTTTTAACAAATTGAAATACATATCAAAGTTCAACTAGTTGAAACTGAGGGAATGTCTCTCATATAGTATGGAATACACTGTAAACCATATTCTACTTACCAAAAACTAGACGAGCAATTTCTGATGGGAGTAAAGATTCCATCCTCATACATCTGATTCTTTTGTCCGTATTTGCCTTCCTTACTAACCCTACCACGCAACTTATTTGTTTACATTACCCTCCCGCCTTTGAGTATCTTTTGTTGGTATTGCCATGGTGAATTAAAAAAAACAACTAATAAGAAGTATTTATACTAAATAGTTTTTATAAAATCAACGTAGTTTTATATCACAAGTAAAGGTAGAATAATATTCGAAAAATCGAAAGAAATCTAATGGAATATGCATATCTCAGATAACGCTATTATTATTGGAACTCCCGCGAAATTATCTGATATTTCATAAAGACTATTATATGGTACAAAAGAGCATGAAGTTGACACATATAAATTCGTTATTTTGACTAAGCTGAATTAAGCCACGCTTATAACGAGTTTGATAAAGCTCAATGCGCTCTTGATAATATATAGTCCAGATTATTATTAAGCATTCTTTTGAAAAATATTTAGTTAATCACTGCACAGTGAAAACAGCATCATCCCATTCTTGAACTGCATTTACATATGTGATCCAACATAGGTATGTTTAATAATTATAATATGTTGCGCATTGTAACAATTTTTGAGACATGTAAGAAGTTTGCCCAAAGTAACCATCTTCGAGGAAATCCTAATTGATAAAGCTATTGAATTTCGTTGGAGACGAAAATAATGTATCCTGTCAAATAGGAGTTACACAGGTTGTAAAAGACTTAGGAAGACAGCAAGAAGAAGGGATAGTACAAATCAAGTGATCAGCATTCTTTTTTTAAATATTGAGTATAGTCTCCGTATATAAAACAAATGTTGTGCGAAAATCTGAGCGAGCAGACGTCTGAATTCAACGAACTTGACCACTCCACAGCTCTAAATTACCAACTTCCACATTGATTTTTTTTCTGATTATTCCATTAGTTTTCATTCTACTTACATGAACTCTGCTAATAGCTCCCACTTCTCTACAATAATCAATGCCGTATTTTACATATATTATTGTAAAATTAGACTAAAGTCAATACAGGTAACAATTAACTTTAGTCAGGATAGTGCCAAACGATCTTATTCATATTCACGTTTCATACAACTGTATGAAAATTGATCGAAATATAAATACCCGTTTCAAATCGTGCTTCACGCTCTCATCTCTCACAGAACATACGTAGAATACGGAATTAATAATTGTATAGAAGTGGGGGCTAATCCAACAGTCTATATTCGCTGACTCCTTCCCCGCTTCACTCACGTAGTTAGCATTACATTCTCCACATTTGATGCAGTAAAGCAACCCTGCCTGGTCTTCCTTATCTATAACCATAATTTTGGTTAAGGCGTTGTACAGTATAGGCTATTGCTTGGCTTTACGCCAAGTGGGATGCTTTGACGCAAATGGTAATAGAGATGGTATGGAGATTCGCTCTCTCTCCCTTTGTCCCCCAATATTAAATTCAAAACGGAATGGGAGGAGGGTCACCAGATCCCATTCTTGGGTATCTTGATCAGAGGGATTGGTGGTAACTTATTTTTCAAAGTTTTCAGAAAGCCCACTCACTCAGGGAGTTACATTAATTTTTTCAGTAACCACACAGACAAAGTCCAGAGAAGTGTTGCGTAAGGTCTTTTTCTGAGGGTTTTCAGGATTTGTAGCCCCCAGTTCTTGGACCCGGAGATCGACTTCCTTAAATCTCAATTAATGAAGTTGGGCTACCCGCCCTGGTTCTTGGATCAAACCCTTAATAAAACTAGAACCAGTCATTTTAAATCTTCAGCTCCCACAAATCAACACCCCATTCATAGAGACATGAAAATCCCTTATAGCAACGCCATCAATTTAATTCAATTCCCAAGGATCGTCTTCACAATTGCTTATCACTATCCTAACACTGCATGTGCAAATTGTGAATATTCATCAGAGGATTAGGGAATCTGATTCTCCAGGACTTTAGAGCTTACCCTGCCGAGATTATGATCTCGAACACTAAATTGGGAAGCTATTCTTTTTCAGATCTCTTCTGTAACTATCCTTTTTTAAGTTTCTTTTCGTGTCCTCTTGTTTTTCTTCTATCCCACTTTAGTAAGTCATCTCTATCAAGGACTTCCATCCCTTTCATAATTCTGTAGATGGTCAGCAGGTCTCCTCTTTCTCTTCTTTGTTCTAGGGTTGGTAGTTCGAGTTTGGACAATCTTTGTTCGTATGTCAATTTGGAGAGTGTTGGTGCCATTTTTGTCATTGCTCTTTGAATTCTTTCTAATTTCTTTATATTCTTTTATATTAGGAAATACAATACAAACTACAAATTGTACTGTACACATCATATTCACGGAAGGCGTACCTTAAAATACAAACAGGAGACTTTATTCACACAAGGGCGTGACACAGCACAACAACGGGATTCTAATCACGCTAAGGACATGGCACCCTCACCCTTTAGGTCGATTCTCGATAGGGAATCGGCAAGAACAATATCTGATTCTTTTATATGGTGTATGTGGAGATTGTAGGATTGTAACAGGAGACTCCATCTGGTGAGTCTTTGGTTAGATTTAGAAACGGAGAGCACTTTGCACCGAAACGGCACTTAGGCATGTAAGGGCTCTGAGTAGGATACCTGGTCATGTCCGAAATTACTTTTTTCCAACTTCTTATAACTACTAATACCTTTAACCTATGTTTCCCTCTTGGTTTTGGTACTAGTAAACAGGGAGCAGCCCAAGGACTGGAGGATGGTTCTATTAGTCCTTGTAGTAGTAGAGACTACTTCGACTCTAAGGATACTATTTTTCTCGGGATTTAACCCGTAAAGGACTTTTTTAATAGGCCTGGCAGAGGTTAGTTCGATGTCATGCATTACATCTGTGTTTTGCCTCAGAACATCGGAAAATAATTGTGGCCAATCCCGAACTAATCTTACAAATTCTTGCTGTTTATCGTAGCCTAGATGTTCTACTTTTTTCTCCAAGTTCATCAAAGCTACGGAGTTCTGCAATGGTAGATCAGGATGTGGTGAGTAGTATTCGTTTGTGTCTTCCTTGATTACATTAGCCAAGACCACTTTGTTGGAATGAAATAATTTCAGTGAGTTTATATGGCACTTCCTAAATTTCTTTTTGTCTTTCTGGAGTTTCTATAATATAATTTAGAGGGTTTACTGTCTCCTTGATGGTGTATGGTCCTTGAAACCTACTCTAAAGATAATCTCCTGGTGTAGGTAGATATAGAAGGACTTCATTACCTGGATGAAACTCTTTTTCTTTTGTCTTTTTATCATACCTTCTCTTCATCTTGTCCTGAGCCTGAGTCAATTTTAAAGTCAACTATCTTTCAATATTTTAAGGTGTCATCTGACCCCATGAGCAAAATTTAGTTCGGCTGAACTATAGCCTCATCTGGTTGCAAGTTGTAATAAAGGCAATTCTTCTTCCCAGTCAGGACCGTTTTCTAAAACATACTTTTTGAGTATAGACTTAAGCGTGCCATGGAATCACTCTAATGTATCTTGTGATTGAGGGTGGTAAGGGGTAGAGATAGTATGATGTACTCCCAATCCCTTCAAGCTTTGTTCAAACTGGTTTGATATAAAGTTTGTGCCTTAGTTACTTTGTATCTCTTTGGGGAAACCCATCAAAGAAACATACTTGATTAATTTCTTCACAACATTTTGAGACCTAATGTTTCTTAGTGGAATTGCTTCAGGAAATCTGATACTGAGACACATGCAGGGCCCTCACATGGGGAGACAGGGGGGGCATATGCCCGGGGGGCGGCACATTTAGGGGGGCGGTAATTCTAGTCTGGACATGCCGCCCATAAGGCTGACAAAATAATTATAATAAAAAAAGGTCGGAGCCCTGAATATTTTACCGTAATATTCGTATTTGGCATTAGAATAAACAGAATATGAAATATTTTCTCCATATCCTTTCTGCAATAGGGACATTAAATAACATTCTTAAAATCTGTTTAATTATTTCGCAAGCCAATAGCTATAATAGGCAGTAAGGAATGGTGGAGATGGGAAGTGGTGATGGGGGGGAGGGGCGTCACTGAGAACTTTGCCCCGGGGCGGCACTTAGGCATGGAAGGGCTCTGGAAACATGTTTGTCAACAAAAACTTGTGTCCTTTCTTTAAAGGAGATATTGGTCCTACGTAATCTATGATAATTTTGGAGAAGGTTTCTCTCATAGCAGGAAAAGGTTGTAAGGGTGCTTTAGGAACGGGTTGATTTGGGTTGCCTACCATCTGACACGTGTGACATTGCTTGCAGTAACGTGATGCATTTTTCCTGATATGAGGCCAATGAAAATGTCTAATGGTGTGTGACAATGTTTTTCGGACTCTTTGGTGACTTGCTAAATGAGTATAATGAGCCAACTGCAGAAGTTGTGACCTCATGCATGTCATGTTCCATGAATCGTTACTGACACAAAGGGGACGCGATATAATGGCGCCACAAGCTACATTCTAGCAAGAGCCATATTTTTGGTCATTCTAAATAGGATGAGCATTGATGTTGGATTCAACCAATTAGTGGGTTATCTTAAATTAAAAAAATAAAATTTGATATAAATTGTCTGTACCTTATAAATGCCCTAGTTGCAGGAGCCTTGCTAAGCGGACGGCGGAATTATACATAATAGAGGCCTTCTTCCCTTAGAGGTCAGAGGGCATATAAACAAAATGACGCTACGAAATAGTATCCTCCCATATGTATTCATGTTCTCCCATTGGTTTAGATAGTTAATGACTGAAAATTTGCAAGCCCTCTTCACACACAAATAAAGAAGTTGAAGGAGTGTTTGATGCCAGGCAAATAGGGATACTAGGTTTATAGAGGCACACATCGGCACCTGTTACTGGCACCTATGTTCTGCAGTCGTGGTATGAAATTAAGAAAACGCGGGCATTGAGTCTGACTCCTTCGCTCGCATTCTGTTCATACGCAACTTCAGTGTAAGTCGAAATCTTGTATTTCTATATCACGTAAATTAAATAAGTTTTGCACATCACCTCTTTTTTCCAAGTGAAGATAGGAAACCCATTAAAAGGCACAATAACCACATTGGTCATTGGGTTGAAGGAACTGTTCAGATCACGGTCGAGATCTGATACATCAACTCAAATACAAAGGCTAGTTCGTGACTCATGCGGGAATAATAATTTGATGTCTGGATTGCCAAAAGTGGTCATGGGGGACATTAGGCGCTAACCATTTGCGCCTTAAAATACCTTGTTCAAAGTAAAAACATCGAGATAATGTCTCGGATTGTGTTTTGGTTACACATTGATCCCAAATGGAATAAAGGGTTTCACCCTCCTTCTGGCCATTAATTAATGATCCCTAGTCACAGTAGAAAGGGAAGTATTTGGAGTGGAAGCATCATCACAGTTTTCCAGGAAGAGTGTATCAATACTCAAGGTTTCTATGTCCTCGGAACGTGTACTGTGTTTGTGTTGTCTTGTAAAGTGTGAACGTTTTGTACAGCACTGATTTCTGGTTTGAGACCTAGTTACAACACATACAGGATAAATGGATGAATCTTCTAGTGAAGTCTCATCAATAATGGGGCAGAGCACGAACACGTTGGTTAAACCCCAAATACCCCGTTCACACGTTCACACATCACTTTAAACACGTGACTGTCGAACCGAGTTCGACGAACCGTTAGACCGTGTAAACCCCCTCTAAGTGTCGCTCCGGGGCAAAGTTCTTAGTGACACCCCCCTCCCCCATCACCACTTTAATTATCTTGTCAGCATCGTGGGCGGCATGTCCAGACTAGAATTGCCGCCCCCTAAATGTGCCGCCCCCGGACATATGCCCCCCTTGCCCCCCACGTAAGGGCCCTGTAATGGGGGTCATTAGTTACAATAGGGGAATTTACCGTACTACCTGCTAGGTCATTGACAATAACAGTTGAATACTGACCACTGGCATATCATCACTCATCAGTTGCAACTACAACTACATCTCCTTTGATTATGTCAGTTTTTAAGTATACTTTGTGAAGTGGGAGTTTTCTATAGCTTGCTTAACTAAGGCATTTGTTTCTTCGTTTAGTTGGATTCCACAGTGTGAAGGTATCCACATGGATATTGCATCACAATTTGTTTTTCTTAAATTATGTACAAGTTCCCTGCATTGATTAGCCAAATTTGCGCAGGCAGGTTCTTTCGAGTAGGATTGTATAGCGATTTGACTATCTACAAATCCGTGAACGTCTTTCTTTTTCTTATATGTCATCTGTAGTCCTTCATATATTGCTTGTAGCTCCGCTGCAGTACTAGAGCTGTTATCGTTCACTCTCTTTCACAATCTTTCGTCAACATGTTTACCAGGCTCGAAAAATTCCCTAGCAATCACACGACATCCTCCTCGATCTCCGCACACAGAGCCATCGTAGTGACGTTGTCTCAACCGCCGACGACGGACACACCGGAGATGTCTGCTTTCCTGCCCGGTCCAACCCAGACTTATGACGTCACAAACGCGAGCTGAGGCGTATCCACTCGTCAAGGCTCACAGCTCGCTCACGAAAATTATAGCCATAGAGAGGCGGCTAATCAGAAGACTAGACGTTCCAACGGGACCCGTCCGTGATCCCACAACTGGGTTTAAAAGGACGGTCTCTTGCCAACCGAGAGCAAAACAGCCTCACCTCAGCAACAACTCGCCTCCAGCTCCAAGACCTTCTCCCTCCTAGCATCGATCGAGGACCTCCAGCTCCATATTTCAGACTCGCCTGATTCGGTGATTAAAGAGATAAAGATCACTACGTTGATTTCTTTCCTTGGTTGTCCTTCGTACCAGAACACTACAAATTGGTAACCCCGGAGTGGCAACCAGGAAGATGGCAGAATCAAAACTCAAACTCCCCAGTTTTTCCCATGACGTGGAAAACTGGCTAATCAACGCACGAGGATATTTGGCCACTCAGACTGGGATGACCGATCAGCAAGCCTTCGGAGCGTATATTGCCGCACTACCGACGGAAGTAATCTCCCACGTCCAGAATGTCATCATTACACTACCAGCGGAACGTAAGTGTGACGCCCTCAAGACGGCATTGAGGAACCATTACGCCAGATCTGACGAGGAATTTTACAAGAAAATACAGCAAATCCAACTCGGAGACGACCAGCCATCAGTGTTTTTCAGGAGAATGGCTACACTCAACTCTCGTACAAAGGTGCACCTTCCCAAGGAACTTCTTCGGTCAATACACCTCTCCAAGATGCCGGTTGATCTGCAGTTAAATCTGGACGCCCTAACTGCTGACAAGGACGACGACGCCTACTGCTCCACCGCCGACAGGATGTACCAGCTCCATAGGTCTCTACAAGTGTCGATAAACACCACGCTCTCAGAAAGAAGCAACAGTGCATTGAACAATATTACAAGTGCTAGTGATTGCGGGCCTCCAACAAACACCATGCTTTCAGAAAAGAACATGGTGTGCAGTGATACTACAGGTGCTAGTGGTCGCGGGCCTCCCAGTTATCACCCCTCGACCAGCTTTCCCGCAGTCAATAGTGCGGTGAGCAGGACCGTTCATCCGTCTGAAAGTGATTGGGCATCGCCACTCCATATGGTTCCCAAGAAAGCTCCACCACCCAACCAATGTCGGGCCTTTGGTGATTATCGCCAACTCAACCGCATCACCAAGGCTGACCGCTACACCATATCACATTCTCAAGATTTCCACTTTAAGCTTCACGGGAAGCAGGTGTTCTCTAAGATCGATTTCATTAGGGCATTCCACTAGATTCCCGTAGCACCAGAGGATGTTCATAAAACAGCCATTATCACTCCCTTTGGCCTTTTTGAGTGGAGAATGATGTCGTATGGTCTCCGCAACACCGCCCAAACATTCCAGCGGTTTATGGATCACACTCTCAGAGACTTCAACTTCGTCACCGTCTACATCGATGATATACTGGTGGCCTCTGATAATCACGAGAGCACCGCCCCCCTCTCCGCCTCCTCTTCCGCTGATAGTAGGATTATGGCCTCAGGATACACCCATCAAAGTGCCTTCTAGGAGTGCCATCACTCGACTTCCTCGGACACCGTATATCAACAGAGGGTCTCTCTCCTCTTTCTCAAAAAGTGGACACCATCATCGACTTCCCGCAGCCATCCTCAGTCAAAACGTTGCGCCAATTCCTAGGGATCGTCAATTATTATCATTGATTTATCTCCGATGCGGCCGCCAAACTTGCACCTCTGAACGACTTCACCAAGAACCGTTCCAAGCGGTCGGTCGCTCCCGTTAGGTGGTCTCCTGAATCAACTCAAGCATTTAGGCAGATTAAGGCTGCAATAGCAAACTTCACCCGCCTGTCCTATCCAGTGGATAATGTTCCTAACGTCCTCACCAATTACGTCTCCTCTACAGCCATAGGTGTAGTACCCTAACAGAGGGTCAACATACAGCTCCAGCCAATCGCATTTTCCCCCAAATGATTGGATACTCCCCAAATGCGCTACAGTGCCTTTGATAGAGATCTTCTGACCATTGTTTCAGCGATCAAACACTTCTTCTACCTTCTAGAAGGAGGTCCTTTCACCATTCTTACCGACCACAAGCCTCTCACCAACGCACTGGACAGGGTATCTGACCACCACTCACCGAGAGTCTCTCTGCAGCTGTCATTCATGTCCCAACTTGACACTCGCATCAAATACATCAAGGGAGAATATATCCATGTTGTTGATACCTTGTTCAGGATTGTCTGTAGCGTCATCCCTGAGTACCGACCCATCGACTATGCACTTATCGCAGCCTCCTGGACTAACGACGGAGAGCTCCATCACCTCCGCCTGGATAACACATCCTCCCTGCAGCTCCGACAGCTCCCCAATACTCCCGCTCCAGTGTGTTGTGACATCTTTACAGGCAAACCCCGACCATACATCCCGGCCTTTCATCGCAAGGATGTGTTCTCGGCGTTCCACGACCACAGTCATCCTGGAATTCGGGCAACACAACGTCAGAGAATGGACCCGTACCTGCCTTACCTGACAGTCATTAAAGGTGACGCACCACGTCCATGCTCCACTCCATCGCTTCCCCGCACCCACAAAATGCTTCCAATCGGTCCATGTGGACATTGTGGGCCCCCTACCTCCCTCTCGTGGGATGCGTTACCTGCTCACTTGCATCGACAGGTACATCAAGTGGCCAGAAGCGATTCCTCTACCTGATATCTCTGCTGAGACAACCGCCCATGCCTTCCTCTCAGGTTGGGTATCCAGATTCGGCGCCCCTCACACCATCATCACCGACAGGGGCGCCCAGTTTGAATCTGACCTCTGGCCAACTTCCTTGGCACCAACCACAACCGGACTACTGCGTACCACCCACAAGTCAATGGACTCGTGGAAAGGTTCCACCGCCAGCTGAAAGTCACTGAAAACACAGAAACACTCATATGGTTGGGCCGATGCACTTCCTCTGGTGCTCCTTTCTATCCGCAACACTCCCAAGGTCGACAGCGAGGTATTTCCATCCCAGTTAGTGTATGCAGAGGACCTTCGCCTTCCCGGGGAGATAGCCATCCCTGCTGTCAGCGACCCCGACCGACACGCCCTCCTTCAACTACTCAGGGAGACCTTTACCAACACCCGTCCCCCGCCACCACGGACGATACACATAAACCCAGTGCATGTTGCCCTGGCCCTTGATTCAGCGGACCATGTCTTCGTCAGGCAGGACTCCAGACAAACTTCTCTCTAACGACCGTATGATGGACCCCACAAAGTTATCAATAGGTCAGCGAAGCACTTCCTCATTGACCGAGGTTCTAAGCCAGACCGCATTTCCATCGACAGGCTCAAACCAGCTCACCTCCCTCCTCTCCATTCCAACCCTTCTTCCCACCTCCTCTCCCTCTTACAACACATCCCTGCCACTAATCAACATCAAGCCAGCCCACTTCTTTCCCCCACTACAATTGCCACCCCCCACGCCTCAACACAGTACCTCCCCGCACCCCGGACTCAATTCAGACTTTACCTTTACCCCACTCACCTACCCGTCTATCTCCACATCTCCATACCCAGCCAGGACCCTCTTGTCAAAACCACAACCACACTTACAACCGACCGCCGCCTTCTTCTCCAGTGTCCAGCCCATCCTCTCCAGAGATCTCGCTCGACGGAACAATCACCCGATCCGGCCGTCTGGTCAGAAGGTCTGCCCCAAGGTCTAAGTAAACAGGTCTAACCGCTGGAGCAGTTCTGCGCAGCTTCTGACGTCAATTGGATGCGTCCATTTTCTCTTTGTGATACACTGAAGAAAACTGTGAAACGCCAAGGAAGACAGGAACTATAATATTTTATATATCATATATATATATATTATATATCATATATATTATATATTCATATATATAGACATGAACTATAATATTTTATATATATTTATATATATTTTTTATATAATATTTGTCAGAATATAACTAATTGAGTGGAGCGGTGCGAGCGAAGGCGACGTCATTTTCGAACGACGGACCAACTTCAACTGACAGCTATAGGACCCGCTAACCCCACTTTGAACAGCCAGGTGACGTTCACGGGCTCGCTGCGCCAACTCCCTCGAAAATCGGTCGGAAGTGGTTAGACCTTATATTCTTAGATCTTGGTCTGCCCACTACTCCCACTCCGCTCGCGCGACTCCTTAGCCTCCGCGCTTCTCGCTTCCGCGGGGTGGGGGGGTGGGGGAGTGGTGTGGTGACATCTCAACCGCTGACGACGGACACACCGGAGATGTCTGCTTTCCTGCCCGGTCCAACCCAGGCTGATGACGTCACTAATGCGAGCGGAGGCGTATCCACCAAAAGCTCACAACTCGCTCATGAGGACCACAACCAAAGGGAAGGTGGCCAATCAGAAGGCTAGACGTTCCAACAAGACCCATCTGTGATCCCACAACAGGGTTTAAAAGGACGGCCTCTTGCCAACGGAGAGCAGAACAGCCTCACCAATCACCTCAGCAACAACTCGCCTCCAGCTCCAAGACCTCCCTCCTTGCATCGATCAAGGACATCCAGTTCCAGATTTCAGGCTCGCCATATTCTCGCCTGATTCGGTGATTAAAGAGATAAAGATAACTGCATTGATTTCCTTCCTTGGTTGTCCTTTATACCAGAACACTACACCATCACTCGTTTATTTTCTCTATGTATATCTGTTTCATTACACTTTCATTCATCTCATATTTCCAGTGTGTCTATCCTTATGGAATTTTTCTCTTGTACTAGGGTTTGACCTTTATTTCACTGTTCTCAGGGAGAAACTGACGATGTCATAGTCCTTCATTGCAATTATATCTTGTGCATGAAGGTATTTATTTGACGTGTTTTTTGGGCATTCCGTATGGTATGCATCTACACAAGTTTTAATATAGGGGCCTTTTCGTTTTACCATTCTTATTGTGCATGATGTTGCCAATCCTTTCACTCTATGGACAATACTAGTTAAATTCAGTTCCATTGCTTTATTCTGCAGTATTTCTAATGCTTTTATTTCCTTGTCCGCATATGTTAAGGCTGGTGCTGAGTAATTTATTACTGATCTAATTATACTTATGTATACAGTTCTGAGGACCAGGATACCCATTCCTTTTCTCTTATTTGCTAATACCTTCAGTGGTTTGAGTCTCGCCATACAGATATTTTTGACATATCTTATTTGGTCCTTGTTTTTGTTAAATCCTATGTTCATACCTAAATATTTGTAGTTTGTAACCTTTTCTAATCGTGCCTCGTTTAAATGAAAACCAACATCATCGAATTCTCTTGTTTGATATTTTGTTTTACTCTTATTCATGACGAATCCTATGTGTAAGCACAGACTTTGTATTTCTGCAATGGTATTTCTCGTAACGCCTCGCTCGTGCACTGAATAAGTCATCTGCGTATACAATTGCCTGAGTATTTTTTTAATCTGTCTTGCTATTCTGTCCATCATTACGTTGATTAGCATTGCACTTAGTACTCCTCCCTGTTGAGTATCAGGCTACTCTTTCTCTTCAGATTCACTCCCTTGGAACCAGACTTTTGCTCTTCTTCTAGTTAGGCAATCTATCCATGTTAGGAGTTTACCTTTTACTCCTTTGCTTACTAATTCTTCTAATATCACTTCCTTGTTTGCTCTATCAAATGCTCCTTTTAGAACAATAAATACCCTGCACGTTACCTCAGCATTAGTTACATTTTATTATACAATCGGCAGTAGATCCCCTTTTCATAAAATCATGAAGATTCTCAGACATAAAATCTTCAGTCATGTACATCAATCTAATAAGGACAGATCTTTCCGTTAATTTGCATAGACATGACGTTAAAAATATTGGTCTGTATTTGTTATCACCTTTTGGTACTGGTATTAGAATGGCTATTTTCCATAGTCTTGTCAATTTACCGTTTTTGAACGATAGATTTATTATATCTACAATTAGGCTATTTTCCATATATACTAGGGAGTTTACAGTATCATAATTAAGCCAATCTTCCCCTTGCTCGTCTCCATCTAGATTTTTCAAATGTATCTTTATAGCTTGTACTGTATGAAATAAAAATAAGAGACTTGGCTGTTGCTCCCAAGTTTAATCAACTCAAACACATATAGACATGAAAATACATTACAGAATGTAACTTACATAATATAACGGAATAAGTGAAGTCAGAAAATGCTACAGTTTATACAATATTTCTTACATATCATTTGCTGAACATACAGAACTCATCATATGGGTAGACACAACATAATATATAAGACATGGAATATAATGTCTACACAATGATTGAGTAAGTAGGGGAAAGGAATTAACTTACATAGAGATTCTTGACTGTTACTCCGACCGGTCCCAAATAGACTATGACGTCGCAGCCAGACAGTTTCGTCAATGGTTCTGTTCTGTTTAGTTTGGGAAAAGTATTCCCACGGACTTTATGTGTGAGCCCGTCTGGAGGGTGATTTGACTTATGAGTGTGTGTGGGCCCAACCACACACACCCATACATTCACAAGATGTGCATTATATGAAATACGTATGCACATCTCGGTGAATGCACCCTTCCTAACATTAACTGTGTGTTTAGTCATAGTGGTTTGTGTAGCAATTGGTGTGATAGATTTAGAAAAGAGGGGGGGGGGGTGATTCAATATATGGGTGTGTGTGGCTTGGCCACGCCCACTCATACATTTACCTATGTTAAATATGTATGCACATCTCGGTGAATTCACCCTTCCTGACATGATGGAGAAAACAAATGCAACAATAGAACATAATTAAAGGGGGGGCTGACACTCCACCAGACGACGCAGTTCGTAAGCGCTTAAGTGGCGGCATAGGCGACGCACAAGACCCTCAGATGTTGTCGGAGGCCCTCTCCTCAGAAAAGCAGTTGCGGGGCAATGCTTGAGGTAATGCTTCAGGGTGGCTTCAGGGTGGCTTCAGGGTGGCTACAGTAGCGGCATCTTCTTTCCTCAGGTGTTGATTTATTCTTGATCTGCCAGAAACAACGGTCCTCCAGTCGCAGACGGAAGAGCAGAGTTTCCACTATTCTAGGTGTGGAGCGAGGAAGTACAAGGGGCTCATAGTCTGTGACTGCCCTGTACCACCTCGCTCTCTCTGACATCTCTGCCTCCAGTCTGTGCTGAAGGAACCGTTGTACCTGATTAAGAGCCCTGGTGCGTATGCACAACTGATTTCTGCTGAGAGGGACGACAACATCGACTTCGGGTCTTTGGCGCGCCGCTTCAGCTGCGGCGTCGGCTAGCCCATTACCTGGGACGCCTACGTGGCTTGGCACCCAGTTGAGCGTAACACTCCTGCCTTGCTGATGCAGCTTCAGCAGGAGTGCTAGGATGGAGGTCAGTAGGCGTACATTGTCGCTGGGCTGTATCGATTCCAAGCTGCCTAGCAGAGACTGTGAATCCGTGTGGATCACCACAGGACCAGCTCGAGATATTAGAGCATGCTCTAACGCTCCTTGGACAGCTATGGCCTCAGCTTGGAGAGTGGACGCATGATCAGATACTCTCCTGCCGTAGGTCAAACCATCCGTCACGAAAGCAGCCCCCGCACTACGAGGCATGTTGGGGTCTACGGAGCCATCCGTGTAATAGACCGCCATTCCAGGTTCCGACAGTGCGCGGATGCCTTGTAGTGCCTGCTCTCGTACTCTTTCCTGATCACATAACTTCTTCTTACTGGGAAGCTTTGTAACAACGAAGGTTGCAGGTATCGACAGGCATGGTGGTGGGGGCTTGAACTCTGGGTGTGGAGAGTCCCTACCCTTCTCAAGGAGAGGGACCTCTTGCAGTCAGGCTCGTAGATTCCTATTAGCGCTAGAATTTTCAATTGTCTCAAATTTCACGTGGCAAAGGGGTGACTTAGCTAATTTGGAAACCGATATAAAAAAAAGACATAAATTGCTGCATAAGTGTATTTAAAATTAAAAACACGACTCTTAATGTTATAATTTTTACTTACTGTTGTGTGATAAGGCTTTGTTAATTCAATTATAAGATAAAACTAAAAATAGGTAATTATTTTTACTGAAGTAAGTATGAGCAGTAAAAATAAGAGGATGTTGATTTCGGTTTGTGCATTTTATCTGAGTGTTGAAAAATAATGGATATCACTGTCACGTCCTGTATATGATGATAATTAATCAGTGAGATAAAAGGTAACAACAGTGGTGGTGGACGTACGAGGTACTGAAGTGAGCGACGTTTGTGTAAACAATAGCCTCTTAGATCTGCTGGGAGCTATTTTCCAACAAATATGACTAATTTTACGTGTGCCGTGGCAGACTGCACGTCAGATTCAAGAAAAAGAGAAAGACAAACATGCAATAATATGTACTCCACACTATCAATCTTTCTTATTTCTTATTTCAGTGGCAATGTAACAATGTTGTAGAAGACGGAGCATTACGCAACGCTTTTATTCAGAAAGTTCTAAGGAATACCGAGAGTATTAAAATATATACGGGCATGGAACAAAAGGATTTTAATGATTTGTTTGATTTGATAAAAGAAAATGTGACTCGCATACATTATTGGAGAGGGACAATTAGTGTCAAGAATGAGAATACACCGCCAGGCATTATCAAAGCACATACAAATAGGAAGTTGTCACACTTGGATGAATATTTAATGACCCTAGTGCATATAAGAAAAGGATATGATTTAGGAACTTTAGCAGATCTTTTTGATGTAGCACGAAGTGTTGCAACTAGTATCATCATAACTTGGATTAATGTACTGTATGGTTTGTTGCCAGCAGCCGAGGGTTCGTAATCGTACCGGAAAAATTAAGTCTTCGATGCAAAATTATATTTTCTATACATTACATGGATTTGCCTATTGCTTGGTGCATTCAAATGAAAGTATATATCAGTATACGTCCATTAAAGTCGGTAGAAAATGACAAATTACTTGGCTTGATACAATTATAGGGTGTTTTACGAATATCATCTGTAATTACAAATAGAGGCTCAAACAATGCTATATGCCGTTTGCAATCATGAAATTAATTGACTTAAATTTCAGACACAATAATGTACAACGATACACCTCTGTAAGCTTATAAAACTTGCCCAAAAAAGTATTTATTTTCCGGCAAGAGTTACAAAATCTGGCTGTGTCTGGTATCAAATCGCTCACTGCGAAAGGTCCAACTGATTACTGAGCAGCCAAACAAACGGCTCAGAGTATGAAAAAGTCTAATGACAAAATGTAACATTCTTCACCCCTTAAAAAAAAAAAAAAAAAAAAAAAAAAAAAAAAAAAAAAAAAAAAAAAAAAAAAAAAAAAAAAAAAAAAAAAAAAAAATAAATAAATAAATAAATACTGCATAGGTTATCAATCCCATCCATATCTGTCCGGAGTCTTCGACACACGGGTTGACCTCCGTACTAGAAGTGTTGACGCACTCGCCTCTACGTCAGCCTCTTGACGAAGTGACAGCGAAATTTGGAACTCCAGGAAAACTTCAAATTCCGTGGATCTCAACGACGATGGAGTACCTGTGTTGTATTAGTAGGGAAGGGAAAGCTGGTGGTGTAGTGGGAAGGTGAAGAAAAAGGAGAAAGGGAGGGATTACTGAGGAAAATGGAAGGAAATGTGGAAGGGGACGAACGGGCCCCGGAAGTCAGAAAGAATGTCAACAAGAGATGCGCAGACGATAGAGGTGAAGTCGAAGACATTAGTAAAAATGTAAATATTAGAAATATAGATAAGAGCAGTGCAATGGAAGGTAAGATAATTATTTCTATGGATTTAGTGAGGGAGGATATGACAAACTCCCCCGATTAGCAAGTCTAGAGGAAAAACTAGAGAACATAAACAAACAGTGGGAGGTTAGGTTCAGTCAAATTACACGGATTACACAAAGAGTTGATAAATAGAACTAAAGAAGGAGAACCAAAACCTAAATAAAGAAATAGAAGAATTAAAAAGACAGTTAAAAGAAGTAAAAGATGAGAATGAGGAATTAAAGAACAAGAATAAAGAGAATAAATAGTCCATAGCAAAAGAAGTATAGGGTTGGAAAAAGTCCAAGAGAACAACAAAATTGTATTTAGATATAGTAAACCAACAGATGAAAGAAGAAACTAGGGATACAGTTATTAAAGTGATGAGAGAGAAGGAGAATATAGTAAGAGACTTAGCTGATAAAAAATGTATAATTATATTAAAAATGGCAGAGAAGCATAATCTAAATAGGACTAAAAGAGTAGAAGGAAAAGGTAAACAAAATATTAGTAGTTCAAGAGGATGAACAAGAAGCAGGGAAAGAAAATGAAGAAATATATACAATAGGGAAATACAATACAGATAAGACCAGACAAATTAAGGTTAAATTCAGGTCACAAACGACAGCAGAGAATATCTTAGCAAAAACAGGGAAACTAGCAAAAAGTGATCTATATGAACAGGTATGAATAAAAAGAGAGATGAATAAAGAGGAAAGAGAGGATGAGAAAACAAAAATAGAAGCTAAGGAAAAAATGAGAACAGAACAGAGTCAAACAAAGAGAAATTCTATTGGAGAGTAGTGGATATGAAAGTGAGGAAATGGTTCATAGTAGAGAAAAACAGAAGGGAAACAGAAACAGAATGGAGATAGCAGAAATCTAAAAGTGTCTTTCACAAATATATATGGATTAATAACAGGCTTGAATGAACTGAATGATTACCTGATGGAAAAGGAACCTGACACAATGGAAATTGTAGAGACAAAATTGAAAGGTCCATTGCCACCCAACAGTGTAGGATATGGTGCATATAATTATTGGATTAGAAAGAGAGAAGTAAAACAAGGTGGTGGAGTTATGTTCCTGGCTAAGAAGGATATAAGTGTGAGGAATGTTACATATGGAAAGAATAGAATGGAAATTATCATGATGGAAATAGAGGACAGGGCCAAGAAGAGCAGGAAGTTTGTGGTAAGTTATGTGCCTCCTAAAACGGCTTCGTGGGAAGAGAGAGAACACAAAAATATGTTAGAAGACACAGGAATAATACTCAATAAGGTAATGGAAGATGGAGGAAGAATAGTTATAATGGGTGACTTTAATTGTAAAGAAATCTGCTGGGAAGAAATGACAGTGAAGGGTGGAGATGACCTATGGGGAAATGTACTACTTGATATGATTATAGAACATACAATGACGCAATGGATACAAGAGAATACTAGGTATAGAAATGAGGAAGAGCCATCGAGACTAGATCTAATAATCACATCAGAACCTGAAATAGTGGACAAGATTGAATATAAGACACCAATAAGTAAAAGTGACCACATATTAGTAGAACTGGAACTAAATGAAGAAAAATACACGAGAAAAAACGAACAATATAGAAAGGAAGAATGTATAAAAAACAAATTTTTGCTACAAAAAAATTAAAAAGCAGACTGGAAAAGGATATACAAAGAGGAAACAACAGTAGAAGAGAAATGGAAAATTTTGACAAGAATTTATAAGGAGTGGAAAAGTATGTTCCAAGACAAAAACAAGATAAAGGACATGAAAAATGTTGGTACAACAAAAGATGTAGAGAGTTAAAGGATAAAAGGGATAAAACTTGGATAAAATGGAGGAAAGACAAAAAACCCGAAAAATGGAAAATATATACTGATAATAGAAATGAATAAGTACAAATGCGCAGAGAAGAAAAGAGAAAACACGAAAAGGATGTCATAGAAAAATGTAAATATAAACCAAAACTATTTTATAGATTTGTAAACAACAAACTGAAAAACAAAGAAGAATTAGTGAAACTACGACAAGGAAGAATAGAATACACAGAGGAAATAGAAATGGCAGAAATTATGACGAAGCATTTTAATCAGTGTTTACAAGGGAGAACATACAACTGATAGATGACGAGTGGGAGGGGAAGGTCCCCCCTATGAGAGAGAGAGAGAGAGAGAGAGAGAAAATGGAAGTAACAAAAAATGAAATAATCTCTTGAGTAATCTTGACGTCAGAAAATCGCATGGACCAGATGAAATGGCAAACTGAATTTTGAGAGAATGCAGGGACGAACTAACAGACAAAATACATATTCTAATAAGCAGTTCATTGAAGGAAGGAAAAGTTCCAGAAGATTGGAAAAGAGCAAATATAGTACCAGTATATAAGGGGAGGGGGGATAAAGAAGACCCTACAAACTATAAACCGGTCTCCCTGACATGTACGGAGCAAAAATTTGTGAAAGAATTGTTACGTATTGTTACTATACGTGACAAACCTTCTCACTTCAAACTCACCAGTTCTATAGCTGCATGGGCCGCGAGCAACCCACGAGTGAATAGTAAATTATCGGCTGAAAGAAACCTGCACAGCGAAGCTATAGCGATAATCCCATACCACACTCCTGGTCATATGGCCATTTCCCGAAGGTTGAGTGTGGTTTGAATTTTCCGCCAAAATCATCGGAAATTTAAAATTCCCGGCTCTGTGCAGGCATGCGCATTGTCGACCCCACCTCCCCCTCCCTATTCCCTCCCTTCTTACCCGGCTAGCTCGAGCCGGACGTCGCGTCACTTAGCATCGCGGAACCAGACGAGTCGGTCACTCCACAACCCACCTTCTTTTCATGCCGGTAAGTCTGGTTCCTGCTCGTGCTCGTGTGTTCTCGTAGGGAGCCCTACCTGTTCTCCTGCAGTTTTTCCCCTTCGGTGTTGTGTCCAGACACCTTTGGGACACCCCTTCTATGATTATCATTATTCTATTTTCAGACCAAACGCTTGTGTGTGGAATCCGGCTGCACAGCCAGGATCTCGTCAGACGGCCACCACGACCTCTGCTCCCGCCATGCCCCTTGTTTCTCACAAGCTGGCTTTAACCCCCTAGCCTGCGTTGTGTGCAAAGCGCGGGTTGAGGAGATTCGTGCTGCTCCTCCCAAAACCCGTTCCAAGCTAGCCGCCCTCGAACTTCTTCGGGAGGCATGGCGCAGAGCTCGGAAATTGAAATCCGCTGACGACCCCCCCCCCCTGGTGTGGGCGGATCCGGCGTTAGGCGTGGAATTGGGCCTCGTTCGCCCTCGCCATCCGTCTCCCTATGTCTCCGAGACTTCCGTTGGTGGACAACCTGGGCCTCTCGGAGTACAAGGGGACGAGTCTGATGTTACGGAGTATGGTGTCCCCGAGCGTCCTCAGGCCTCTCGGCAGCCCCATACATCCGACCATCAAGGGTCCTTAAAACCCTTACGGCTTGCTTTGTCAAGCACCCCCACGAACTCGTCTTCCTCCCTAGTTCACTCACGTGAACCCGGCAGGAAATCTCGCTCGAAAAAGAGGTCTGCCTCACCGAGGTCCAGGACGCTCAGCTTGTCCCCACCCTCCACAGCCTCTCCCCCCAACTCACCCTCCCTTCCTCGCTCTCCTTTTCCTCGCCGTAAATCCCACAAGGGCAGGGAGCCGGGGGACGAAACGAGGGGAGAGGGAACTCTGGCTGCCCAATTGACTGCCCTCCTTCCGTCCCTGATAGGCCCCGTCCTTGAATCGGCCCTATCACATTATCCGGCCTTTCAGACCGCGCAAATCATAACGCACCCCTCTCCAGAGCAACCTCCTATTGAACCTACGGCTCTAGCCCCCCCTCCCACTCTCCCTCCTGGTCCTTCCCTCCGCCCCTCCGTGCCGGCGACAGGTATAGGACTAGAAGGCCCCTCTCAGGAGGAACCCCCCAATCAGACGTCCGTCGGGTTGGACGGGGTGGAGGACCACTACAGTTCTTCTTTACCTTATCCTCCTACCATGACGGACTCTTGAGTTCACCCCTTCTCATGGTGTGACCTTCCCCGGTCCTGGGAGTACTCGTTTGGAGAAGATCACAAGCTAGTGGCCTGGTCTCCCGACTACTCGCTACTGGAGGGCTGGAGGAGGAGAGATGACGTTATCCTAAAGTGGGCCAACGACGCGGAGGGGGCTAAGGTTCTATATAAGATTCGACCCCTCTCCGCCCCGGCCTCCACGCCCTCCAGGATTTCCACCTCTAACACTCTGGACGCATTAGGTGCTCTCCTGGAGAACCCTCGTTTAAACCCTGATGGGCATATGTTTGTCGACAGGTCGGGGGACTCACCGGCGGTAGCACTCTCCCCAAACGCCTGGTTCCCGCAGGAGAAAGGGGAGAAAGCCTTAGACATCCCTGCTCTCGAGCGGGCCCAAGACCAACCCAAGACGGTTCCTCCTCGACGGCATATCCCTTCATCATTCCCCGTCGTCCTGCCACCACCCTTCGCGCCGGAGGGCCTGCGCGATTGCTTGTGGCACTCGGGCAGGGACCCCGCCCTCCCCCAGCAACTTAGTGAACCGGAGGCTAAGTTGCTGACGACGGAGGCCTCGACCAGACAAGACCTTGCCTCTACCATCTCGACCGTCACGGCAATGGCGATGATGAGGAACTGGCTGACGACGCTCGCCACGAGCTTTGAGGACTTCCCGCGGGAAGAATTGAGGTGAGTGGGATATTTCAATCTATAGAGGGTCCAGACCTGTCCTGGCGAGAGACGCTCGGGTAGCGTCTTCACCCAGGACGGAGCCTCTTGACTAGCGCCCGAGGACGAGGTCGTTCGGAAACGACCTCGGCTTCGCATATGTTATACGTTCTACAATTGAGCGATGTGACTTTATTACACCCTCCGGGGATCGGGATCCTTCTCGCCCTACTAATTTGATTCGCGTGTTTTCTGTATGCAGAGACACCCTGGCGGCACTCTCTACCGTGGCAGAGGGTACAGCCAACATGGCGTCATCAGCCCTACCCCCAGCAGCGAGGGCCTTCACCACGGCTCGTCTGGCAGCTCGTCAGTCTGCAGCGCGGTCGGCCCCGGAGATAGCTCGCCGGGGCGTGGTGAGAGCAGCTCCCCTTTCCCGTGGTCTGTTCGACCAGGAAGCGACAGACCGCGTCTTCGCTACGGTCCCGACCGTCATCCAGATCCAACAACCCTCCCAACCGGAGATTCCAGGACTTCCTTCGGAGACACGCGATAGTGACCATCTCCGCTAGCACAGTTCTGGACTTCCTGTCTTGGCTAGCTGACACCACCAACAGGGCACCGGAAGGCCGACCCGGGCCATGCCCCCCACGCCCACAACATCAGAGGCCTCGCGGCATCGCTGGCGTTTCTCCGCACCCACTCTGTGGAACGGGTGCAGGACCTCGGGGGCTGGGCATCAGCAACTTCCTTCAGGACACGGTATCTCTACCACTCGATCACCCCTGTCCCATGTGTCGCCATGGGAACGGCTCCACCCCTCTTCGCAAAAGAAGGGGGGGCAAAGGGCGACCGAGGGGTAGGGGAAGGCCCAGGAACCGCTGAGCAAGATACAATATTCTACATAGAATTTATGCACTATGTGAATTGTACAATATTATTTTTATAAAAAATAAATAAATAAATGAATATATATATATATTGATATTGATATCGATATAAGTAAAAAAAAAAAAAAAAAAAACAGGTCGAAATGGACATGACTTCTCCTATTCAACTTAAGCTAATCTATAGTCATGATGGTCGAGAATTTTACCATGTTGAAATTAATTTCGACGCTCACCGTGACTCAGGTGGAAATGGACATGACTTTTCCTATTCAACTTGAGCTAATCTACAGTCATGATGGTCGAGAATTTTACCATGTTAAAATTGATTTCGACGCTCACTGTGACTTAGGTCGAAATGACCATGACTTTTCCTATTCAACTTAAGCTAATCTGTAGTCATGATGGTCAAGAATTTTACCATGTTAAACTAATTCAACGCCCACTGTGACTCAGGTCGACATGAACATGACTTTTCCTATTCAACTTAATTTAATCTACAGTCATGATGGTCGAGAATTTTACCATGTTAAAATTAATTTCGACGCTCACTGTGACTTAGGTCGAAATGACCATGACTTTTCCTATTCAACTTAAGCTAATCTGTAGTCATGATGGTCAAGAATTTTACCATGTTAAACTAATTCAACGCCCACTGTGACTCAGGTCGACATGAACATGACTTTTCCTATTCAACTTAATTTAATCTACAGTCATGATGGTCGAGAATTTTACCATGTTAAAATTAATTTCGACGCTCACTGTGACTTAGGTCGAAATGACCATGACTTTTCCTATTCAACTTAAGCTAATCTGTAGTCATGATGGTCAAGAATTTTACCATGTTAAACTAATTCAACGCCCACTGTGACTCAGGTCGACATGAACATGACTTTTTCTATTCAACTTAATTTAATCTACAGTCATGATGGTCGAGAATTTTACCATGTTAAAATTAATTTCGACGCTCACTGTGACTTAGGTCGAAATGACCATGACTTTTCCTATTCAACTTAAGCTAATCTGTAGTCATGATGGTCAAGAATTTTACCATGTTAAACTAATTCAACGCCCACTGTGACTCAGGTCAACATGAACATGACTTTTCCTATTCAACTTAATTTAATCTACAGTCATGATGGTCGAGAATTTTACCATGTTAAAATTAATTTCGACGCTCACTGTGACTTAGGTCGAAATGACCATGACTTTTCCTATTCAACTTAAGCTAATCTGTAGTCATGATGGTCAAGAATTTTACCATGTTAAACTAATTCAACGCCCACTGTGACTCAGGTCAACATGAACATGACTTTTCCTATTCAACTTAATTTAATCTACAGTCATGATGGTCGAGAATTTTACCATGTTAAAATTAATTTCGACGCTCACTGTGACTTAGGTCGAAATGAACATGACTTTTCCTATTCAACTTAATTTAATCTACAGTCATGATGGTCCAGAATTTTACCATGTCAAAATTTATTTCAACGCTCACTGTGACTCAGTGATGTCACGGTATGATGACGTCATTGTGATAAATTGACGTCACCATGTAGTCCTATGACGTCAATTTGTGTCCCTGTGACGTCACGAGACGATCCTATGGCGCCATGATCAATCCGGTGACGTCACAGTACAATCACATGATGTCACTAGGTATTAAACATATAGAAGTCCGCTTGTGGGTGACGAGACGTCACAAATTGCCATAGCACACTATTGGATGAAGACGCTCGCCACGGGCTTCGAGAACTTCCCGCGGGAAGACTTGGGGTGAGTTGGATACATACCGAGGGTCCAGGCCCGTCTTCGTGGGAGACGCTCAGGGAACGTCTTCACCCAGGACGAAGCCTCTTGACTAACGCCCACGGACGAGGTCGCTCGGAAACGAACTTGGCCTCGCATACTCCCTTTCGGTTTCTCGCTTACCCCGAGGATCTTCACGAAACTAGTGAGAGTGGTAGGCGTACGTTGGACGGAAGCAAGCGTCTCCACACTCATGTTCCTAGACGGCTAGTGGATGCATTTGCCCACCGGGGAGGGTGCATCGGCCGACATCTCAATGGCTCTGAGTGTGTTGGCGGACGTGGAGTTCGGGGTGGACTGGGACGGGTCTGCCCTTGCTCCCACACAGACTTTATTGGCTCGGGATTGAGTGGGACACAGTCAGCGTCCTTCGGGTGCTCCCCTGCGCCAAAAGAGCGTGCTTCTCTCACACGTCCTCCCTCCTTCGGTGGCGGGGGGGGGGGGGCCTCAACTTCGCGACCCCGGCCCTTCCACTGAGCCGCTTGGGGCGCCGACGGCTGGTACGGGAGGTCGACAGGAGCATACTGCTTCTCCCGCGTGACCTGCCCGGGCCGATACCCTCAGCACTCCACAGGTTGTTGCGTCCCTGGCTTCGGTCGGGGGCCCTACGCCGGTCGCTGGAGTTTCTCCGCACCCACTCTGTGGAGCGGGTGCGGGACCTAGGGACTGGACATCGACGACTCCCTTGGGGACACGGTGTCTCTACCACTCAGTCGCCCCTGTCCCATGTGTCGCCATGGAAACGGCTCCACCCCTCTCATCTCAAAAAAGTGGAGGGGGCAAAGGGCGACCGAGGAGTGGGGAGGGGCCAGGAACCGTTGAACAGGATACAAATTTCGTATAATTTACGCATTGTGTGAACAGTGCAATGTTGTGCATGTCACATTCTTCGGCGTGGGTACTTGACGTTTCTGTCTCCCCTCTACTGAGTGATAAAATGAATAAGTCTCCCATAGGAAAGACACACGTAATAACGGTTTGATTCAGGCTTCACCTCTCCTCCCACCTGTCCTCGTCTCATGCATAGCTTCGCTGTGCAGGTTTCTTTCAGCCGATAATATTTCTTTGTCGCGGCTCGTGCCGCTTAAATTCTTCTTATCGGCTTAAGAAACCTGCACAGATTTAGGGTCCCTCCCTCCTCCCACAGGCGAAGCCTTCATTTCTCATTGAAGTGACGCGACGTCCGGCTCGAGCTAGCCGGGTAAGAAGGGAGGGAATAGGGAGGGGGAGGTGGGGTCGACAATGCGCATGCCTGCACAGAGCCGGGAATTTTAAATTTCCGATGATTTTGGCGGAAAATTCAAACCACACTCAACCTTCGGGAAATGGCCATATGACCAGGAGTGTGGTATGGGATTATCGCTATAGCTTCGCTGTGCAGGTTTCTTAAGCCGATAAGAAGAATTTAAGCGGCACGAGCCGCGACAAAGAAATATTATACACTTGTCCGGGTCAGGGAAAAGGCAGTATCATCACTTTCTTGACTTTATTATGTCCAACGAGAGGATGATTGACACTTCTGTTTCACACTGGGTCTAGGCTTGCACTGCCGGCGAGCAGGGTTGCCAGAAGTAAACTGCCGAAAATCGCGAGCTGCAGGACTAAAAGTCGCAAATTTCTTGCTAAAGTAGCCCAATATATGAGTATACATACATACATACATACATACATACACACACACACACACACACACACACACACATATATATATATATATATATATATATATATATATATATATATATATATATATATATATATATATATATATATAAATTGCAGGAGCTCGCACTTGATGATGGCATTTCTACTTTCAAGAGTTCACTCAGATGATCAATTAACTGAATAGAAGAATGACATGCTACACATACAGAGACGAATTTCAAATTTACTAAGTTTATCTTCCTTCTTTGATAGAACAGAATTGATGCTCATCTACTTGTCACTCACTTTCGATACATTTTGTTTGTGTTTTAGCGACTCACTCGTTTTTTTTTAATCCGTTCTGAGCTCTCATGTCCCTTCTACAAAATTTACAACGTGCCTTATTTCCATCCTCTTTCACTTCCGCTAACCATTTTTCAAACAGGGGATCCTGTAACCAGGCAGACTGAAACGTTTTCGAGTAGTTTGACCACCTCTTCATTTATCTGTGGAGCTCACAACATGATCCTCAATCGACCGTCACATAGGCTGACTAATCGAATACGTACATTTCGTACTGAGCCTCTGCGGGCCGAGATGCGAGCCGGACGATCTGGCACGTTGAATATGTTCCTGTTAATTTTCATATTCGAATACGTACATTTCGTACTGTGCGTCTGCGGGCCGAGAAGCGAGGGGGACGATCTAGCACGTTGAATACGTTCCTGATAATTTTCATCATACGTAGCAGTCTCAAATCGGACTAGGGTTGCCTGGTTGGTTTTAGCAAGAAAAAATGCCAACTGTTGCCTAAAATATGCCAAATTATGCCAAAATTACTTCCTGAATGCAGAAATAATCATTACTCTATTAGTCTTCATGAATGTAGAAATAATAACTACCAGTCTTCTCATTAGTAGCCCAACTTACTTCAAAAGTAGCCCAAAATGTCGTAAGTCGCAAAACTCAAATTTAAGTCGCGCCGAGCTTTCAAAAGTAGACCAATTTGCGACTTGTAGCCCAATCTGGCAACCGTGCCGGCGAGGTGGGTATGGCGGGCCCACAGTGACCCCCCCCCCCTGCGTCCCCCACACATACCCTCGCTACTGCTACCCCTTACTTCCTCTCAGAATCACGTCACATCCAAACCAACCATCCAGGCATGCTATGCAACACTCATTCATGCTCTTTCGTTACATTATCCCCCTCTACAAAGCTTGACGACCCGTCAGCTTTCATCTTGCATACAAAGACTTACAAAAGAACTTAAACAAAACATTTTGTATAAAAATAAAAAATCACTTCTTCATTAGGAAAACATTACATCCAAAGAACACATTAATCACATCCAAGGTCATATTCAAAGAACACATTAATCACATCAAATGACATATCCAAAGAACACATTAATCACATCAAATGTCAATCACATAGTCCGTTAACCACGCTGGTAGCTTCCTATTTCTGGGAAGTCGACCAGGTCTCTGATCTCTCTCTACTTCATCTTCACTTTCTTTCTCCGAGTCTTCATGTGCTACACCTTCATCACTCTCATCAGTGTCACTATCACTATCATATTCACGTTCAACACCAGTACTATGATCACCATCATCACAACTACTACTACTACTGTCACAGTCTCTCGACTCTACATCACCACGTTCACTCCAGGTAAATTCTCGCTCACTTGGGTGTTTCCACAGTCTATCTACATGTACGATTTTACTTGCCCGTTTTCTGCCAGGCATTTCTAGTCAGTAATTCACTGCGGATATTACTTCCGTCACCTTATATGGTCCTTCCCAGTCAGATTGGAGTTTCGGTGACTTCCAGGCTTTCTCTGTGGATTATGCAGTCAGACCAAGTCGCCGGGCTGGTGTTCTGCATTTCTGGCGCGACCTTGGTACTGGCTCCACATAGCCTGACCTGACACTCGCAGGTGTTGCCTCGCCCAGCAGGAAGCCTCCTCCAGACGCCGCTGCATTGTCATCACGTAGTCACTATAGGTATGTGGGAGTTCTGCTTTCGGTGGTCGGCCGGTGGAGAGGTCGACTGGCAGACGAATTTCCCTGCCAAACATCAACTTGGCTGGCGTGAATCCCGTGGCCTCATGATCAGCTGAACGATAGGCCATGAGAACGTACGGCACCCACATGTCCCAATCGCATTGGTCTTCCTGACAGTACTTGGCCAGCTGCTGGACAATCGTCGCGTTAAACCTTTCCTTCACACAGTCGCTCTGGGGCCTCAGGGGAGAAGTACGAGTCTTATGCCAAGCAGACTGCAGTATTCCTTAAGACCCGCGACTCAAACTCTCGTCCTTGGTCTGAGTGCAGTTTCCCTGGGACTCCATAGCGCACGAACACCTCTTCCACGAGGAACTGAGCGACAGTCTCTGCCTCGTGGTTAGGTAGAGCACAGACTTCCGGTCTTTTTGAGAAGTAGTCCATTACCACGCACAGGTACTTGTTTCCCCTCTCTATGCACGGAAAAGGGCCGGCTATATCCATAGCCAAGCGTTCCATCGGCGCCCCGGTGTGATATAACTGCAGGGAGGCGCGAGTCTTGTGGGCGGGGCCTTTCTTGGCGGCGCACACACGGCAAGTCTTGCACCACTCCTGCACGTCTCGTCGCAGGCCCACCCAGTAGACTCGCTGTCTTAACTTTTCGAGAGTGCGTTTCACTCCCAGGTGGCCGCTGGTATTCCCCTCGTGCATCTCTCTCAGCAGCTCCTGTCGCCGAGAGCATGGCACTCCTACCAGCCAGCTTACCTCTCCTGTTCGTGCGTGCGTCCATCGCTGGTGTAGGATTCCCCCTCGCAGACTCAGTGCCTCCCACTGGTCAACAAGGCACTTGGTAGCAAGACTCACGGGTGACATTGTTTCTTTGGGAGGATTTTCACTGCTGGCCTCTAACCACCCAATCACCAGAGACAGGCCAGAATCCTCTCGTTGGTCCCTCTTCCACTTCTCGTCTTCCTCGGTGGTGCTTTGAGCGACGGTCACTTTCCTCACAGCCACCTCAGGCTCCCGCCGTGAGCAATGCACACACTCGGGTGGGCAGGGACGGCGACTTAGGCTGTCGGCGTTGTTATGCACCCGGCCAGATCGGTGTTCGATCTCATAGTTGTACTGCTCCAGTTTTCCAATCCACCTGGCCAGCTGTCCTTCCGGTTCCTTCATTGTCTTCAGCCATCTCAAGGCGGCGTGATCCGTACGAATGGTGAAGCGCGTGCCATACAGGTAGTGATGGAAGTGGGCGAGTGCTTTCATCACTGCTGCCAGGTCCTTCCGTGTGACGCAGTAGTTTCTTTCCGCCTTGTTAAACTTGGCACTAAAGTAGCCCACGACATACTCCTTCCCATCACGAAGCTGTGACAACACGGCTCCCACACCCTTGTGGCAAGCCCTTCCTTACTTAATTATTGTATATATTCATTGTATATTATCTCCTTTATTGTATATGTAACACTTCTTTATTATACATGAGTACTTAATATCAACATATATTTATTGTAAATGTATTGTATAAGTAAGCCTATGTAGTCACTACAATATTCAATTGTCCTATACATAATTATATAACCGATTATATGTACGTCATTAGGCGTACGTTACAGGCGTATGCGTCTATGCCAATTGTACGCGTTATAACATCAAGGTATTTAATATATGTTACCCTTAACCCTTTTGCATGCATATTCATCATTATATGTAATTGTTCTCCTGTTTCTGTATATTCTTATGTATATACCTAGAGATGTTTGTATGTCTTGTTTTGCCTAATCTTTTTCCCGCCTGGCGCAATAAACTCCTATCAAAAGTACAGTGTGTTTGACACTTACCACACCCTCTTGGCTCGCGTCCGTGTCCACAATGTACGGCAAGCCCAGTGCTGTACTAAGTTTGTAACGTCCTTTGAAAGTGAAACACTCTCAGGCGTATGGGATGTTGAAGATACACGACGATAGACAATCCTTTACACAGGATTTTATTCACACTAAGGAAGTGACATATATGTATATATTTATAAAAATTATACATACACACATATATATACTCGTGTATATATATATATAATATATATATATATATATATATATATATATATATATATATAGTGAAATCTCACCTACCTAGACTGATGGGGACCTAAAGCAGCCGGCATTGGCGTCTTGATTATATTTATTTTGTAGTTGTAGCTGAGTGACCTCCATGTAAATCGGTTTGATCATATTTTCTGTGGTTATTAATATTCAGAGTGAAAGAGAACAAGTAATACAGCTGTAACTTTATATTTTATAACACAAGTATTGTGATGCATCATCAAATCATCATACAGCAGGCAGCTGATGCTGCCTGCGAGAATTTGACTCGCATTGCAGAGGATATTTACTCTATTGGCAAAGTAAAACCCTCAGGAATATAAATAATATTTGCTCATGATAGCACAAGTAAAACAAAGCAAAAGATTTATGGTAATAAAGTTTATTTCATGTGGAAATTACAACTAGTATAATGAAATGCTTGTTTATAATCTTTGAACACAAGCAATATGAATATAACATGCATATACTGTACTACATTTAAGCCTACCGTTTTTTTTTCTGTAATTGACTTTGTACTTAATATATGAAAAAAATATAAAAATAATATTTAGTAAATAAAATATGTTATTGGTGTATAAACTAACTAATGGCATTGGGTGCTGAAATAAATACAGCATTTCAGCTGACTACTGGCCTTTGATATAAACGAACATCACTGCAAAGCTGACATGTGGCTAGCAATTAATGTGATATTTTTACAGTATGTGCAGTAGTCCTATCTGATGATACAGTTTTCTCCCCCATCCATCCCACGCTGAAATGGTTAAATAAACGGCCAGTATATCCGTGTATATCTAAACTAAGGTAATTACAATTTATATTTTGCTATGCTTGGTATGGGAGGGGTAAGGCAGCCTACACACGGAGCGTCTTTGTGACGAGCGTCATTTATGGCGACCGTCGAAAAAGACGCTCATTTTTAGATAACTATACTCACAAACGTTGTCCTACACACGCAGCGTTAAAATGACGGTCGTCATCATGGTGCCTGAGTGTTGCGCGTCATCCTGCTAATTTGACGCGCAACGCTCAGGTGCCATAATGACGACCGTCATTTTAACGCTGCGTGTGTAGGACAACGTTTGCGAGTATAGTTATCTAAAATCGAGCGTCTTTTCCGACGGTCGTCACAAATGACGCACGTCACAAAGACGCTCCGTGTGTAGGCTGCCTTTGGGAGGAAATGGTATTGCTGAAGAAACTCCCCCACTCCTCATGCGTTAAGCACAACAAAATAATTATGGACTAAATCACTAGTGGTAGATATCTTTTAAATAATCAAACCCAGTTTGATTATTCAATCTAGGCTAAATTAAACATTTATTTTACTGTGTTTAGCACAGGAGGGGTGGGGGAGCAAACTGTGTTGCTGCTAAGGCCTGTGTGCACTACAAGGGTGACATATCTGTTGCTAGCCACTTGTGCACAGCCACGCACATGTTGTGAACACAGGTCTCCATATCATGTGCTTGTAAAATACAAATTATCACTATATTTCTATTTGTAATCTATATTTAGTCACAAGTGATTTAAATCTTCAATTGTTCACACACACACACACACTTTCAACGAACGGACGGCTTGAAGAACGTTCTGAAGAAAAAGTGAAATTTCGTGGATCCCAAAGCAAAGGAAGTACCTATTGTATTTGCAGGGTGGGGGGAAATTGCTCGTGGTGTAGGGAAAGTAAGGAAAAAGGAGAAGGGGAGGGATTACTGAGGGAAATGGAAGGAAATGAGGAAGGTGAGGACTTGGCCCAGGCAGGCAGACGAAATCTAAACAAACGAGGGCCGGACCAATTTAGCGATGATGAAATGTCTAACAAAAATGTAAAGATTAGAAGTATAGATAAGAGCAATACAGTAGAAGATGATGAGAATATTTTCCAGGGATTTAAAGAGGGTGGGGGGACACAACCCCCCCCCCCCCGATTAACAAGACTAGAAGAGAAACTCGATAAGATGATCGAGCACTGGGAATTTAAGTTCGGTCACGTTAACAACATTGTGCAGAGAGTTGAAAAATTGGAAGAACTAGAGAAGGCGAACAAAAACTTAACTAAGGAAATTGAAGAATTAAAAAAAAAACAGTTAAAAGAAGTAAAAGAAGAGAATAAAGTCTTAAAGGAGAATAATAAGGAGAACAAGGAGGGTTGGAAAAAAATCCAAGAAAATAGCAAAGTTGCATTCACTGACATAATCAGACAGCAAATGAATGAACAAACTGAAGACTCAGTTATTAAAGTGATGAGACAGAAGGAGAATATAGTAAGAGACTTAGCAGACAGAAAGAAATGTATAATTATATTAGGAATGGAAGAGAAACATAACCCAGATAGAACCACAAGAATCAAAGAGGAAAATGAAAAAGTAAGAAATTTACTAGAATTAGTTCAGGAAGATGAGCCAGAAATAATGAAACAAATCGAAGAGAAATTCAGGCTCTGGAAATATAGTACAGACAAGACCAGACCAATTAAGATTAAATTCAGGTCACAAACTAATGCTGAGAATATCTTATCCAAAACAGGGAAACTAGCAACAAATGAACAATATAAAAAGAGAACTGAATACAGAAGAATGAGAGGAAGAAAAAGCGATATGACTTGACGCTAATGAAAAAAGCGAGAGAAGAATGGAGTCAGAAAAAGAGAGATTCTATTGGAGAGTAGTGAATATGAAACTAAAGAAAGTCGACAAACAAGAGAAAAACAAAAGGGAAACAGAGAACACAATGGAAGTGGCAGAAAACTAAGAGTGTCTTACACAAATATAAATGGATTAATAACAGGATTGAATGAGTTGAATGATTATTTGAAGGAAAAAGAACCAGACATAATGGGAATTGTAGAAACAAAATTAAAAGGTCCACTACCACCCAACAGTGTAGGACATGATGCATATAATTACTGGATTAGAAACAGAGTGAAAAAGGAAGGGGGTGGAGTGATGTTCCTGACTAAGAAGGATATAAATGTGAAGTGTGTCACATATGGAAAGAATACAGTAGAGATGATAATGATGGAAGTAGAAGACAGAGATAAGAAGAGCAGAAAGTTTGTGATAAATTATGTGCCCCCGAAAACAGCCTCATGGGAAGAGAGTGAACATAAAAGTATGTTAGAGGACACAAAGATAGCATTAAACAAGATAATGGAAGAGGGAGGAAGAATAGTTATGATGGGCGACTTTAATTGCAAAGAAATCTGCTGGGAAGAAATGACAGTAAAGGGTGGAGACGGCTCATGGGGAAACGCTCTACTTGAGATGGTTACTGACCATACAATGACACAATGGATACAGGAGAACACTAGGTAAAAATGAAGAAGAGACATCGAGACTAGACCTAATAATTACATCTGAACCTAGAATAGTGGACAAAATTGAATATAAAACACCAATAAGTAAAAGTGAACACATATTGATTGAACTGGAACTTAATGAAGAAAAATATATGAAAAGAAATGAACAATATAGAAAAGGAAGAATGATGTATGAAAAAACAAACTTTGATAAAATGAGAGAATTCTTTCAAAAGGAAAACTGGGAAGAAATATACAAAGAAGAAACAACAGTAGAAGAGAAATGGAATATTTTGACAAAAATTTACAAAAAAGGAGTGGAAAAGTATGTCCCAAGACAAAAACAGGAAAAAGAATATGTAAAATGCTGGTACAACAAAAGTTGTAGGGAGTTAAAAGACAAAAGAGACAAAGCCTGGACCAGATGGAAAAAAGACAGAAGACCTGAAAAATGGAAAATATATACCTGTTATAGAAATGAATATGTACAAACGTGCAGAGAGGAAAAGAGAAAATATGAAAAAGATATCATAGAAAAGTATAAAGATCAACCAAAACTATTCTACAGATTTGTAAACAATAAACTGAAAAACAAACAAGACTTGGAGAAATTAAGACAAGAGGGAGTTGAATACACTGAGGAAATGGAAATGGCGGAAATTATGAACAAACATTTTAAATCAGTGTTTACAAGGGAGAACATACAACCTGAAGAGAACGAATGGAAAGAGAAAGTCCCCCCTATGGAAGAAATAGAAGTAACAAAGAATGAAATATTAACACACTTGAGTAATCTTGATGTCAGAAAATCGCATGGACCAGATGAAATTGTAAATTGGATACTGAAAAAATGCAGGAATGAACTGGCAGACAAAATACATAGCATACTAAAACAGTTCCTTGAAAGAAGGAAAAGTTCCAGAAGATTGGAAAAAAGCAAATATAGTACCTATATATAAAGGAGGAAATAAAGAAGAACCTACCAACTATAGACCAGTCTCTCTAACAAGTACAATAGCAAAAATTTGTGAAAGAATTATCAAAAGTAGATGGGTAGAATATTTAGAAAAAAACAAAGTGTTAAATCCAAGGCAATTTGGATTCAGACAAGGACGATCATGCGTCACCAATTTAATATGTTTCTATTCAAGGCTAATAGATATAATACAAGAAAGAGATGGATGGGCGGACTGTGCATTTCTAGACCTAAAGAAAGCTTTTGACAAAGTACCACATAAGAAGTTGCTTAAGAAATTAGAATATGAAGGAGGAATACAAGGTAAATTGCTAAATTGGATGGAAGACTTTTTGCAAGAAAGAAAAATGAGAGTAGTGATAAGAGACCAGCACTCAAAATGGGATGAAATAATAAGCGGTGTTCCGCAGGGAACAGTTCTGGCCCCAATAATGTTTGCTATATATATTAATGATATGGATGAAGGAATTGAAAGCTGTATGAGCTTCTTTGCAGATGATGCAAAACTACTGAAAAGAGTGAAAACTGAAGAAGATTGTGAATCACTACAGAGAGATCTAAATAAAGTACAGGAATGGAGTAGGAAGTGGGAGATGGAGTTCAATACAAAAAAGTGTAGTATAATGGAATTTGGAAAAAGTAAAAACAGAATAACAGGAGCATATAAATTGGGAGAAGAAGGAATAAAAAAAGTAGAAAATGAGAAGGACCTGGGAGTCATTGTTATGAATAATATGTCACCTGAGAAACATATAAATAAGATTTTTGGAGAAACTTATAATTTAATAAGAACAATCAAAGTTGCATTTACATACCTGGATGAAGAAATGGTGAAGAAAATCCTAATCACCCTGATAAGACCAAGATTGGAATATGCAGCAACGATATGGTCACCAAGTACAAAAAAATGTATAAAAAAACTTGAAAGAATACAAAGAGCAATTACAAAATTGGCACCAACACTCTCAAAACTATCATATGAAGAGAGACTAGAAAAACTTGAACTACAGACACTAGAGCAAAGAAGAGAGAGAGGAGATTTGATAGCTATTTACAGAATCATGAAAGGCATAGAAATTACTGATAGAGAGAATCTGATAAAATGGGATGACAGAAATACAAGAGGACACGGAAAGAAAATAAAAAAAAGACAGCTATAGAAGAGATTTGAAAAAGAACAGCTTTCCTCACAGAGTAATAGACAGTTGGAACAAGTTAGATGAGAAAGTGGTGTGTGCAAAAACAATACATGAATTTAAAAATAGTTTAGATAAAATGAGATATGAAGACGGGACCCCACGAGCATAGCTCCCCTTCCCGTAAAATACAACTAGGTAAATACAACTAGGTAAATACACATCGTCGGATTGACAGCGAAGATTGGAACTGAAAAAAAAAAAAAATTGTGGATTTCAGCGACGAGGGAATACCTGTGTTGTATTAGTGGGGAAGGGGAAAGCTCGTGGTGTAGTGGTCTGGTTTAAAAAAAAAGTGAGGCATTATTGAAGAAAATGGAAAGAAATGAGCAAGGGGATGAACAAGCCTCAAACATCAGAAGGGGTGTATACAATAAAAGATGTGCAGATGACACAGCTGATGTTGAACAAGTAAAGGAATTAAGAGTAGAAATATAGATAGATGCAGCTCAATAGAAAGTGGATATAAATATTTCTATAGGTTTAATGAGAGATGGAATGACAACCTCCCCCGAATAGCAAGTCTAGAGAAATAACTAACAAAAAATGGACAAATTTATGGGAGGTTAGGTTTAGCCAACTCGCATTAATTACACCAAGAGTTGATCAATTGGAAGAACTAAAGGCGATTCAAAACCTAAGTAAAGAAATAGAAGAATTAAAAAGACAGTTAAGAGAAGTAAAGGATGAGAATGAGGAATTAAAGAGGAATAACAAAGAGAATAAAGAGTCCATAGCAAAAGAGGTAAGTGGTTGGAAAAAAGTCCAGGAGGATAACAAAATTGAATTTAGAGATATAGTGAAACAACAGATGAAAGAGGAAACTAAGGACACAGTTATTAAAGTGATGAGAGAGGAGAATATACTAAGATACTTAGCAGATAAAAAGAAATGTATAATTATATTAGGGATGGAAGAGAAGCATAATCCAAATAGGACTACAAGAGTAAGGGATGAGAAGGAAAAGTAAACAAGGTATTAAAATATTTCAAGGTGAACAAGAAATAGAGAAAGAAATTGAAGAAATATATAGACTAGAGAAATACAGTATAGACAAGACCAGACCAATTAAGGTTAAATTCAGGTCACAAACAACAGCAGAGAATGTCTTATCAAAAACAGGGAAACTAGCAAAAAGTGATCAGTATAAACAGGTATGGATAAAAAGAGATGAATAAAGAGGAAAGAGAGGAAGAGAAAAGCAAAAAGAATAAAAGGCAAGAAAAAAACGAGAACAGAACAAAGAGAAATTCTATTGGAGAGTAGTGGATATGAAAGTGAGGAAATGGTTCATAGTAGAGAAAAACAGAAGGGAAACAGAAAACAGGATGGAGGTAACAGAAAATTAAAAGTGTCTTTCACAAATATAGATGGCTTAATAACAGGCTTGAATGAACTGAATGATTACCTGAAGGAAAAAGAACCTGACATAATGGGAATTGTAGAGACAAAATTGAAAGGTCCATTACCACCCAACAGTGTAGGACATGGTGCATATAATTATTGGATTAGAAACAGAAAAGTTAAACAAGGGGGTGGAGTTATGTTCCTGAATAGGGAGGATATGAATGTGAGGAATGTTATATATGGAAAGAATAGAGTAGAGATGATTACGATGGAAACAGAGGACAGGTACAAGAACAGCAGGAAGTTTGTGGTAAATTATGTGCCTCCTAAAACGGCTTCGTGGGAAGAGAGAGAACACAAAAATATGTTAGAAGACACAAGGATAACACTAAATAAGGCAATGGAAGACGGAGAAAGAATAATTATAATGGGTGACTTTAATTGTAAAGAAATCTGCTGGGAAGAGATGACAGTGAAGGGTGGAGACAACCTATGGGGAAATGTACTACTTGATATGATTATGGAACATACAACAAAAGATGTAGCGAGTTAAAAGATAAAAGGGATTAAGACTGGATAAAATGAAAGAAAGACAAAAGACCCTACAACTGGAAAATATATGCTGGTTATAGAAATCAATATGTACAAGTGCGCAGAGAAGAAAAGAGAAATTACGAAAAGGATGTCATATAAAAATGTAAAGATCAACCAAAACAATTTTATAAATTTGTAAACAACAAATTGAAAAACAAACAAGAATTAGTTAAACTACGACAAGGAAGAATAGAATACACAGAGGAAATAGAAATGGCAGAGATTATGAACAAGCATTTTAAATCAGTGTTTACGCGGGAGAACACACAACTTAGAGATGTCGAGTGGGAAGGGAAAGTCTCCCCTATGAAAGAGATAGAAGTAACAAGGAATGAAATAATGAATCATTTGCGTAATCTCGATGTCAGAAAATTGCAAAGTCCAGATGAAATGGCAAACTGGATTTTGAGAGAATGCAAGAATGAATTAACAGACAAAATACATAGTATAAGCAGTTCATTGAAAGAAGGAAAAGTTCCAGAAGATTGGAAAAGAGCAAATATAGTACCAATATATTAAGGGGGAAACAAGGAAGACCCTACTAACTATAGACCAGTCTCTCTTACAAGTATGGTAGCTAAAATTTGTGAATTATCAAAATTAGATGGGTAAGGCATTTGGGAAAAAATGTACTAAATCCAAGTCAATTTGGATTTAGACAAGAAAGATCATGTATTTATTTTGTATTTTACGGGAAGGGGAGCTATGCTTGTGGTGTCCTGTCTTCATATCTTGTATTATCTACACTGTTTTTTAAATTTGTGTATCATTTTTGCACACACCACATTTCCATCTAACTTGTTCCAAATGTCTATTACCCTGTGGGGAAACCTGTTCTTTTTCAGGTCTCTTCTATAACTGTCTTTCTTGATTTTCTTTCTGTGTCCTCGTGTATCTCTACTATCCCATTTTATTACATCCTCTCTATCAATAGTTTCTATGCCTTTCATGATTCTATAAATAGTTATCAAGCCTCCTCTCTCTCTTCTTTGCTCTAATATCTGTAGCTAGGTCAAGTTTTGCTAGTCTCTCCTCATATGATAGTTCTGAGAGTGTTGGTGCCAATTTCGTAATTGCTCTTTGTATTCTTTCAAGTTTTGTTACACATTTCTTTGAACTTGGTGACCATGTTGTCACTGCATACTCTAATTTTGTTCTTATCAAAGGGACCAATATTTTCTTTACCATTTCTTTGTCCAGGTATGTAAATGCCACTTTGTTCTTATTAAATTATAAGTTTCTCAAAAATGTTTGTTTATATGTTTCTCAGGGGACATATTATTCATAATAATGACTCCCAGGTCCTTCTCATTTTCTACTTTTTTTTTTATTTCTTCTTCCAATTTATATGATCCCACTATTCTTTTTTTGCTTCTTCCAAATTCCATTATACTACACCTCTTAATATTGAATTCCATCTCCCACTTCCTACTCCATTCCCATACTTTATAGAGATCACTCTCAGGGGACATATTATTCATAACAATGACTCCCAGGTCCTTCTCATAATCTCATTTTCTACTTTTTTTTATTTCTTCCTTTCCCAATTTATATGATCCCTCTATTCTTTTTTTGCTTCTTCCAAATTCCATTATACTACACCTCTTAATATTGAATTCCATCTCCCACTTCCTACTCCATTCTCATACTTTATTGAGATCACTCTCAGGGTACATATTATTCATAATAATGACTCCCAGGTCCTTCTCATTTTCTACTTTTTTTATTTCTCCTCTCCCAATTTATATGATCCCACTATTCTTTTTTTGCTTCTTCCAAATTCCATTATACTACACTTCTTAATATTGATAAACTGGAAGAACTAAAGAAGGAGAATCAAAACCTAACTAAAGAAAAAGAAGAATTAAAAAGACAGTTAAAAGAAGTAAAGGATGAGAATGAGGAATTAAAGAGGAATAATAAAGAGAATAAAGAGTCCATAGCAAAAGAGGTAAGTGGTTGGAAAAAGTACAAGAGAACAACAAAATTGAATTTAGAGATATAATGAAACAACAGATGAAAGAACAAACTAAGGACACAGTTATTAAAGTGATGAGGGAGAAGGAGAATATAGTAAGAGACTTACCAGATATGGAAAGAGAAGATAACTACTTTTATGGATTTAATGAGGGAGATGACAACCTCCCCCGACTAGTAAATCTAGAGGAGAAACTAAAAAAAATGAATGAAGCATGGGAGGTTAGTTTTAACCAATTAACACTAGTTATCCAAAGAGTTGATAAACTGGAAGAAATAAAGAATCAAAACCTAACTAAAGGAACAGAAGAATTAAAAAGACAGTTAAAAGAAGAAAAAGATGAGAATGAGGAATTAAAGATGAATAATAAAGAGAATAAAGAGTCCATAACAAAAGAAGCACAGGGTTGGAGAAAAGTCCAAGAGAACAACAAAATTGTATTTAAAGATATAGTGACACAACAGATGAAAGAACAAACTAAGGACACAGTTATTAAAGTGATGAGAGAGAAGGAGAATATAGTAAGAGACTTAGAGGACAAAAACAAATGTATAATTATATTAGGGATGGAAGAAAAGCATAATCCAGATATGACCACAAGAGTAAAGGAGAAGGAAAAGGTAAACAAAATATTAGTAGTTCAAGAGGATGAACAAGAAACAGGGAAAGAAATTGAAGAAATATATAGAATAGGGAAATACAATACAGATAAGACCAGACTAATTAAGGTTAAATTTAGGTCACAAACGACAGCAGAGAATATCTTAGCAAAAACAGGGACCCTAGCAAACAGTAATCAATATAAACAGGTATGAATAAAAAGAGAAATGAATAAAGAGGAAAGAGAGGATGAGAAATCAAAAAGACTAGAAGCTAAGAATAAATGAGAAAAGAACAGAGTCAGAAAAAGAGAAATTCTATTGGAGAGTAGTGGATATGAAAGTGAGGAAATGATTCATAGCAGAGAAAAATGGAAAGGAATCAGAAAAGAAGATGGAAGTATCCTGAGGGCACATAGAACATCCAACTCCCTGGTTCGTCATCTAGACAAATGCGGAAACCTACCTGACTGGAGCCGCGTGGAAATTCTACACGAGGGACTTGAAAAGAAAATGAGAAAAACTGTGGAAGCTGCACATATCGCCACCAGGGAAAATAACAATGACAGAGATGGATTTAAATGCCTTTCAAAAACAGCAAGTGTCTTGATAATTAAATCATTAGCCGAAGAGAAGACCTGACACATCCGCTCACAGCTGGCCGGGTTCCCCCTCGCTGCGAGTATAAGACTTGTGATCCCATTGTAATGCAACATGTCCTCTGAAGAAGACCAAGTTGGTCGAAACGTTAGGGAAATAAACTCTATTCCCAACACATCTTCGTTTGCCCTTCCCCACCCATTTCTCTCTCATTTGTCTGAAATATTTTTTAAGTATATATATATATATATATATATATATATATATATATATACATATATATATATATATATACATATATATATATATATATATATACATACACACACATACACATTTTCCTGATCGTATTTGTTCAAAGTCCATATATATATATATATATATATATATATATATATATATATATATATATATATATATATATATATATATATATATATATAACACATTTATGGAAATAATGTAAAAGAGACCAATAAAAAACTACTTACATTTTCAATAAAGAAGCTACCCCATTCTAACAGTACTAATTTCTTTCCTTTTTCAAACAAGGGTGGATGGAAACACAATAACTGAAAGTATAACTGAAGAATGCAAAAGAAAAAAATATATCAGTTAACACATGTAACCCATAAGAGGTCATGGAAATTGACATACTGACCTTGTTTACTCCTTAGAGTTGGGACATAAAAGAAAACAAACAACTAACTCAACAAATAATATCAGTGATAATATTTAGAAAAAAGCGCTTGGAGAAAGGCAAACACCTATGAAGTCCCAGTAAAATTAGAGTCTATGGCCTCCATTGTTTGTGGTACATGATTCAAATGATTCATGGTAAATACTACTCCATATTGGGTTACAACCAATGCCTCTAAATAAGATATCCAATTCTTGAAGGGGGAGAGGTGCAAAGAGTTATATACACATATAAACAGAGGAAGATTCCACCAGTAAAGTACACACTACACATAAAAATATACATGTGTATCTAAATATTTATCATTTTTTTCTATGAAGGATCTTCCCATGTAGAAAGTGTCAACCCAGGTAACACCAAAGAAAGAGTAACTAAAAGACTGAGAGAAATGTACTTGATGCCACAAGAATAGGGCTATGCTTTTGATAAGAAAAAAAAGTATATACATATAAAAAATGGGATATATATATATATATATCTATATATATATATATATATATATACATATATATATACATATACATATATATATATATATATATATATATATTTATATATATATATATATATATATTAGTAAATTTAGGGAGCAGGTTTTCTTGAAGACATTTTCTGTTGAATAATACAACATACTTGGTGTTAGTAATCTTCTTTTTAATACTTTCAATTCTTCTTGCTATCTTTTCTGTAGGGGGAAGGGAGAACACTACATTACTAAAAGAATCCATGGTATCTATGGAAATAAAAACAAATACATACATAACTTACAACATTTCACCTATACTTTAGGTATCTTCTGGTAATTTATTTTCAGAATTTACAAAATGTGATTATATATGACACTACATGAAATGGGAGAAGTGCTCTTAGTTTCTCCTCGGCACACCATGGGGTGCCCCATATAGCTCTAAGGTTCCACACATATTTTGTTGTATGTTGTATTTCTGGCTGAATATGTCTTATCAATACTGCTTCCATACATTTTAGTTTTCTTTTATTGTTGTTGTTTGCCAGTATTGTTGTGTTTTCACTCAGGTCCTCCCGTGAAATGTTAATTTTATGTACTTTTGTGGTGTGGGATTGTATTGCCCTGTTTTGCCTATGGTATGTGAGTCTCTGTGATAAAGTTTAGGTTGTGTGGTCAATATACTTGTCATTACAAAGTGAAGAGTATATTGGCCACACAACCCAACCTTTATCACAGTGACTCACATACCATAGCCAAAACAGGGCAATAAAGTCCCACACCACAAGAGTACATAAAACTAGCATTTCACAGGAGGACCTGAATGAAAACACAATAATACTGGTGAAAGACAAGAATAAAAGAAAACTAAAATGTATGGAAGCAGTATTGATAAGACATATTCAGCCAGAAATAAATATACAATAAAATATGTGTAGAACCTTAGAGCTATGTCGGGCACCCCACAGCGTGCCAAGGAGAAACTAGAGCACCTCTTCCATTTCATGTAGTGTCATATATAATCATAGTTTGTAAATCATAAAAATAGATTACTAGAAGATCCCTAAAATATAGGCAAAATGTTGTTAGTTATGTATTTGTTTTTATTTCCATATATACCATGGATTCATTTGGTAATGTAGTGTTCTCCCTTTCCCCTACAGAAAGATAGCAAGAAGGATTGAAAGTATTAAAAAGAAGATTACTAATGCCGAGTATGCTGTATTATTAAAAAAAAAAAAGAAAAAAGAAAAAAAATATATATATATATATATATATATATATATATAATATATATATATATATATATATATATATATATATATATATATATATATATATATATATATATATATATATATATGATGAAATAAGTACCACACTCTACCAAAGTATACATGGGTATATAAATATATATCCTTTCTTCTATGATGGATCTTCCATGCAAAAAGCACCAACCCAGCCAACACACAAGGGTTCACAAAGCCCCCAAAACCAAAGGCTTAGGGTTTATTTTTTTTCTTATTCTCTTTACATATGTTTTACAATACACCCACCCACAGGGTATCCTTTTTTAAACAACTCCATTTTTTCCTACAAGGACTTTCCATATTCAACTAAGTATAAAATCTCTTGCTGTGAATGCAATACAGGGAAGGACATTTTTGTCTTATTTCATTCTTTTACCTATAACCTTAGCATAGGAGTGGTAGCTCATCGCTGTCACGGATTTAAAAGTTACAAATTTAGATGCAACAGATTTGAGAAGAAACTAGTTTCCTTTCGAAGGTGGTGATGAGCTAATCATGCTTGTATAGTTTACTGATTGAGATGCTTGCCCTATCACTGTGTGGAGGTCGACTGGCAACTACCACCTGAAAAAAAGAGATAGAATTATACCTATTCTGCATACATGTGTATATGCCAACTTTGATAGATAAAGAGAAAGAGTTGATATGATTACAGTATTCAGATCACTAAAGGGGATAGACTGCACTGACAGAAGAGATCTCCTGATTAAAGATGGAAGGGATTTAAGAGGTCATGGGAACAAATCAAGAAAGACCACTTGAAGAAATACAGTTTTCCATATTGATGCATAAATACTTGGAATATTTTAGGAAGTAATATAGCCCAAGCTTAAGCAATGCATGAGTTCAAATCTAAATTTTCTTCTGATTGCATCCTCTTCAATTTCATTATGCTATAGATTCTGGTTGAGGTAATACTATGTACTTTCATTTAGAAAAAGTGTTCACACACTGAAAGACCCACTTCAGTTAAGAGTTCACCTATCTATTGAATAAAATCACTTGGCACCATTGTAGACAACATTAACCTTGAAAAGGTCAAGACAATTCAGGAATAGACTACCACACACCTGGGTTACTGCCAGGAGTATGGATGTAGGCATGCTTGTTCCATGACTTCAACTCGCAGAACCTCTTGCCACAATAGTCACACTGGAAGGGTTTCCTCCAGGTGTTCCTCTTCAAATGACGAACTAGTGAACCTGAGCGTGTGAAGCACTGGCCGCAGATATGACAAGAAATTTTTTTGTGTAGATGGGTGTAGACATGTTTCCTTAGTGACTCCACAAGTTTAAAGGCCATATTACAAGTGGAGCAGATATGTGGTCTTTGGTAGCTTTTGTAGGTATGTTTCGGAGCAGAGGCTCTTGCAGGAGCCTGAAGAATTTCATCTCCAAGGCTGGGTTCATGTGTGGCAAATGAAGGAGGCTGGAAATGATAAAGGAAAGAAGGGATGATCATGAGTATGTACAAATTTGAAGATGAAAAAAAAAAAAAAAAAAAGCTACACTGGTATCTTTATGTCAACCACCTTTTCTTATGTAACAATGCACAAAATTCTTAGTCAAAATAAAAACCCATCACCATTCCTATTGTGAATATTTTCCATACCAAGTGGCATTTTTTTTCTTACAGTAGAATATTGCAAAAAGATCTAGATACTATTTTTGCATGGAACCAAGAATGGGAAATAAAGTTCAGTACCAAAAAATACAAAGTACTGGAAATGGGCTATAGTGGCAAAAGGCCATCCTTAAACTATTCCTTGGGAAGCGAACCCATAACAAAAGTAAAAGAGGAGAAAGACTTGGGAGTATTGATAAAAGACAACCTGTCACCTGACAGACATATCAGCAGGACTGTGGGAGAGACATATGGATTACTGCAAAAGATTAAAGTGGTGTTCCATTATATGGATGAAGAGATGATGAAAAAAATAAGTGAATTCCTGATTCGTCCAAGACTGGAATATGCTTCAGTAATATGGTCCCTACACAGAGCAAAGAATATAAGCCAGATTGAGATAATACAAAGGGCAGCAACCAAATTGGTCCCCAAACTGGCAGATAAACCATATGAGGAAAGACTAAAAGCACTTGGATCTACCAACTTTGAAAGATCTAAGAGAAAGAGGTGACATGATTACAGTGTTCAGGTCAATAAAGGGGATAGATTGCTTTGATGGAGGAGATCTGATTAAAGATGGGAGGGCTTTAACACAGGGGTTCTTAACTTTTCTATCTTTTTGAGTACTGAAGCAAAGAAACTCTGGTCAAGGAAACACCCTCTGAAGGGCACCTAATGAGTTATGTTTTTCAATGGACATGTAATATACAATAAAAAATTCTTTTAAGAGGTCACGGAAGTAAATCAAGAAAGACCACATGTCAAAACGATGTGAAGAAACAGTTTTCTATATAGAGATGTAAATATATGGAATAGTTTAGAAGTGATATACCCAAGTTCAAAAGATATATTGATTCAAATCTAAATATGATATTGTAATTGGAAGTCAAAGATATAGATTAACTTGGAACCATACATGAATCTGAGTCTATGTATGTTTGAAAATTAGAGAATAGGAGATGAGACACAATGAATGTTTCTTCTTTCTTGTATACTACAATTAGGTAAATACTGGCACCCACCTAACTATTATATTCACTTCTGTAGCACTCTCATTAGAGGTGATGAATGATACAAAGTAAGCATTACTGTTGTTATAATGCATGTTGCTGGCACAGACTATATAATTAGCCCCCATACAGATCAGACTGTTCTGACAGATGCCTGAACTGAAGTGGTTAAATTAATTCTGATCAAGATACTTCTCAACACAAATTACAAAAACATTATATGGCACTAGAGATGAACTGGTATTATTACTGGGAGACTGATGAGATGCAATCTTCACAAAGTTTATCTGAGAAGAATTGAAAGGGACAAACGTAATGGATGTGAAAGAGGTGAGCATGTTCTTTTCCTATACTAGCCACCTTGCTTTGTGGTGGATAACATTTGTTTTGGATTGGGGAGGCAGACCAAATAAATTCTTGCTTAAACAAATACCACCACACATAAGAACAGAAGAGAAAACACAACTGAGACACAAATCCTATCTATCTATGTATCTACACACCAAAAGGCTTCTCCCTCACAACTCAGGTTGCCAGGCAAATTATGCATCCACCTTCCACCCATCCCACACCCACTTGTTCCCCTTCCCTTTCAAAAAATATTTTGATGCCTTGTGGATTAAGGGCCATCCCTGTCCCCCACCCACTGCCTGGGTCAGAAGCAATGCAGCAAATCACAGCACATTGGCCCCATTACTTCATTTACATGATGACCTCACTCCTTGCCCCCTCATGAAATAAGGAATACTTAGCAATAGCCACAATAATACCAAGGTTTCACCCTTTCATTTCTGAAGGGGTTCAACACCAATATAGAATAATATGGAAAAAATTGTAAAACAATGTTTAGATAAGTTTTTTGCTACCAACAAGGAACCACAAATCTGAATTGAATCCTCTTCTATTAATCAAAGTAAAATGAATACCTCCCAACAGGAAAGAGGTTAAACCCTCTCCCTGCAAGTCATACCACCATTTTTTTTTTTATTCCAGTTGGGAGTGGATTTATGCCTTTGACTTTGGTTATCTCCTTTGTAAGGAGGAAAAAGCTATTGGTATATGTGTAAGAAAAAAGAAAAAGAAAGAAAGAAAAATTATATTCCTACCTGCCTTAGATGAATCCCAGAGGAAGTCATGAGAGGCTGGGTTGTGGGGGACCTAGGTTTGCTAGGTATTATGCCAGTGAATGTACCATTTAACTCTTCACTAGAGCAAAGTACCACATCTGCTTCATTAACAACATCAATAAACTCTTCTTCAATGTTACCTGCATGTAGACCTACCACCACTTCTTCAATGTCCAGGACTATGTCTTCAGGGTTGATCACTTCCTCTTGAAGGGTAGAAATACTTCCTTCCTCATCATCTGTTCCTCCTACTCCTACCTCTTTCCCCATCTCTTTGACCTGGACATTTTCAGAGTACCCTTCTACTTCATTGGGCCACATCTCAATTTCTGGCTCCAATTCTAATCCCTTTATCTTTGTTATACTCAGTTCTCCCTCTACTCTGGCCATCTTCCTATTCCCTTCTACTTCAAAAAAGGTTTCTGCTTCAACTTTGACAATTCCATGTTCCTTTGTCAATTCATCAGGACTAAACCTTGATTTGTCTTTCACATAACTAATCCCAGCCTTCTTTCTAACCTCATCATTAACATTCTGACCAAATGTCTCACCATGACATCTGAGGACACTCCTTTCATCTCTACCACTGAGCCCAGGAGACCTGGTAACATCTTTAATTGTTCTTTTTGCTGAAAACATTGTTGAACTCACTGAGTTGACCTGTCCCTCCTCTTCTCTGTTCTCTCCCTTCAACCAAGAGGACTGAGTTGAGACCTGGTTTTTCCCTGGCAACCTCTGCTGATCCTCTGCAAGACCCTGACTACCACCCATACTATCCTTTTCAAAGCCTTCAGAATAATTTGAACAATCCTGATAGTGTACAGATTGAGCTTGTGACCTGACAAAATACCCTACATTAGCTTGATGTTTGCTACTACTTTTCTTCAGCACTGGCAATGCTGCAAGATCTTCACAGGACCTTAAACCATTTCCTTCATGATCATCTGATGGGATCATGGGAAGGGGGGTGCCAAGAGACCTTTGGGAAAGGAAAAGCACATTGAGGAATACTATGAAATCCTCAGCTTAAATTATGACAATAATCAATTAATCAATCCAGTGCCCCAGATATCTTCCAAAAGACCCACATTCCCCAATTAATCAGCCACCAAAATAGCTCATAAGTCACTCAAGGAAGAAATATTATGATGTTTAAGTATGGTAATGGTGAGGCACTGTAAGATGAAGTGTTTAGAGTCTTCTGGTTAATAGTTGCATCTGGGGCAGTCTGTTTTCACTATCACTACTGCTGCTACTACTACCACTACTACTACTACAACCTATCATCTATCTATATGCCAAAAAGGCTTCTTACTCCTTATAAGGGAAGTAGACAGCCAAAGCATGTGTCCATCTTCCATCCATCCCACACTCATCAAACACTTGTTTCCCTTTTATTTTAGTTCCCTGTGGATGATGGGCATCCCTGTCCCCTGCCCACTCCCCAGGTCAGAGGGAATGCAGCATGACACATCACCACTTCATGTACATGTTGATCCTTCCTCCTTGTCCCCTCATGCAGAAATAGAGAAGCTGAAGAGATGTCCCTTCAGGCCACATCAATCTATCATCCATTCACAACCTTTTTTCACTCACACTTATCTCTTGCCCTCTCCCTTCCCTGCTAAACAGACAATCCCCTTTTAACCAAGGCCCCCTTCACCCCATCTATCCATCTCATTCTTAATCTTTCCCTCAAGTTCACTCCATCCACCTCTGCCTTCCACACTCTTTTGTTAGTCTTTTTCTCTCATTCTTTCCATGTGCCAAAACCATCCCATTAATCTTTTATCAACCCTATTTGCCAGCTCCCTCTACTCACTTGATCTCCTCCTCACCTCCTTATTTCTCACACTACCCATCCTCATAACCCCCACTATAATTCTCAAACATTGCATCTCAAATACATCTAAATTTATCCTTTCTACCTCCCTTAAATTCCAAATCTCTAACCTGTACACTGTCATAGGCACAATCACCCCTCCATACTTTATGATCACTTTGATTACATCCTTTGATACCTATTTCCCATGACACTTTCATTCCCCCAGGACATTTATTAGCTTCCTTTACTCTACAATTTAACTCCACCTTACTCTTTCATTCCCTGCTACATGTGACCCTAAATATTTAAAACTATCCACCTCATCTCACCATTCTCCTTTAAGATTTGCCTTCAAATTACTGCCATCCTCATACTTTCTATAGCTCATCACCTTATTTTTTACTCACATTTACTTTCAACTTCCTCCTATCACATACCTTGTCAAACTCCATCACTAACTGCCTTACACCCTCCTCTAGCCCAGCCAAAAGTGCAGTGTCATCAATATACACAAATATCACTTGACTCACCTTTCACTTCTCTCCCCTCTCACTAACCATCTTCAAATTTCTGCTTAATACCCTTGCATTTGGCTCCTATACCTTCCATACCACATTGATCAACCATTATGACATAATACAACCCTGGTGCAGCCCTACTTTCACCTCAAACCACACACTCTTGCCATTCCCAACCTAAGTTCTACAGCTCATGCAAAAGCTTTTTTCTGCCCTGAACAGCTTTCTCTCTATCCTATATATCTGCAATACCTCCCACAATGCCTTCATGTTGATCCTATCATAAGCCTTCTCTAGATCTATGAAAGTCCAAAAAACATCCTTACCACAAAAATTTGGTTCACGCTCCCTCTCCCTTTCCTAAACCCACACTGTTCCTCTTCTAATTCCCTCACTTAATACCCTTCCATATGTCTTCCCAAATACAATTGACAAAATTATTTCTCTAAAACAGCTACATTCATATTTGTCCCCTTTTCCTATGTTAAGTAGAACTACAATTACTCCTCCAGTCCTCTGGCACCTTTTCCTCCCTTAGGCACACATTAAACAACCTTACAAGCCAATCCACTATAACCGTTCCTCCCTCTGTCAGATACTCCACATAACACATATCCAACTTAGATGCCTTACCATTTTTCATCACTTTCAATGTATTTTGTACCTCATCTTTTCCTATAGCCCTGTCATTTTTCCTCTCCCATAACTACTACTACTATACTACTATACAATACATGCATACAGATACCAATGGCTTTTTCCCCCTTACAAGGGAAGTAGCCAAAAAACAAAGGCATAAAATCCACTCTCACCCATTCCATCCCCACATACTCCACTTCCATTCACCCCCTCCCTCTCTCTTATCTTGGCTCCTACTGGATGATGGGTCATCCCTGCAGCTCACCTACTGCCCTGGGTCAGAAACAATGTAGCAAGACACAGCAAGGCCGCTTCATTTAATCAGCAACCCCTCCCTCTCTGTCCACTCATGCAGAAAAAGAGAGGATGGGGAGAAATCCCTTTGGGCTGTCACAAAATATCATTCACACATACTCCCCCCCCATCCCCCACCCACTCCCTTCCATGCATCTCAACATCATCCATACACAACCATTCTCCACTCACCCCTATCTTCTGTCTTCTCCCTTCCTTCTTCAACAGACATTCCCTTCTTTCCCAATACCCCTTTTACCCCATCCATCCATCTCATCCTAGGTCAACTCCCTCATGTTCACTCCTTCCACACCTCTTTTACTAATCTTTCTTCACTCATTCTTTCCATGTATCCAAACCACCCCAACACTCTTTCATTAACCCTATCTCCCAATTCCCTTTCCACCCCTGTTCTCCTCCTCACCTCCTTGTTCCTCACTCTATCCACCCTAGTAACCCCTACCATATTTCTCAGGTGTTTCATCTCAAACACATTCAAACTCATCCTCTCTTCCTCACTGATGTTCCATGTTTCTGCCCCATACAGTGCTGTCAGCACAATCATTCCTTCATACAATCATCCTGTTAGCATCCATTCCCAAATGTCTATTTCTCATTACACTTTTTAATCCTCCAAGGCATTTACTCGCTTCTCTCAATCTACATTTTACCTCCACTCCTCCCTTTACCACCACATTTGCACTCAAGTATCTAAATATATCCACTTCTTCCAGTCTCTTTCCCTTAATACTCACTGCAACACTCTTCCTTTGTACATCTCATCACCTCACTTTTATTCACATTTATCTTCAACTTCCTTTTTTGCACACCTTCCCAAAATCTGTCACTAACTTCCAAGTGCAGTGTCATCAGCAAACAGCAACTGGCTGATCTCCCATTTTTCTCCATTTTTGGCCCATTACCCTTGCATTTACCTCTCACACCACCCCTTTTTTGTATAAATTGAACAGCCCAGGCGATATAACATCCCTGGTGAAGTCCCATTTTTACCTCAAAACACTCACTCTCTTCATTTCTAATTCTAACACAGGCTCTACTACTCTCATAAAATTTTTTGACTGCTCTTAAAAGCTTTTCTCTTATCCCATATATCTACAGTACCTCCCACAGTGCCTTCCTGTCAACCCTGTCATAAGCCTTTTCCAAATCCATAAAGGCCCAAAAAACTTCCTTAATTTTTCCTAAGTCTTTCTCACATATCTGTCTTACCACAAAAATCTGATCCACACACCCCTGTCCTAAACCCACACTCCCTCTGTTCCTCTCCTAATCCACTCAATCAAAACCCTCCCATGAGCCTTCCCAACTACACTCAACAAACTGATCTCTTGTTAAGTGGAACTATCTAGGCACTCCTCCAGTCCTCCGGCACTCTACCCTCTTTTAGATAAACATTAAACAACCTCACCAGCCAGTCCACCATCACTGTATCTCCCTTTTTTAGACAATGCATGGCACCCATCCAACCCAGGTGCCTTACCTGCTCTCATCATTTTAATTACTGGTTTCACCTCATCTTTCCTTATTTCTCCTCCATTTTCCTCATTCATCACTGTCATTTTCTTAGCGCTTCCCACTGCAACTACCTTTCCCTCCCTATCTTCCTTCACATATACATATACTAAAATGCCAAGCCAAGGCATGCATCCACCCTTGTGAGTAGAGAGTGGTTGTGAATGGATGATAAATCAATGCAACCTGAAGGAATTTTTTCTTGTCTCCTCTGTAAATTCTTGAATGAATGAGGGGAAGGGTCACCATGCAATACAGTGGTGGAGATGAATCAGCTTTGGTTGTGGAAATGCTGTCTTTCTGAATTGCTTCTGACCTGGGCAGTCCTGGAACATATTCCAGTTTCTACATTGATCTTTTGTGTGGCACCTTTACAAAAGTGTAAGATTCACCACTGAATTGGATAAGATGTTGGACTCGCGATCGGCGGCTACCACCCTCCCAGATGAGAGAGTTAATTTATGGCCTGATCTATGGGCAATACTGTGAATTTGCATGCACAAACACCCAACTCCTTACCCACCAGGGTTGGAATGTCAGCTCGCAGTGCAGTGATGCTGAAATTAGCAGTCAAGAACAGTACCACTGCACTGTGTGATTCACCACGGTCTTAGATCACATGTTTGACTCATGATCAACAGCTGTTACCCTCTCAGATGAGAGCTCAGAGCTCATATATGGCCCGATCAATGGGTAATGCTATGAACTTAATGCACATCCACCCAATTCCTTGCCTACCAGAGTTGGAGCACCAGCTTGCAGAGTAGAGATACTGTTTTTTTTCAGCCTTAGGCTGAAAAAAAAAATGTGTGTGTGTATTTACCTAGTTGTATTTTACGGGAAGGGGAGCTATGCTTGTGGTATCCCGTCTTCATATCTCGTTTTATCTAGACTGTTTTTAAATTTGTGTATCATTTTTGCACACACCCCATTTTCATATAACTTGTTCCAAACATCTATTATCCTGTGGGGAAAGCTGTTCTTTTTCAGGTCTATTCTATAACTGTCTTTCTTGATTTTCTTTCCATGTCCTCTTGTATCTCTACTATCCCATTTTATCAGATCCTCTCTATCAATAATTTCTATGCCTTTCATGATTCTATGAATAGATATCAAGTCTCCTCTCTCTCTTCTTTGCTCATAATAATGACTCCTAGGTCCTTCTCTTTTTCCACTTTTTTAATTTCTTCCTCTCCCAATGTATATGATCCCAATATTCTTTTTTTGCTTCTTCCAAATTCCATTATACTACACTTCTTAATGTTGAATTCCATCTCTCACTTCCTACTCCATTCCCATACTTTATTGAGATCACTCTGTAGCGACTCACAATCTTCTTCGGTGTTCACTTTTTTCAACATTTTCGCATCATCTGCGAAGAAGCTCATATAACTTTCAATTCCTTTATCCATATCATTAATATATATGGCAAACATTATTGGAGCCAGTACTGTTCCTTGTGGAACTCCACTAATCTCATCCCAATTGGAATGTTTGTCTCTTATCATCACTCTCATTTTCCTTTCATGGAAAAAGTCTCCCATCCACTTCAGTAATTTGCCCTGTATTCCTCCTGTAGTTTCTAATTTCTTTAGCAATTTATGTGGCACCTTATCAAAAGCTTTTTTCAGGTCTAGAAAGGCACAATCAGCCCATCCATCTCTTTCCTGTATTATATCTATTAGTCTTGAATAGAAATACATCAAGTTTGTGACACATGATCTTCCTTGTCTAAATCCAAACTGCCTCGGATTTAGTACATTGTTTTTTTCCAAATGCTTTACCCATCTAATTTTGATAATTCTTTCACAAATTTTTGCTACTGTACTTGTAAGAGAGACTGGTCTATAGTTTGTAGGGTCTTCTTTGTTTCCCCCTTTATATATTGGTACTATATTTGCTCTTTTCCAATCTTCTGGAACTTTTCCTTCCTTCAATGAACTGCTTATTAGGCTATGTATTTTGCCTGTTAGTTTGTCCCTGTATTCTCTCAAAATCCAGTTTGTCATTTCATCTAGACTATGCAATTTTCTGACATTGAGATTACTCAAGTGATTCATTATTTCATTCTTTGTTACTTCTATCTCTTTCATAGGGGGGGCTTTCCCCTCCCACTCAACATCTCTAAGTTGTATGATCTCCCTCATAAACACTGATTTAAAATGCTTGTTCATAATTTCTGCCATTTCTATTTCCTCTGTGTATTCTATTCCTCCTTGTCATAGTTTCACTAATTCTTGTTTGTTTTGTTTTTCAGTTTGTTGTTTAAAATCTATAAAATAGTTTTGGTTGATCTTTATATTTTTCTGACATCCTTTTTGTATTTTCTCTTTTCTTCTCTGTGCACTTGTACATATTCATTTCTATAACCAGTATAACTGTCTGGGGTATTGGCTGCTTGTTATTGTGGCAAAGTAGCATGCAGTCGATACTTTAGGGTCTATATGGGGCGCCCCTACGGACCAGAGCCACACATCATTTTGTCTATGATAAAGGAAAACTCTGTTCATAGAGAAATGATGACACTTTTATACTACGACTGTCCCTCCGTTATGCTGTCCCCCAACCCCTTGTTGCTGTCCTGTACCGGTGGGGGAATTCCCTGTGGTGGGGGAAAAGAATACTGCCACCAAGTATTCCCACTTGGATCGTAAGAGGTGAGAAGAAAGGGACGGGGATTGGGACTAGGCATCCTTCTCCTTGTAGCCCCATAGGGCACATTCCTAAAAGTAAAAGCAAAGGCATAAGAGGGTCTGGAAGTTCTCGGATCAGCACCCTAAGGTTTGGGTCTTTTAATGTACGTGGATGTGGTACAGATGAGAGTAAAAGGGAAGAGATAGGTAGTATGCTTGTGAGAAGAAAGATGGATGTGTTGGCTTTGAGTGAAACTAAGCTGAAAGGGAAGGGCGATTGTAAGTTTGGGAGTGTAAGTGGGAGGTTATCAGGAGTGAAGAGAGGGCAAGGGAGGGAAGGGGTGGCTATACAAGTAAGTGAAGAGATAGGTAAACGTGTAGTGGAGTGGAAGGAGGTTTCCTCAAGGATAATGTGGATGAAGGTGAAACTGGGAAAGGAGATGTGGGTTTTTGTAAGTGCATATGGGCCTGGCAGTAAGAAGAGTGTAGAAGAAAGGGAGGCCTTTTGGATAGATTTAAATGAGTGCATAGAGGGTTTAGGGAGAAGTGTAAATGTAATAGTACTGGGAGACCTAAATGCTAGGGTAAGAAATGGTCCAATTGATGGAGTGGTTGGGAAATGTGGAGTTCCAGGAAAAAATCATAGTGGAGAGTTGATGGTGGAAATGTATCTAGAAAGAGAGTTGATGATAGCAAATACCGTGTTTCGGAAGAAAGTCAAGCATAAGTACACATGCGAGAGGGTGGTGGAGGGAAGGGTGGTAGATAGAGCTTTAATGGACTATGTAGTGGTAAATAGGATTATGATAGGAAGAGTTAAGGATGTACATGTGCTAAGGGGAGAGGGTGGGGGAATATCAGATCATTTTCTGGTGGAAGGTAAGTTGAGAGTGGAGGATAGATGGAGAAAGAGGAAAGGGACAAAAGGTAGGGAGGCGCTTAGAGTGAACTCTTTAAATGAAGAGGAAAAGGAGAAGGAGTACAAGAAGAAGCTGAACGGGGAGTGGGAGGGAGTGAAGGATAAAGTAGAAGTAGGTGTGGAGGAAGAATGGGGATGGTTCAAGGAGGGAGTCACAAAGTGTGCAAAGATGGTGTGTGGAACAAGAAGGACAGGAGGAAATAGAAGGAAGGGTAGTGAATGGTGGGATGAGGAAATGAAAAAGGCTGTAGAAGAGAAAAAGCGAGCTTACACAGATTGGTTACAAAATAGGACGAGGGAGTCATATGAGACATACAAAGAAAAGAAAAGAGAAGTAAAGAAAAAGGTAAAGGAGGCAAAGAGGAGAGCAGATGTAAAATGGGGTAAGAGTATGACAGAAAATTTTGAAAGTAATAAAAAGATCTTTTGGAAAGAAATTAAGAGAGGAAGAGGAGGCGAATCAAGTAGAGATGAAAAGGTAAAAGGTGCAGATGGAGATGATAATGGAAGAGAAGGCAGCAGTGGCGGCGCCAGGGGGGGCTTGGGGGGTCTTTAGCCCCCCCAAAAAAGTGGCCAGCCCCCCCATTAGCACCCCCAACTGAAATGAGCAAATTGAAAATTTAAAACACTCACTGAAATAATTTCATTAAGTGGAATTTTTAATTGCCAGGGCTAAAGATTTGTCAGCCATCAGTGCTAGCCCTACCATTAACCCCCTCCCCTTCTGAAATGAGGATAATATATGCGTATTATCATATTACTATTAGCCCCCCCCAAAATTTGCTCAGCCCCCCCTTAGCGTCCCCAACTAAAAATTCCTGGCGCCGCCGCTGGAAGGCAGTAAGGGGAAGATGGGCAGAATATTTTAGGGAGTTGCTAAATGTGAAGGAGGATAGGGAGGGAAAAATAGCTGCAGTGGGAAATGCTAAGAAAATGAGAGTGATGAGTGAGGAAAATGGAGGAGAAATAAGGAAGGATGAAGTGAAGGCAGCAGTTAAGATGATGAAAGCAGGTAAGGCACCTGGTCTGGATGGATGCCATGCAGAATGTCTTAAAAAAGGAGGTACAGTGATGGTGGACTGGTTGGTGAGGTTATTTAATTTTTGCTGGAGAGAAGGTAGAATGCCGGAGGACTGGAGGAGTGCTTGTATAGTTCCACTTTACAAGGGAAAGGGGGACAAGTGTGAATGTAGTAGTTTCAGAGGGATTAGCTTGTTAAGTGTAGTTGGGAAGGCTTATAGGAGGATCTTGATTGAGAGGATTAGGAGAGGAACAGAGGGAGTAATTGGTGAGGAACAGTGTGGATTTAGGACAGGTAGAGGTTGTGTAGATCAGATCTTTGTGGTAAGACAGATATGTGAGAAAGCTATAGGAAAGGGGATGTTTTTGGGCCTTTATGGATCTGGAAAAGGCTTAACAGGATAGACAGAAAAGCACTGTGGGAGGTTATGCGGATATACGGGATAGGAGGAAAGCTTCTCGGAGCTGTCAAGAGTTTTTATGAGAGTAGTAGAGCTTGTGTCAGGATTAGAAATGGAGAGAGTGAGTGGTTTGAGGTAAAGGTGGGACTTCGTCAAGGATGCGTTATGTCACCCTGGCTGTTCAACTTATACATGGATGGGGTAGTGCGAGAGGTAAATGCAAGGGTAGTGGGTCAGGGATTGGAGATGGTTAAAGAAAATGGAGAAAAGTGGGAGGTGAGCCAGCTGTTGTTTGCGGACGACACTGCGCTTGTGGCAGGATTAGAGGAGGGATTGAAGAAGTTGGTGACAGAGTTTGGGAGAGTGTGTGATAGAAGAAAGCTGAAGATAAATGTGGGTAAAAGTAAGGTGATGAGATGTACAAGGGGTGAAAGTGGCAGTAATCTGGAAGTGAGCATTAAGGGAGAGCGACTGGAGGAAGTGGATAGTTTTAGATACTTGGGTGCAAATGTGGCAGGAAAAGGTGGAGTGAAGGTGGAGGTAGAATGTAGATTGAGAGAAGAGAGTAAATGCCTTGGTGGATTAAAAAGTGTAATGAGGAATAGACATTTGGGAATGGATGCTAAGAGGAGACTGTATGAAGGAGTGATTGTGCCAACAGCACTGTATGGGGCAGAAACATGGAACATAAGAGAGGAAGAAAGAAGGAGTTTGAATGTGTTTGAGATGAAGTCTCTGAGAAGTATGATGGGGGTTACTAGGCTAGATAGAGTGAGAAATGAGGAGGTGAGGAGGAGAACAGGGGTGGAAAGGGGGTTGGGAGATAGGGTTGATGAAAGAGTATTAGGATGGTTTGGACACATGGAAAGAATGAGTGAAGAAAGACTAGTAAAAGAGGTATGGAAGGCAGATGTGGAGGGAGTGAATATGAGGGGACGTCCTAGGATGAGATGGATGGATGGGGTGAAGGGGGCTTTGGGGAAGAGGGGAATGTCTGTTGAGGAAGAACAGGAGACAGAAGACAGGGTTGTATGGAGAATGGTTGTATATGGAAGATGTTGTGATGCATGAGGTGGAATGGATGAGGTAGTGTGTGTGAGCAAAATTTTGACGCAGCCCGTAGGGATTTCTCCCCGTCCTCTCCTTTATATGGGGGGACGGAGAGGGAGGTCGCCGATTTAATGAAGCGGCCTTGCTGTGGATGTGCTGTGTCTTGCGACACTGCTTCTGACCCAGGGCAGTGGACAGGGTCCAGGGATAACCCGTCATATAGGAGGTACTAAGATGGGAGGGAGGGTGGAGAGGTGTGGAGTGTTTTCAGGGATGGAATAGGTGGGAATGATTTTATGCCTTTTCCTTTTTGGCTACCTCCCTTGTAAGGGGGAAAAAGCCTTGGTATGTATGTATGTATGTATGATGTATGTATAACCAGTATATATTTTCCATTTTTCGGGGTTTTTGTCTTTCTTCCATTTTATCTTTTAACTCTCTACATCCTTTGTTGTACCAACACTTTACATATCCTTCTTGTTGTCTTGGAACATAATTTTCCACTCCTTCCTAATAAATTTTTGTCAAAATTTTCCATTTCTCTTATATTGTTGTTTCCTCTTTGTATATCCTTTCCCAGCCTGCTTTTTTGGGGGGAAAAAGAAAGAAAGAAAGAAAGAAAGAAAGAAAGAAAAAAAAAAAAAGAGAGAAAAAAAAAATTGTTTTTCCATACATCATTCTTTCCTATCTATATTGTTCGTTTTTCTCATGTATTCTTTTCATTTAGTTCCAATTCTACTAATATGTGATCACTTTTACTTAGTGGTGTCTTATATTCAATCTTGTCCACTATTTCAGGTTCTGATGTGATTATTAGGTCTAGTCTCGATGGCTCTTCCTCATTTCTATACCTAGTATTCTCTTGTATCCATTGTCACTGTATGTTCTATAATCATATCAAGTAGTAAATTTCCCCATAGGTCATCTCCACCTTTCTCTGTCATCTCTTCCAAGCAGATTTCTTTACAATTAAAGTCACCCATTATAACTATTCTTCTTCCATCTTCCATTATCTTATTTAGTGTTATCCTTGTGTCTTCTAACATATTTTTGTGTTCTCTCTCTTCCCACAAAGCCGTTTTAGGAGGCACATAAATTCACCACAATCTTCCTGCTCTTCTTGTCCCTGTCCTCTATTTATCATCATAATCATTTCCACTTTATTCTTTCCATATGTGACATTCCTCACATTTATATCCTTCTTAGTCAGGAACATAACTCCACCACCTTGTTTTACTTCTGTTTCTAACCCAATAATTATATACACCATGTCCTACACTGTTGGGTGGTAATGGACCTTTTAATTTTGTCTCCACAATTCCCATTATGTCAGGTTCCTTTTCCATCAGGTAATCATTCAGTTCATTCAAGCCTGTTATTAAGCCATCTATATTTGTGAAAGACACTTTTAATTTTCTGTTACCTCCATCCAGTTTTCTGTTTCTCTTCCATTTTTCTCTCTTATGAACCATTTCCTCATTTTCATATCCACTATCCAATAGAATTTCTCTTTGTCTGACTCTGTTTTGTTCTCGTTTTTTCCCCTTAGCTTCGATTCTTTTTGTTTTCTCTTCCTTTCCTCTTTATTTATCTCTCTTTTTATCCATACCTGTTTGTACTGATCACTTTCTGCTAGTTTTCCTGTTTTTGATAAGACATTCTCTGCTGTCGTTTGTGACCTGAATTTAAACTTAATTGGTCTGGCCTTGTCTGTGCTGTATTTCCCCATCTATATATTTCTTCAATTTCTCTCCCTATTTCCTGTTCACCTTCTTGAAATATTTTTAGTACCCTGTTCACTCTTTCTCCTCTCTTAAACCTTGTAGTCATATTTGTATTATGTTTCTCTTCCATTTCTAACATAATTATACATTTCTTTTTATCTGCTAAGTCTCTTACTATATTCACCTTCCCTCTCATCACTTTAATAACTGTGTCCTTACTGTGTTCCTTCATCTGTTGTTTTACTATATGTCTAAATTAAATTTTGCTCTTCCCCTGAACCTTTTCTCAACCACTTACCTCTTTTTCCATGGACTCTTTATTCTCTTTATTCCTCTTTAATTCCTCATTCTCACCCTTTACTCCTTTTGACTGTCTTTTTAATTTTTCTATTTCTTTATTTAGGTTTTGGTTCTCCTTCTTTAGTTCTTCCAATTTATCAATTTTGTGTAATCGGTGTAAGTTGAATGAACCTAACCTCCCATGATTCGTTTATTTTTGTTAGTTTTTCCTCTAGGCTTGCTAATCGGGGGAGGTTGTCATCTCCTACCTCATTAAATCTATAGAAATAATTATCTCCACTTTCTATTGCGCTGCTCTTATCTATATTTCTATTTTCTACGCCTTTACTATCTTCTTTGACTTCACCTATGTCGTCTGCGCATCTCTTTGTTTACTTTCCTTCTGACGTCCGGGGCCCGTTCGTCCCCTTCCTCATTTTCTTCCATTTTCCTCAATAATGCCTCCCCTTCTCCTTCGCACTACACCAAGAGCTTTCCCCTTCCCTACTAATACAACATAGGTACTCTCTCGTCGTTGACATACACGAAAGTTGCCTTTTTCGGAGTTCCAATCTTCGTCGTCACTTCGACGATCGTGTGTGTGTGTGTGTATTCACCTTAGTCTGTGGATCACGTGTTGGACTCGTGATCAACAGCTATTTCCCTCCCGGAAGAGAGCTCGTATGACCGAGATATGGGTAATGCTATGACCTCACACACACACACACACAACTCCCCGCCCACGAGAGTCGGAGTAACGACCCGAAGCGCAGCGATACCGAATTTCGGCCCTGGGCCGGATTTGAACCAGGTACTGCCGCACCTCCGTACTGGTATCCAGTACTCTATCAACCGCGCCACCGAGTGTGTGTGTATTTACCTAGTTGTATTTTACGGGAAGGGGAGCTATGCTCGCGGTGTCCCGTCTTCATATATCATTTTATCTAAACTATTTTTAAATTCATCTATTGTTTTTGCACACACCATTTTCTCATCTAATTTGTCCCAACTGTCTATTACTCTGTGAGGAAAACTGTTCTTTTTCAGATCTCTTCTATAGCTGTCTTTCTTGATTTTCTTTCCGTGCCCTCTTGTATTTCTATCATCCCATTTTATCAGATTCTCTCTATCAATAATTTCTATGCCTTTCATGATTCTGTAAATAGCTATCAAATCTCCTCTCTCTCTTAATGTGTGTGTGTGTGTGTGTGTAAAAGAGAGAGAGAGAGAGAGAGAGAGAGAGAGAGAGAGAGAGAGAGAGAGAGAGAGAGAGCGCATCTCACCTGCACTCAGCACTCCGTTCTTCATCGTCTTCGTCGTCACTCGTGGGTCCTGTCGTGAACTCTTCGTCGTCGAAGAGAGAAAGGAAGGACGTGGGCGACCAGGATGTGCCGGGAGTTGAATCAGACTTAGGAGGAGACATCTGTGCTGCATATTTGGTTGCGAAATACTCTGGAATATTGAAACCAAAAGTCTTATAGTGCTGTGACTAAGTGAAGAATTTGAGGAATAAAAGCCGACGGCACCGCCGCTGCTTTGTAAACGACATGCCATGTTTGATCAAAATTTCCATCAGTATCCCGGTATTTTGAAAATATCAGCCAATACTTGGCCATACCTTTCCTTTCATATTCTAATCTAAACTTAACCCAACTTTACTCAACCTAACCAAAGTATTCTAAATCCCGAGAAACTATGACGATATCGTTGTCTCGACAGTGAAAGACCGCCGCCATTTCCCTGAGTTTTCTTAGGCCTTTGGTGTGGTTAGGTGTGATAAAGGTCAGGTGATTCCATTAGGCTAAGGGGACAAACCCAGAGTTCAACCCATTGATGAATAAAATTGTCTATGCCTGTACTAAAGGGCTTAATGAACCTACGGTTACATTTACATGCAGGGCTGTGGAGTCGGAAGCAATGGGACCTCTCGCAGTGAGCAAATTGATACCAGACACAGCCAGATTTTGTAATTCTTGCCGGAAATAAATACTTTTTTGGGCAAGTTTTATAAGCTTACAGAGGTGTATCGTTGTACATTATTGTGTCTGAAATTTAAGTCAATTAATTTCATAATTGCAAACGGCATATAGCATTGTTTGAGCCTCTATTTATAATCACTGATGATATTCGTAAAACAGCCTATAATTGTATCAGGCCAAGCAATTTGTCATTTCTACCGAGTTCAGTGGACGTATACTGATATATACTTTCATTTGAATGCACCAAGCAATAGGCAAATCCATGTAATGTATCGAAAATATAATTTTGCATCGAATACCTAATTTTTTCGGTACGATAAACTTTGTCTTTCTCTTATTTTTTCTTGAATCTGACGTGCAGTTTGCCACGGCACACGTAAAATTAGTCATATTTGTTTGAAAATAGCTCCCAGTAGATCTAAGAGGCTTTTCTTTACAAAAATGTCATTAACTTCGTACGTCCGCCACCACTGTTATTTTTTATCTCACTGATTACCTTCATATACAGGACGTGACAGTGATATCCATTATTTTTCAACACTCTCAGATAAAATGTACAAACCAAAATCAACATCCTCTTATTTTTACTGCTCATAGTTACTTCAGTAAAAATAATTACCTATTTTTAGTTTTACCTTATAATTAAATTAACAAAGCCTTATCACACACCAGTAAGTAAAAATTATAACATTAAGAGTCATGTTTTTAATTTTAAATACATTTATGCAGCAATTTATGGCGTATCTTTTTTTAAATATCGGTTTTCAAATCAGCTAAGTCACCCCTTTGCCTCGTGAAATCCGAGACAATTGAAAATTCTAGCGCTAATAGGAATCTACGAGCCTGACTGCGAAAGGTCCTTACGGTGTCACTGGAGTCGGAGTCTGTAAAAATATACCGACTCCGACTCCAGTTAAATTTACACTTTATAAGGCCTTCGTTTAGTCTGTAGAGTTATGCAATGCACACTCCTTATAAGTAGATTATATAAAAACAACAACATAATTTCATAAAATGTAATAAATCTCATCATCTTATCTTCGTGGTCATTCCACTAAACCAGTGGTTCTTAACCTTTTTTTGGCAGCGACCCAAAATTTTGCACAAATCAAGCATCGCGACCCAAGCCTACATAGATATACATTGAAATTTCAAAACACTTCGAATAAATTTTCTGCTTTAGAGTTTTTATTTAATCATGGTCTGCTTAGAATCCTAAAACTAGGCATCATGTATTTTGATTATTACAGTATATAATTATAATATATTTGTAGTGGGAAAGTAATTGTTTTCTGCAAACCCTTAGCGACCCAATAAAATGGCTATATTTACTGTTTCCTTTCAAGAAATTTGCCTAAACTTCTTTTATAAAGTATTTTCATTTTTTTTTTTGTATTTGCAAAACTATATGTGAAAAAATCTTCCATTATATATTTCTAATTATTAGGTTTATATATCCTTTACAAAGGTTATATTTCAACCTTTGTTATGAAGTGCAGTATTTTTGTTTTTGAAATGTACTTATCACTTATTTGCAAAGATATATGTATATTATGTCAAATGTCTTACATTATAGATTTTTGTTTTTTACTGAATTTTCTTCAATAAAGAGTAAAAATCAAACCATTTTGAAGGTGACACATTTCAAAAATGTTACATGTCTGGGAGAGGGGGGTCTGTAAGTATTGACAACATGGAGGTCTTCTTCTTCTTCATCTTCTTCTTTTTCTTCATCTACTTCGTGTTCTTTTTCTTCTTCTTCGCGTTTTTCTTCTTCTTCTTGGCTTTCTTCTTCTTATTCGCGTTCTTCTTGGTCTCGGGGCGGAACCCCAACACGGGATCCCTATCGTGGGATTAGAGCGCGGAATGCTGCGGCCGAAGGCCGCTGTTTGCGCAGCCAAGCCTCCGGCGAAGCCCGCGGCTTGTTTTCTTCAATATCCTTCCAAAAATGTTGTCTCTACTTTACTTATAAAGTATTAATGAAGAGGTCAAGCATAGGAAAGCCACACTATAACATATTTATTTATTCTTTGATATAAACCAGTTATAATGATATAAATCTACTCAAGAATGGAGCATATGTGTGTTGTATAGGCTTTATAAAATATGTAGGCCATAATCAGTTAATTACATGAGGAGGAGTCGGAGTCGGTGGTGCCAAAAATAGAGGAGTCGGAGGTTTTGTGTTCCAACTCCACAGCCCTGTTTGCATGCCATATTTAGGTATAGCTAACTCCCGATATCCGGAGTTCGGGGAAAGAGATTGTCGCGAATATCGAATTTCCGCGAATGTTTGTCTGGCTCCCTTCCACGACTGGCTCTAGGGCCGAGAAGTCATGTATTACATATTCAATTAGGTTGTTAGAACCTAACTTATACTTGCGGTTGATTCTAGAGCACTTGTCGTGGTTTGGTTCAGACAAGCCAGGGAAATGAGACTCACAATAACACTAAAACTAAGATTTAATGGTTACTACGCTCGGAGGTCACGGACGACGTATCGTAGAGGGAAGGTCTGGATTGAGGGCCTCATCAACTGTCGTGGCTGAGAGCGTAGGGCCACAGGAGGGAACGAGGCGACTTGCTGGAGATAACTGGTCCCGAGGCATCTTGCTGGGGAGATCTGCTGCTTGGAGTTGAGCCCGGGAGAGGAGACGGGAGAGAATTGCTCGTCTCGGCTAGGCGCCGACCTTTTAAAGGAGGCTGGTGGGAACCCGGGGACTTTCCGAGTTCCTGATTGGCTGGCCGGGAGGTCTTTGCTAACTACGCTTGCCAACTACAGCGAATATATAAGCCAAGATCGAATTGTGTGGGAGAGAGCGCCGCAGAGGTAGGGCGAGGCGCGAGTTATGTGGCAGAATCGGCTGCAATGGCGACAGCGGCGGTGGCTTCAATGGCGGCAGCGGTGAGGGCTGCAGTGGCGATGACTACAGTGGGGGTAGCGGCGATGACTGCAGTGGCGACTGGTGAGAGCAGTCCTGGGCTGGGCAGACCGGGTCTGCGAGGCTGGGCAGGCCAGGCCGGGCATGCCTGGGCGTGATGTTTAATCTGTGAGCCTTCCATCTTCCTGGTTGTCCTCACTCGGGGTCACCACTTTGTGGTGGTTTGGTTCGGTATGGACAAGCGAGGGAAAATGAGACTCACAATAACACTAAAACTAAGATTTAATGGTTACTACGCTTGGAGGTCACGGACGAGGTCTCGTAGAGGGAAGGTCCGGAGTGAGAGCCTCATCAACCGTCGTGGCTGAAAGCGAAATGCCACAGGAAGGAACGAGGCGACTTGCTGGAGAGAACTGGTCCCGAGGCGTCTTGCTGGGGAGAACTGGTCCCGAGGCGTCTTGCTGGAGAGAACTACTGCTTGGAGTTGAGCCCGGGAGATAAGACGGGAGAGAAGTGCTCGTCTCGGCTAGGCGTCGACCTTTTATAGGAGGCTGGTGGGAACCCGGGGACTTTCCGAGTTCCTGATTGGCTGGCCGGGACGTCTTTGCCGTTTTGAAATGTTGGTTACGTTTACGTAAGGACAGCCATATATGTATGTTGTGCTTTTTATTTATCTACATATAAGATTATGTATTTTGTGTTATTCCCGGCGTCTTCGTCAGATGTGCACTGTGGATTAAAGGACTGGTAGGCGTCGAAAAGTGTAGATACCGCTTTGTCGGCTCGTGCGTTCTTGGGGATGCCAACATAGGATGGTACACAGCAGGATATATATTTGAAGCGGGTGAAAATTTGAATGCTCCAAGAATTGATTTTGTGGACCAGAAGGCGGCGGGACTTGAAAGTGGGAATAGCTTGTAGAGCACCTCGTGAATCCGAGACGAATGAATGGGATGCAGAGAGGAGAGTCAAGGATAATATATAGGGCGGCGAGGATGGCAGAGTTCAGTAGTGAAGGCTGAGGCGATAGGTGACTGGAATCCGATATTGCTTCAGTTGGGGACAATGATTAGCCGTTGAATGAAAAAATATGTGGGAGAAATTCTTATTGAATGACTTTTTTTTTACATTGTCATTCTCTTGTCATATGGAGGAGCATTATACGGATCTTTGTTAAATTACATACCGATGGGTTGTAGAGGTTTTAATGGTGTGGGAGACAGGATCAATCAATTGTCCCGAGTTTCAATGAGTAGAAAGCCCACAGCGGGTGGCAACGGTTCTTGGAACCTCCCACAGATCTCTCTGGGAAGAAACTTTGGACTGTTTTTGTTGTTGTATTATTATATGGTTGTCTCTGTCACTGGCTGAAGGTGGTAGGAAGAAAAGAACAGTAGTTGTCAGCTCCCCATGTGTGAAAAAGTTTAAGAAATGTAGTTGGAGTTAATAGAGAGATCTGTGGCCCAGTCCGGAGACCGAGTGTCAGCCCCTTTAGGCTACACTTTGTGATGGAGGTAAAAGAGTCGATTGGTTTTGAAAATGAACAGCTTTGCTGTCTATCTTGCAGGATTATTACATGAAGGACCCGTTACTGTTTCCGGGAGATAAGGTTGGTAGGGGTATCCTTGATACGGACAAGATATTTTAGTGATTTCAAAGAAAAGTGAATGTCCAGGGGAGGTGTCCGTTATCTGCATACAAGCTTTTCAGTGGGCTACTGTGAAAAGCATCTGTGCGGAGACGATGGCTGGGTGTATTAGAAGAGGGGTGGATGTGGTAGAGTAAACTTGATATCGGTAGACGAGTTTGCTCTGTGTGCGGGCCTTGTATAGATTCCAGAGCGACCGTCTGTTTACCCCTTAACTTGTGCGGAATAGCTATTGTTGGAGACAGAAATCTCGTAGGCAGGATGCTTTTAGATGTTTATGAAGGAGTCCAGGTGAATCTATTGTTGAGGATCTACACCGTTCTCTTTCTGTCTTCTCATCCGATTTCTGACCAGACAAAGAAAGGGTGATGTAAAGGCCTCCGTTTTGAGTGCCCTGGACGACCCCCACCGGCCTTTCCTGGAAGACCTATGCAGAGCGTGCGATCCGCACCTTTAGACTCCACGAACTGGTTTGGGGTCGAATTCTGGATAGCCCTCATTTAGACTATACCTCCTCCCCCCTCCACCGTGGCAATCTTCATCAGGAGGAACGCTGACTGCGACCCGGCAAGATTACTGCCTATGGTCCTCGAGACTATAAGGTCCTTCACCCAACCCCCACCCACCCAGCGAGCTCGTACTACTCCTCACAGGAAGGTGTGGCACTTTTTTTTTTTTTGACCGCTGATGGGGTGACGGCATTATGGAGAATGAATGACGGCAGCTCCACTCTACAGAGCTTGCTGCCATCTCCAAAACCCTGGGTCACACTCCATTTTGGGCAGTGGGCGTCGTGATACACACAGAATCAAGGAGTGCTATTGATGTCATTCAATCGAGCAAAACATCGAATAACGTCTGCTCGACATCAATCCAGCACTCACTGACAGGTCTGCAATATTTCATCGGATCCTCAGTCATATTGAGGTTCCAGGAAACACAAGTGTTGATGATGATGCAAAGGCAGTGACGAGTATCAGCTGGATCACACTGCCCCTGGCGCCCACGATCACACAAATCAAGTGCGTCATCATCAAGATCAAATTGATGTCCAGGGTCGACCATAGCAGCCTTATTACCACTTCGGCATCAGCGCGGGGATACTACCATATCACTAGGTATGAGGACATCCACGTGCCTCTTGGTAGAAGGGCTAATCTATCTTCCGCAGGATCTGCCTTGGGTAGCAGTTGAAATGCAAAGACAATTTAGTAGGGAGTTTCAATAAGAACCACCAACGTGAGTTACCATCACTCAAATTAGAGATAAGTTTGAAAAAGATGGAACTGTTTAGAACAACCACAAGAAGCGTTCAGGAAGATCACGGATATCGACAAATCTCACAAAGGAAGAAAGAGTACTGGAAAAGTCTCAGTGAAGTCAAAGAAAGTCAGTGCGGCAAGCTAGTCGCGACGTATGTATTTCAAAATAATTTGCCTATCGCATTATGAAACGTTGTCATTGGAAAAGTTACGTTCCAAGATTAGTCCATGCTCTTAATGACGATGATCCAGACCGAAGAGTACAGTATTGCGAGTGGTACTTGGAACGATGTATCGAAAATGCACACTTTCCAACAAAGATTGTGTGGAGTGACGAGGCCACATTCAAATTAAATGGTTCAATTAACCGCCACAATTGCACTTATTGGGGACCTGAGAATCCACATGTTATGGTCGACCACCATGTTAATTTACCAGGAATTACAGTGTGGTGCGGCTTATCATCAAGAGGATTAATTGGACCGTTCTTTTTTTACGCTACTGTGACTGGTCCCGTTTACTTGAACTTGCTGCAACAGTCTGTCATGCCAAGCATTAGAGAAGACTTTGAAGATGAGGAGTTTTATTTTCAGCAAGATGGGGCACCCCCACATTACCATCGCGATGTTAGATCCTTCCTTGATGAGATCTTGCCAAACAGGTGGATTGGACGGAGGGGTTTCGTTGAATACCCTCCGCGTTCACCAGACCTCACACCACTAGACTTTTTTATGGGGATATCTAAAAGACAAAGTCTACGCTATGAGACCTGCAACAGTCGCTGAATTGAGAGCAGCCATTGAACGTGAATGCACGCAAATGCCAAAGGAATTGTTTCGTGATGTGTGCGATTCCATTGCTTCGCGTTGTCAGCAGTGTCTGGACCAGAACGGACGTCAGTTTGAAAACAGGCGGTGACAAAACAATAAAATGATGTTTGTAAATTCTATTACATTTTGAAAATTAAAATAATTTTAATAAACACCTACTTTACAATTATTTAAAGTGTGTATACATTTTTGGGACACTGTATATATATATATATATATATATATATATATATATATATATATATATGTATATATATATATATATATATATATATATATATATATATATATATATATATATATATATATATACCCACAGTTGGAATAAAAAGAAAACTTAGAAGAAAGTATATCTATATTTCGGCTAATAGCTATAGCTCTCTTCAGGAAAGTTATACTTTCTTCTATGTTTCCTCTTTATTACGACTGTAGGTTCTTCGTGATTATATTTTTACAAATGTGCTACTACATTTTGTCCAAGTTATATACATGTATGTATATATATGTATATATATATATATATATATATATATATATATATATATATATATATATATATATATATATATATATATATAATATACCGGTATATTCATGTACTGTATATAGATAGATATACTAGGACTCCCTGATAAGGAACCGAACCATGATGTCTATGACCTTTACATGCAAAAGACTGGGATGTCTCTGGTCAAACCTGGGTATGACGATCATGCGTGCCTCAAAGAATCTCTTGCCACACGTAGGAAGGGGCCAACTTTCAACATTTCTCCATTGTACACAGAACATTTACACTGGATGATGTCAATGCTAGTTGGGAGACACTCACAGAGGAACGGGACACACACAAATTTCGTGTTCTGGAAGCCCTTTTTATTCTAGAGATGCCCTCCATCAACACCATCAACGAGACCCTTCTCCTCCTTCCCACACTTAAATAACGTATGAAAAATGGTGGCATTCGTCAATAACCCACGTCGTGACAACACCGGCATCCTGCGCTGAGCCATCATCATCCAGCATCGCGCGGGATCGATTTTAAGTGTGTGTGTGTGGGGGGGGGGGTTAGAATGTCTGTAAGAAAATGAAAAGATAGTAGTGTATAAAAGAGGGCTATTGCCAAAATGCGCTTTTTCGTGAGCGATTAGGGGCGGTTGATTTGTGACTCGGGAGAAATGGGCAGGGAATTTGGGCGGCGGCGCCGACGCCTGGGATTAAAATCACCAAAAGCTGAGAAAATGGTAGAAGGCGTAGTAGTGGAGAAAGGTTGAAAAACGGAAAAATCTTTAGTGGGAGGTAAACTGAAATAAGATGTAGCATAAGAGAAAGTTAGAAAGGAAGCGAATTTTAGTCGAAGAAAAAGTACGTGTAGATGTTTGTGCATGGGGTGTGGTTATGTTCGTGAGAGGTGTGTGTATCTTACGGAAAGTGAGTAGAGTTCACTTCCCGCGTGTGGCGTTGCTGATTAACCCCAGCTAGGTAGCGCGGTCCTCATTAACCCCAGGCTGGGCTTGAGCGGTCCTGATTGGCGCCAATATTAACATCCCACGACGCGCCACCCCAATTGCGTGCTTGCCTCGCTCACAGATAGCCTACATGCAACCAATCGCCAGCTCGGTCGTCCCGCTGCCAGAGGCTTATATTGTAATCAGCGCGCTGTTCTTGTCTCTTACCAAATTATCACAAGACGTGCGCTTTGGCTGATTAATCTCGCCCCGATCCACTGACTGTACTTATAATGTTTCTTCTCCTTTTTGTATTCAGATCTGTATATACTACATGATGTAGCGAAACGTCATTTGTTTCTTCAATACACTTAGATATTCGACTGTGTTTCTCTTATGTCCTTTGGCAACATTATCTTCAACCTTCCATTAGGAAACTTAAGAAAGCTCACGCTAACTTCAACCACTGCCCTAGTGCTTTCGCATTTAACATATCGTGCATTAAGGGCATTACTCTAAATAACATATATTGCGATCACTGTGATCCTCTTCAGCTTGGTTGTACATAAGGGTGGGTGGACTTACATATACCGTGAGGGGATACATAGAGGGGACATGGGGAGGCAAGCATGGTCATGCGTGGTCCGTTTGAGCCCAGGCCATGATGACCCCAAGGTCAAATGAATAACATTGCAACTAGAGAAAATTGTTGAGTCCTCCCGATCAAACTTCCTAATCTTAATACATCAGAAGGACAATAGTTTTCCGAAGTCATTACTAGTTTGGCCGTCAATAGTATTGTACGTCAAGTTGTCTGCCCAGACCTGAAGCTACCATCCGTTGCGCATTATTTGACCCGGGGTCTATTTGACCTTGGGCTCTTTGTGACCTGGGCTCAAACGGGCCACGCATTAACATGCCTACCTCCCCACGTCCCCTTAATGTACCCCCTCCCAGTATATTTAAGTCCACCCACCCTTTTGTACAACCACGCTTTAGAGGATCACAGATAATGATCGTGAAATACTTACCTTCGAACATTTTTCCTCGGATAATGGAAAAATATGTTTAAATATATATATATACATTAAAATCAGTTAATCAGTTAATTACTGTGACCACGACCGCACTGAGCAAATCAAGGTAAGGAATCCACAACAGTTGGGAAGTTAATAATACTTAAGAAACGTAGCATCTCGATACGTCGAAGGTACCTAGATAGAGCATACAAATGTAACCTTGTCTTAACCCCTTCAACCTGACGGTATATCTAATAATTCTCTTTTAGCTTACGCTAAATGGCATACAAGTAACTATATGTGCAAATATGTGTGTGTCTGTTATATATATATATATATATGTATATATATATATATATATATATATATATATATAATATACATGTTTATGCGTACCTGTGTGTGTATGTGTGTGTGTGTGTGTAATATCAACCTTTCTCTAGAATACTCCACCCACATAGCCTCTGGTTACTGTCAGATGATTTAATTCAACTACTCTACACCTTTGGACGGTACAAAGTCCACAGGCACTCCTTTGCAGCTGACTTACCCGAACTATTTATGATATTCTGGCGGTAGAGATCGTACTCGATTTCGGCGTATGAACGAAGTGCATCAGGCAGGTTGGCTGGTCCCACCTCCAGAATCTGCCACAGCAGGTTAATGTCATCTCTACCAGCCACGATCGACGCTGCAACATAGAATGCTCTGAACGAAATATGTATGAGAGTGTGTGTGTATACACATACGTACACACACACACACATATATATATACAGTATATTATATATATATATATATATATATATGGCAGAGCTTCTAAAAATGTTCAATCTTTCTTTAACATACACAACTTGTCGGAGGGCTCGCCTAATACGGGGATTGGATGAAAATGAGACTAGATCTTCCAATGTTACGTGAAGAGTGGTCGGGGACTAGTACAGACCTTTTGAACCATCCCATGTAGCATGGTCGCTAGCGTCTTGGCCTCATGATTATCGACGCACGGGTCAGGGTTCGAATCCCATGGCAGAGCTTCTAAAAATGTTCAATCTGTCTTTAACATACACAACTTGTCGGAGGGCTCGCCTAATACGGGGATTGGATGAAAATGAGACTAGATCTTCCAATGTTACGTGAAGGGTGGTCGGGGACTAGTACAGACCTTTTGAACCATCCCATGTAGCATGGTCGCTAGCGTCATGGCCTCATGATTATCGACGCACGGGTCAGGGTTCGAATCCCATGGCAGAGCTTCTAAAAATGTTCAATCTGTCTTTAACATACACAACTTGTCGGAGGGCTCGCCTAATACGGGGATTGGATGAAAATGAGACTAGATCTTCCAATGTTACGTGAAGCGTGGTCGGGGACTAGTACAGTTCTTTTGAACCATCCCATATAGCATGGTCGCTAGCGTCTTGGCCTCGTGATTATCGACGCACGGGTCAGGGTTCGAATCCCATGGCAGCGCTTCTAAAAATGTTCAATATATGTATACCTATATATATATATATATATATATATATATGTGTGTGTGTGTGTGTGTGTGTGTGTGTGTGTGTGTGTGACGTGAGTGGCAAAGTTTATCTGTGAATACACTCAGACTAAGATTTTTGTGTTTCCTGTTCCCATTCACGTCAACATGTCAGAATGTCTCAACGCACGCGCGCGCACATGCACACACACACACACACACACACACACAAAGGATTACAAAGGCGGAGCATGCCGACAGGAGACCTTTTGGTCCACATCAAGGTCGGATGTGAAAAAAATATAATAATGATAAATAAATGAACAAATGAATAAATAAAAACTATAATAAAGTAAATAATAGTAAAATAAATGCACAGGTATAGTCAAATAATAAACAAACAGGTAAATAGTAATAATAAATTCACATAAACTAGTAATAAATGAAAATCAAACAAATAATAATAAACAAACATACAAATGCTAACAAAACAAATAATATAAAATAAATGACAGTCACTACAGCATCTTGCTTAGGTGCTTATCTAAATGATTTTTAAAACTTCGAACTGAACTACATTGCACTGCCTCTGCAGGAATTTTATTCCATTCATTAACTACACGGTTGGCGCAGTTGTTTCTACCCACTTCCGAATTAAATATATTTCCCTGACAGTTTGAGACCATTGTTTCTTGTCGGATTCTCATTCAGTGTGAAAAATTTCATATGTTTTAGTCGATTTTCGTATGATTTATTTTTTTTATTTGGAATCAGTTTTGTGTCTCACCGTTGTACTTATATATATATATATATATATATATATATATATATGTGTGTGTGTGTGTGTGTGTATATATATGTATGTGTGTGTATAAGCCTATATTGACAGGAATCGGGGAGTTCAAAGATGGGATGCCAGATATCAGGACGGTAGTGGCCACAAGCTCGGCCGTTAGACGTCAGAAAGTTGGCGATGTGGGTCAGGGACTAATTGGAGGGGATGCTATACATTATCAATGTGCATTATCAATAATGGTACTTATAGTGGGAAGAATTGGGACATAGGTAAATTAAGATTGGACGTCAAGTGATAACATGATTCCTTGAGGTGCTGTACTATGAAGGATGTCTAACACTCGTCAATGGATTTTAACGAGTATTTCTTAGGAATATAGGTTGTGATGATGCTATTGATTTATTTGGCCAGGCGGTACGTAGGGGTGGTTACCTGATATATGATCGGGTGGAGATGCTCGTTGGGTTTATGTGTCTTCACGTTGCCGCAGATGTAACCTGGAGAATATTCACCGATGCCCTATTGATGTGCTGTTGGCTGCAATGAGTTTAGTAACCATCACTTTGCGCTCACTGGTGGGGTCACAGGAAATCTTGAATTTTGTGGTGTCGGAAAGGATGTGGTCAAGCCTGGAAAAGTAGTCGTCTATGTTGAGTAGAACGTATATCATGGACTTGTCAGCTCGTCGAACTATGCGTTGTTGCGCGAGTCGAAGTCTGCTTGTTTGAGTTCCGGTGAAAGAAGGGAGCTACCTTTGTGATTACGTCTTTTCGTAGTCTCTGTTAACAGCTGGGGTCTTAGATCTGGAGAAACTGCTACTTTACTTTCTGTCTCAAGAGTAAGGAGAGGTTGGAAGATCTCAATCTCTGCGACTTTATCTGCTCTGTCAAACTTAGGCTGCAGAATACAGTTGAGGCATAGGTTGAGGGGTTCCTTTTCCGCTTCTGTCAGAGAGTAACTCGAAAGGTTGAGGAACCTTTCTGAGGGTTGGGGAGGATACAGGGGATCTCCATATAAGTGGCTCGGCTTCTTGGCAGTTTAGCTTCTCGTGATGTGACTGCGATGTTGTTGAATGTTGCCTAATGTAGTAGTAATTCCTTGTTTTACTTCTGGAGGCAGAAGAAACTGTTTAATTTGTTCATTCCGATCATTAAGTTGCTGGTGTTGGTTTCTCAGGAGTTCAGTTTTTTTGTTTGATTTGCCGTTGGATCAGTTTCTTTATTTGCATTCCAAATTCAGGGTTTCATTTCTAGCTGTAGGGTCATGAGTAGTGATACTAGTATATCTTGGCAGTAAATTTTCTTGTAGACACGTGTTGTTAAAGAACAGGGCTTAATCAGTTTCAACGGCCTTCTTAGTTGCTTCCTCCATTCATCTTATGAGTTCTTTTATTTCTAAGGGTAGATTAAATACATGTCTACGAAATCCATAGAATATTGACAAATTATAAAAATACAATACCGCGTTTTCGGTTGTTACATACTTAAGACGTGCCTTTCGCAACTGCTCCTCTTGGAACTTATCCCACACTGAGCCTTCGAGACTAAAACAAATCCTAATAAACCAAAAATATTCCAACACTGTCATAGACAAAGAAATTCACCTCTTTTTGACACGTACCTAAACACAACTCAAACAAAAACCTATACAAACCATACACAAAGTTTAAGAGCCAAATGACACCTGCACATAAAACGGACAAAAGGGTCTTAAAGGACATTATTACCGCCCAAGATTTGGCGTGGTCACTGCTGAGGAGTAAATAAGAGAGTAAATGGTTGCTGTGGAGTATTGTTATTTTTCTTTATGGTATGTGTTTTATCGGCGCTTCAATCTTTGTGGACAATCTCGCATTTTTTTTTTTTCACTTCAAGTTTCGGTGTGAAAAACAGCCATTTTTGTCGTACCTATAAATGTCAACATTATATTCGAGATGGTTTCTATGGTGGCTGTGTTTCTGTACCTTACGAAATAACTCAGCGTTGTTAAAAATGACGATGCCAGCGTGGATTTTTCTTCAAGTGAAAGGACAGGAAGAAAATTCATAATTTCCAGATTCAAGTTGCCAAGGTCTACCCGCCTTAGTCTGAACCGCGAAGCGAGGAGGTCGACCACGACATTCCTCCCATATAAGGTATTTTCTATGTGGATAGGTTAGTTTAGGTTATATCCGCTTGTAGATTAACGTTTCACTTTTTCTGGCCAGTTTCAAAACGACAGCATGAGCGTGAGTTTCGTAGAATTACTACCAATGTCATCATAATCCTTTTCTCATCTCCCACTGCCGCAATACATTCTTACCTAGCCTCCTCCACATTCAAGAATTTCCAGAAATACTCTGCCATCTTCTTACCACCTCCAATTACATTAACATGTCCTGCACCCTCTACCTTTTCTTGTACACCTAACACCACCTCTCTGAGATTCTCTTCACTTCTTTTCAAAACATTTTTTTTTTTACCGGTCAAATTCCTATTCCACTTTCCATCCCCGCCTCCTTTTTGTCTCCCTCACACTGTGTTTTGTTTCCCTTTTCTTGTATCTCTTATATGCTTCCCTAGTTGTACTTTGCAACCAATACACACACACTCGTTTCTTCTCTTCCACCACTACCTTCACCTCTTCAATCTACCATTCTCTCCCTTTCCTTTTGTTCCCATCTTCCTCGTCCCTCGTACCATCCTTGCGCACTTCATCAATTCCTACTTGAAACATGATTATTCTTCTTCTACTCCTATTTCCTCTTCATTTTTCACCACCTCCCACATATCTGTATTCTTTCTCTTTATCTTTATCATTTGATTTGTTTACTCTCAGCACTTCTCTACCTACCACATTTTTCTTTATCTACTTTTCCTACATTCTCAACTGCCTTTCTATCAAGAATGATGTGACAATCCCCCACTCTCTCATCTGAAAACATGAACGTCCAGAGGTATATAGTCCATCAATACCTTCTCAACCATCTTCCCCTGCACCGTCCTCTCCCACGTAAACCTATGCCTTACTCTCTTCTTGAACACTATGTTCTATCTAGCTATACACCAAGCCCTTACAAAGGAACCAGCCAAGTCAGAGGCATGTACCTACTCCCAACCATTCCATTCCCAACCACCACCCTTTCCTCACTCTCATCTTAGTTCCTCATGGATGACGGGTCAGAAGCAATGTAACAAGTTACAGAACATCCACAGCAAGGGCGCTTCATTTATTCGGCGACCCCCCTCTCCGAAAAAAAAAAAAAGACGGAGAGAAATCCCTTCGGGCTGAGTCAAAATATCATATACACATAAGCAACCCCTACCCCCCCTCCCTGCATAACAGCTTCATCTATACACAATCACCCTCCACTCATCCCTATCTCCTCCCTTCTCTCTTCCTTGGTCAACAGACATTCCCCTCTTGCTCAATGCCCCCTTCACACCATCCACCTCATCCTCAGTCATCCCTTCAAGTTCACTCCCCACACCTCTGCCTTCCACACCTCTTTTACTAATATTTCATCACTCATTCTTTCCATGTGTCCAAACCATCCCAATACTCTTTCATCAACCCTATCTCCCAAATCCTTTTCCACTCCCGCTCTCCTCACCTCGTTTCTCACTCTATCCAACCTTGTAACCCACACCACACTTCTCAGACATTTCATCTCAAACACATTTAAAAATTTCCTTTCTGCCCCTCTTAAATTCCAAGTCTGTCCCATACAATGCCGTCAGCACAATCAACCCCATCATACAATCTCCTCTGCATCCATTCCCAGATGCCTATTTCTCATAACACCTTTTAATCCCCTAAGGCATTTACTTGCATCTCTCAATCTACAATCTACCTCCACTCCTCCCTTTCCTGCTACATGCAACACCACATACCTAAATCTATCAACTTCCTCCAGCTTCTCTCCTTTTAGACTTCCAACTCACTGCCATCCTCTCCCCTTGTACATCTCATCACCTTGCTTTTACCCACATTTACCTTCAACTTTCTCCTATCGCATACCTTCCTAAACTCAGCCACTAACTTCCTTAATCCCTCCTCTGACCCTGCTACAAGCGCAGTGTCGTCAGCAAACAACAATTGGCTCACCTACCACCTTTCTTCATTACTTTAACCATCTCCAGTCCCCGACCCATTACTCCCTCGCCTTTACCTCCCGCACCACCCTATCCACGTACACATTGAACAGCCACGGCGACATGACACATCCCTGACGTAGTCCCACATTTACCTCAAACCACTTGTTATCTCCATTTCTAACACACTCTACTACTCTCGTAAAAACTCTTGACTGCCCTTAACAACTTTCCCCAATCCCATATGACTGCAAAACCTCCTACAGCGTTTTCCTGTCTACCCTGTCGTAAGCCTTTTCCAAATCCATAAAGGCCTAAAAAGGATCCTTACCTTTTCCTAAAAAATTATCGCGTATCTGCCTTATCACAAAAATCTGATCCACGCAACCCCTACCTTTCCTAAACCCACACTGTTCCTCACCAATTACTCCCTTTGTTCCTACCCTAATACTCTCAGTTAAAACACTCCCATAAGCCTTCCCTACTACATTCAACCAACTGATCCCTCTGAAACCACTGCACTCACATTTGTCCCCTTTTCTCTTGCAAAGTGGAACTATACAGGCACTCCTCCAGTCCTCCGGCACACTACCCTCCGTTAGACACACATCAAACAACCTCACTAGCCAGCCCACTATTATTGTTCCTTCCTTCTTCAGACACTCAGCATGACACCTATCCCCAGGTGCCTTACCAGCTCTCATCATTCTCAGAGCTACCAGCTCATCTTTTCTTATTTCTCCACGATTTTCCTCTCCCATCACCGTAATTTACTTAACATCTCCCAGTGTTACCACCAATCCCTCCCTATCCTCCTCTAATATGTTCACTATCATTAATTCTCCTACCCTAGCACTGAGATCCACCAACACCACTACATTTACATTCCACCTAAATCTCTACACATTTATATAGATTCAAAAATACTTCCCCTCCTCTTCATTTTTCTCGCTACCGGGACCGTATGCACTCACAAAAACCCATATTCCCATCCTAATTTCATCTTTGCCCACATTTTCCTCGAAGACACTTCATTCCACCACGCACTTTTATCTCTCCGGCAGAGATATTACTTCACTCCCACACTTCCAAATTCAAACTCGTCCCTCAACTTCAGCTTCTTAAAGAGGTTATCACACTTGGCTTCCACGGGCTTCATCAACGCCAACCGTTGAGAGTTCGTTCGAGTAAAAACGACTTTTGTTACAATAATAATCTTTCAAATCTCCAAATATCAAATTATCAGATGGTGAACTAAGAATTTATAAACCTATGCGAACGTTAGACATACTGTGGAAATGTTCTTAGAAAGGAGTAGACTTCTGTAAGCGAAGTCATACTCTAGTTATTCAAATGGAGGTTGGAGGTAGAAGGTGGGAGGAAAAATAACCCGGTGTGTTAACTCTTTAACGCTTATACATCTGTCTTCTCACAAACCATTAATCTGTACCACAGCCAAACATATTTAATGACCCAGTTAGGTTTTGGCTAATTTTCCTCCCAGATCCTCTCATGCCTTGACTTATCGATAAAGGGTGCAGAATCTATAGTACAATCACTTTGGCCCATTTAGTTGCCTTTTACGACTCGCATTGGAAACACGGCGACAGAATGCTGCCCCCACCACCATACAAGAGATCCTGAGAATGTAGTTATAGAAATGGTACAGGACAGGTTCAAGGGAGTAGCATAAAGAGGAAGCAGTTGCAGTACAAAATTATTAATATTCCTTTCAGAGTAAATATTTCAATGTTTTAACCTTGAGGAATCTCTAGCGTTCGTAAGGTAGCCCAAAACAGCTCCTAAAATACTAGGTGCATGGTACCATGCAGTCAACACCCCAATGCAGTTGAATATATAACATAGCATCAAATATTACCTCCACAGGTTATTAAGTGAATTTTCTTAACTTAATGGGGTCTTCAAGTCTCTCACTTGGAGTCAATTAAACCAGAGGCAGATATTGTCAATACGAATAATTACAAAATCTTGGTCTTGTGATCAGAAAGAGTGCAAGAAACAAACTCATAAGTGAAGTAGTTCAAGGAGCCAAGAAATCTATGACTGGACCTTCAGGAATGTCTGAAAATTGTACTACACAGGGACAGGAAGGCTTTCATTTCAAGCCAAAGAATAACAAACATGTTCGCCATTGCTTAAAATACTAAGAACTAATTCAAATTCAAATTACATGTGGAATTTATAAAAAATATCGGTCACACTTCAAATGAGTATGAAATAATGTTTGCACACGTCTTACAACAATAATATTTCACACAAACTTCCGAATATGGTCGTTTTGTTTTCATTACGTCAGTTAGCCGTGTCAAGCGAAATCAATTTGCAAAGTAATGGGAAAGCTACATACATTTTTTTTTATCGTATTCCGATAATATTACACAGCAGTTTGTTTACTAACAATTCCCTGATTAATGAGCTCGCTATTCAACTTACTAAAAAGTAATATCTTACTTTTGCCTGCCATTTACAAGAGAACTGAACACACCAATATGTAAACAATTCGTTTGAACTCTTTCGACAAGTTGTTATGAAATGCAGACATAATTTATAAATATTGATAAAAATCAACCATTAATAATGTAATGTAATATACTTATACGATTTTAATTTAGTAATCTTACTTTCGAAAGACCTAGAAGTATTAGAGATATATTAACGTAGACGAAAACAGTGAAATTAAATTTACCGAGTCAGTGTTAGTGTATAAACGTAATATTCAGCATTATACATACATGTATATATATATATATATATATATATATATACATATATATATATATATATATGTATATATATGTATATATAAATATAAATATATATGTATCGGATATATTTATATATATAAATATAAATATATATATATATATATATATGTATATATATGTATATATATATAATATATATATATGTAAACACACACAAACACACACACACTTCAGCGAATGGACGGCTTGGATGACGTTCTGAAGAAAACTGAAGTCTGTGGATCCCAACGCAAAGAGAAGTGCCTAGTGTTTTTGCAGGGTGGGGGGGAAATTGCTCGTGGAGTAGTGGGAACGTAGGGAAAGAGGAAAAGGGGAGGGATTACTGAGGGAAATGGAAGGAAATGAGGAGGGAGTAGACTTTGCCCAGCCAGACAAGCGAAAGGTAAACAAAAGACTGAGTGAGGATGAAATGTCTAATAAAAATGTAAAGATTAGAAGTATAGAGAGGAGCAATACAGAAGAAAGTGACGAGAATATGTTCCAGGGATTTAAAGAGGGTGGGGGGGACACAACCCAACCCCCCCGACTGATAATACTAGAGGAGAGAGTTGATAAGGTGATCGAGGACTTGGAACGTAAGTTAGGTAATGTAGACTCCATTTTCCAGAGAATTGAAAGGTTGGAACAACTAGAGAAGGCTAACAGAAACTTAACTGAAGAAATAGAGGACCTAAAAAGACAGTTCGGAAATGTAAAGGAGGAGAATGAGAAATTGAAGAAGAATAGTAATGAAAACAGAGAGAAAATAGCTACAGAAGCTAAAAATTGGAGAATAACTCAAGAAGGGAATAAGGTTTCATTCACTGACATAGTCAAACAGCAATTGAAAGAACATAATGAAGACTCAGTTATTAAAGTGATGAGACAGAAGGAGAATATAGTAAGAGAATTAGCTGACAAAAAGAAATGTATAATTATATTAGGAATGGAAGAGAAACCTAACCCAGATAGAACCGCAAGAATCAAGGAGGAAAATGAAAGAGTAAGCAGTTTATTAAAATTAGTCCAGGAAGATGAACCAGAAATTATAAAGGAAATTGAGGAAAAATTCAGACTCGGAAAATATAGTACAGATAAGACCAGACCAATTAAGATTAAATTCAGGTCACAAACAACGGCAGAGAAAATTCTATCCAATACAGGGAAACTAGCAACAAATGATCAATATAAAAAGGTATGGATAAAAAGAGAAATGAATAAGGAGGAAAGAGAGGCAGAAAAGCAGAAAAGAATTGAAGCTAAGGCAAAAAACGAGGAAAGAACGGAGTCAGAGAAAGAGAGATTCTATTGGAGAGTAGTGAACATGAAAATAAAGCAGTTCGACATACTAAAGAAAAACATAAGGGAAACAGAGAACACAATGGAAGTGGCAGAAAACTAAGAGTGTCTTACACAAATATAGATGGATTAATAACAGGATTGAATGAGCTGAATGATTATTTGAAAGAAAAAGAACCGGACATAATGGGAATTGTAGAAACAAAATTAAAAGGCCCACTACCACCCAACAGTGTAGGACATGATGCATACAATTATTGGATTAGAAACAGAGAGAAAAAGCAAGGGGGTGGAGTTATGTTCCTGACTAAGAAGGATATAAACGTGAAAGGTGTCATATATGGAAAGAATACAGTAGAGATGATTATGATAGAAGTGGAAGACCGAGATAAGAAGAGCAGAAAATTTGTGATCAATTATGTGCCTCCGAAAACAGCCTCATGGGAGGAGAGTGAATATAAAAGTATGTTAGAGGACACAAAGATAGCATTAACTAAAATAATGGAAGACGGAGGAAGAATAGTTATGATGGGCGACTTTAATTGCAAAGAAATCTGCTGGGAAGAAATGACAGTAAAGAGTGGTGATGACTCATGGGGAAATGCTCTACTTGAGATGATTACTGACCATTCAATGACACAATGGATACAAGAGAACACTAGGTATAGAAATGAAGAAGAACCATCGAGGCTAGACTTAATAATTACATCTGAACCTAGAATAGTGGACAAGATTGAATATAAAACACCAATAGGTAAAAGTGACCACATATTGATTGAACTGGAACTTAATGAAGAAAAATATATGAAAAGAAATGAACAATATAGAAAAGGAAGAATGATGTATGAAAAAACAAACTTTGATAAAATAAGAGAATTCTTCCAACAAGAAAACTGGGAAGAAATATACAAAGAAGAAACATCAGTGGAAGAGAAATGGAATATTTTTACAAAAATTTACAAAAAAGGAGTGGAAAAGTATGTCCCAAGACAAAAACAAGAAAAAGAATATGTAAAATGCTGGTACAACAAAAGTTGTAGGGAGTTAAAAGACAAAAGAGACAAAGCCTGGACCAGATGGAAAAAAGACAGAAGACCTGAAAAATGGAAAATATATACTGGTTATAGAAATGAATATGTACAAAAGTGCAGAGAGGAAAAAAGAAAATATGAAAAAGATGTTATAGAAAAGTGTAAAGATCAACCAAAACTATTCTACAGATTTGTAAACAATAAACTGAAAAACAAACAAGACTTGGAGAAATTAAGACAAGGAGGAGTTGAATACACTGAGGAAATGGAAATGGCAGAAATTATGAACAAACATTTTAAATCAGTGTTTACAAGGGAAAATATACAACCTGAAGAGATTGAGTGGAAAGAAAAAGTCCCCCCTATGGAAGAAATAGAAGTAACAAAGAATGAAATATTGACACACTTGGGTAATTTTGATGTCAGAAAATCGCATGGACCAGATGAAATAGCAAACTGGATTCTGAAAGAATGCAGGAATGAACTGGCAGACAAAATACATAGCATAATAAGCAGTTCCTTAAAAGAAGGAAAAGTTCCAGAAGATTGGAAAAAAGCAAATATAGTACCTATATATAAAGGAGGAAATAAAGAAGAACCTACCAACTATAGACCAGTCTCTCTAACAAGTACAATAGCAAAAATATGTGAAAGAATTATCAAAAGTAGATGGGTAAAACACTTGGAAAAAAACAACGTACTAAATCCAAGGCAATTTGGATTCAGACAAGGACGATCATGCGTCACCAATTTAATATGTTTCTATTCAAGGCTAATAGATATAATACAAGAAAGAGATGGATGGGCTGATTGTGCATTTCTAGACCTAAAAAAAGCTTTTGACAAAGTACCACATAAGAAGTTGCTTAAGAAATTAGAATATGAAGGAGGAATACAAGGTAAATTGCTAAATTGGATGGAAGACTTTTTGCAAGAAAGAAAAATGAGAGTAGTGATAAGAGATCAGCACTCAAAATGGAATGAAGTAATAAGCGGTGTCCCGCAGGGAACAGTTCTGGCCCCAATAATGTTTGCTATATATATTAATGATATGGATGAAGGAATTGAAAGCTATATGAGCTTCTTTGCAGATGATGCAAAATTACTGAAAAGAGTGAAAACTGAAGAAGATAGTGAATCACTACAGAGAGATCTAAATAAAGTACAAGAATGGAGTAGGAAGTGGGAGATGGAGTTCAATACAAAAAAGTGTAGTATAATGGAATTTGGAAAAAGCAAAAACAGAATAACAGGATCATATAATTTGGGAGAAGAAGGAATAAAAAGAGTAGAAAATGAGAAGGACCTGGGAGTCATTGTTATGAATAATATGTCACCTGAGAAACATATAAATAAGATTTTTGGAGAAACTTATAATTTAATAAGAACAATCAAAGTGGCATTTACATACCTGGATGAAGAAATGGTGAGGAAAATCCTAATCACCCTGATAAGACCAAGATTGGAATATGCAGCAACGATATGGTCACCAAGTACAAAAAAATGTATAAAAAAAACTTGAAAGAATACAAAGAGCAATTACAAAATTGGCACCAACACTCTCAAAACTATCATATGAAGAGAGACTACAAAAACTTAAACTACAGACACTAGAGCAAAGAAGAGAGAGAGAGGAGATTTGATAACTATTTACAGAATCATGAAAGGCATAGAAATTACTGATAGAGAGAATCTGATAAAATGGGATGACAGAAATACAAGAGGACACGGAAAGAAAATAAAAAAAGACAGCTATAGAAGAGATTTGAAAAAGAACAGCTTTCCTCACAGAGCAATAGACAGTTGGAACAAGTTAGATGAGAAAGTGGTGTGTGCAAAAACAATACATGAATTTAAAAATAGTTTAGATAAAATGAGATATGAAGACGGGACCCCACGAGCATAGCTCCCCTTCCCGTAAAATACAACTAGGTAAATACAACTAGGTAAATACACACACACACACTTTCAACGAACGGACGGCTTGAAGAACGTTCTGAAGAAAAGTGCAGATTGTGGATCCCAACGCAAAGAGAAGTGCCTTTTTGTATTTGCAGGGTGGGGGGAAATTGCTCGTGGGGTAGTGGGAAAGTAAGGAAAGAGGAGAGGGGGAGGGATTGCTGGGGAAATGGAAGGTAATGAGGAGGTGGAGGAATTGGCCCTGACGGGCCGCCGAAAGGTGGACAAGCGACCGCAAGACGAGCTGGATGATGACGACATGTCTAATAGGAATGTGAAGATTAGAGGTATAGATAGGAGCAATACAGTAGAAAGTGATGAGAATATTTTCAAGGGATTTAAAGAGGGTGGGGGGGACACAACCCCCCCCCGACTGACAAGACTAGAAGAGAAGGTCGATAAGGTGATCGAGGACTTGGAGAGTAGGTTAGGTCATATGAACACCATTTTACAAAGGGTTGAAAGATTGGAAGAACTGGAAAAGGCGAATAAAAACTTAACTGATGAAATAGAAGACCTAAAAAGACAGTTAAGAGAGGTAAAGGTGGAGAATGAGGAATTGAAGAAGAATAGTAAAGAAAACAGAGAAACGATAGCTAAAGAAAGTAAAAATTGGAAGAAAACCCAAGAAGGAAATAAGGTTTCATTCACTGACATAGTCAAACAGCAATTGAAAGAACATACTGAAGACTCAGTTATTAAAGTGATGAGACAAAAGGAGAATATAGTAAGGGATTTAGCGGACAAGAAGAAATGTATAATTATATTAGGAATGGAAGAGAAACACAACACAGATAGAACCACAAGAATCAAAGAGGAAAATGAAAAAGTAAGCCAATTACTAGAATCAGTTCAGGAAGATGAACCAGGAATTATGAAACAAATCGAAGAGAAATTTAGACTCGGAAAGTATAGCACAGACAAGACCAGACCAATTAAGATTAAATTCAAGTCACAAACAACGGCAGAGATTATCTTATCCAAAACAGGGAAACTAGCAACAAGTGAACAATACAAAAAGATATGGATAAAAAGAGAAATGAATAAAGAGGAAAGAGAGGAAGAAAAGCAGAAAAGACTGGAAGCTAAGGCAAAAAACGAGAACAGAACGGAGTCAGAGAAAGAGAGATTCTATTGGAGAGTAGTGAACATGTAACTAAGGAAGTTCGACATACAAAAGAAAAACATAAGGGAAACAGAGAACACAATGGAAGTGGCAGAAAACTAAGAGTGTCTTACACAAATATAGATGGATTAATAACAGGATTGAATGAGCTGAATGATTATTTGAAAGAAAAAGAACCGGACATAATGGGAATTGTAGAAACAAAATTAAAAGGCCCACTACCACCCAACAGTGTAGGACATGATGCATACAATTATTGGATTAGAAACAGAGAGAAAAAGCAAGGGGGTGGAGTTATGTTCCTGACTAAGAAGGATATAAACGTGAAAGGTGTCATATATGGAAAGAATACAGTAGAGATGATTATGATAGAAGTGGAAGACCGAGATAAGAAGAGCAGAAAATTTGTGATCAATTATGTGCCTCCGAAAACAGCCTCATGGGAGGAGAGTGAATATAAAAGTATGTTAGAGGACACAAAGATAGCATTAACTAAAATAATGGAAGACGGAGGAAGAATAGTTATGATGGGCGACTTTAATTGCAAAGAAATCTGCTGGGAAGAAATGACAGTAAAGAGTGGTGATGACTCATGGGGAAATGCTCTACTTGAGATGATTACTGACCATTCAATGACACAATGGATACAAGAGAACACTAGGTATAGAAATGAAGAAGAACCATCGAGGCTAGACTTAATAATTACATCTGAACCTAGAATAGTGGACAAGATTGAATATAAAACACCAATAGGTAAAAGTGACCACATATTGATTGAACTGGAACTTAATGAAGAAAAATATATGAAAAGAAATGAACAATATAGAAAAGGAAGAATGATGTATGAAAAAAACAAACTTTGATAAAATAAGAGAATTCTTCCAACAAGAAAACTGGGAAGAAATATACAAAGAAGAAACATCAGTGGAAGAGAAATGGAATATTTTTACAAAAATTTACAAAAAAGGAGTGGAAAAGTATGTCCCAAGACAAAAACAAGAAAAAGAATATGTAAAATGCTGGTACAACAAAAGTTGTAGGGAGTTAAAAGACAAAAGAGACAAAGCCTGGACCAGATGGAAAAAAGACAGAAGACCTGAAAAATGGAAAATATATACTGGTTATAGAAATGAATATGTACAAAAGTGCAGAGAGGAAAAAAGAAAATATGAAAAAGATGTTATAGAAAAGTGTAAAGATCAACCAAAACTATTCTACAGATTTGTAAACAATAAACTGAAAAACAAACAAGACTTGGAGAAATTAAGACAAGGAGGAGTTGAATGCACTGAGGAAATGGAAATGGCAGAAATTATGAACAAACATTTTAAATCAGTGTTTACAAGGGAAAATATACAACCTGAAGAGATTGAGTGGAAAGAAAAAGTCCCCCCTATGGAAGAAATAGAAGTAACAAAGAATGAAATATTGACACACTTGGGTAATTTTGATGTCAGAAAATCGCATGGACCAGATGAAATAGCAAACTGGATTCTGAAAGAATGCAGGAATGAACTGGCAGACAAAATACATAGCATAATAAGCAGTTCCTTAAAAGAAGGAAAAGTTCCAGAAGATTGGAAAAAAGCAAATATAGTACCTATATATAAAGGAGGAAATAAAGAGGAACCTACCAACTATAGACCAGTCTCTCTAACAAGTACAATAGCAAAAATTTGTGAAAGAATTATCAAAAGTAGATGGGTAAAATACTTGGAAAAAAACAACGTACTAAATCCAAGGCAATTTGGATTCAGACAAGGACGATCATGCGTCACCAATTTAATATGTTTCTATTCAAGGCTAATAGATATAATACAAGAAAGAGATGGATGGGCTGATTGTGCATTTCTAGACCTAAAAAAAGCTTTTGACAAAGTACCACATAAGAAGTTGCTTAAGAAATTAGAATATGAAGGAGGAATACAAGGTAAATTGCTAAATTGGATGGAAGACTTTTTGCAAGAAAGAAAAATGAGAGTAGTGATAAGAGATCAGCACTCAAAATGGAATGAAGTAATAAGCGGTGTCCCGCAGGGAACAGTTCTGGCCCCAATAATGTTTGCTATATATATTAATGATATGGATGAAGGAATTGAAAGCTATATGAGCTTCTTTGCAGATGATGCAAAACTACTGAAAAGAGTGAAAACTGAAGAAGATTGTGAATCACTACAGAGAGATCTAAATAAAGTACAAGAATGGAGTAGGAAGTGGGAGATGGAATTCAATATTAAGAAGTGTAGTATAATGGAATTTGGAAAAAGCAAAAACAGAATAACAGGATCATATAATTTGGGAGAAGAAGGAATAAAAAAAGTAGAAAATGAGAAGGACCTGGGAGTCATTGTTATGAATAATATGTCACCTGAGAAACATATAAATAAGATTTTTGGAGAAACTTATAATTTAATAAGAACAATCAAAGTTGCATTTACATACCTGGATGAAGAAATGGTGAGGAAAATCCTAATCACCCTGATAAGACCAAGATTGGAATATGCAGCAACGATATGGTCACCAAGTACAAAAAAATGTATAAAAAAACTTGAAAGAATACAAAGAGCAATCACAAAACTGGCACCAACACTCTCAAAACTATCATATGAAGAGAGACTACAAAAACTTAAACTACAGACACTAGAGCAAAGAAGAGAGAGAGGAGATTTGATAGCTATTTACAGAATCATGAAAGGCATAGAAATTACTGATAGAGAGAATCTGATAAAATGGGATGACAGAAATACAAGAGGACACGGAAAGAAAATAAAAAAAGACAGCTATAGAAGAGATTTGAAAAAGAACAGCTTTCCTCACAGAGCAATAGACAGTTGGAACAAGTTAGATGAGAAAGTGGTGTGTGCAAAAACAATACATGAATTTAAAAATAGTTTAGATAAAATGAGATATGAAGACGGGACCCCACGAGCATAGCTCCCCTTCCCGTAAAATACAACTAGGTAAATACAACTAGGTAAATACACACACACGCACACACACACACACTTTTGTCGGATGGACGGCGAGGATTAGTGTTCTGAAGAAAAAGTGAAATTTTCGTGGACATCAACGCAAAGAAAGTACCTGTTGTATTTACAGGGAGGGGGATAACTCGTGGTGTCGTGGGAAAGTGAGGAAAAAGGAGAAGGGGAGGGATTACTGAGGGAAATGGAAGGAAATGAGGAAGGGGAGGACTTGGTCCAAGAGGCCAGACGTCTTGTAAACAAACGAAGGACCGATGATTCTGATGGTGGGATTAACAAAATTGTAAATATTAGAAATATAGATAAGAGCAACACAATGGAAGGTGAAGATAATAATTTCCAGGAATTTAATGAGGGTGGGGGGATACCAACCTCCCCCGATTGACAAGACTAGAGGAGAAACTTGATAAGATGATCAAACATTGGGAAGACAGGTTCGGTAACGTAACCAACATTGCGCAGAGAGGTGAAAAGTTGGAAGAACTAGAGAAGGCGAACAAAAATTTAACTAATGGAATAGAAGAATTAAAAAGACAGTTAAAAGAAGTAAAAGAGGAGAATGAAGAATTAAAGAGGAATAATAAAGACAGTAAAGAGGCCATAGCAAAAGAAGCACAGGGTTGAAAAAAAATCCAGGAAAACAGTAAAGTTGCATTTACTGACATAATTAAACAGCAAATGAAAGAACAAACTGAAGACTCAGTTATCAAAGTGGTGAGACAGAAGAAGAATATAGTAAGAGACTTACCAGATAAAAAGAAATGTATAATTATATTGGGAATGGAAGAGAAACATAACCTAGATAGAACTTCAAAAATCAGTGAGGAAAAAGAAAAAGTAAGCAGCTTACTAAAATTAGTTCAGGAAGATGAACCTGAAATAATGAAACAAATTGTAGAGATGTTTAGGCTCGGAAAGTATAGTACAGATAAGACCAGACCAATTAAGATTAAATTCAGGTCACAAACAACAGCAGAGAATATCTCCAATATCAATGAGATCTTTAAAGGAACTTCCCTACATGACTGGAACCAGAATCTGACCTGGGCTTCAAACACTAGTAAGTACTTGATGGAGGCATGGCGAAGATGGATGGATATGTGCATGGTTAGGTGGCATATGACAGACACTGGTAGATCCATTGTATTATTCACTCCATTGCTAGTGCCTTTTCCTCAAGCAAAATCAAACTGCCTGAAGTTAAAACCTAAACAGTGTCAATGGAGTGAAGGGGTCAAATGGATAGCCTTAACCCCCTTGCTACAGTATGACATTAGTCAGGATGAGGCATCTAAATGGTACTATCATAAAAAAGGGTTCATTGGTAATTATCTTAATCCTTTACCTGAATTATACGGTATTATCCACAGGGCATCATCATAGCAAATGGTTCGACAGAGAAAAATTTATATTTTTACTACAGTCTTCATACTGATATAAATAGTTTGGTATTAGTGTGTAAAAGACATTATCATACTGAAAGAGTTAACCATTAACTGGGTAGATAATCCTCCTAGGTGGAATGAAACTGTCTAGTTTTCGTCAGAACAAAAGCCTTCACTGTCCATTTTTTTTTTTTTTTTTTGCTACCCAAAAAGTTAGTCAAAATATTCTAATATATATATATATATATATATATATATATATATATATATATATATATATATATATATATATATATTACTCTTTACAAGGTAGATATTCTTGTAAACCGCAGAGGCCCAAACAAACTATTCTAATGTCCAAATTTGTACTTTTGCCTCACAGAGGGTTAATGAAATTCTATTTTTTCTCTACATCGTAGACTGGCCAATATATAACCTGTCAGATGCGCTCCGCTTTGCTCTGGTGTGTCAATATGGTGGTATCTACTTGGACACTGACATGCTGACTCTTGAGCCACTTCCACTTCACAAACCTTGGATTGGACGGGAAGAAATTAACCTGCCTTGTAGCGCAGGATTCCGGTAAATTTGAGGTTTATATTAATAAAATTCCATAAATGATAATGGCAGACAGCAGTCTGTGGTCTTTACCAACCTTTGTGAAAGAGTGTATGTATGGGTGCAGGCATATGAAACTCCCTGCTCAGTGTGGAATGACATTCACATCTCTTGTAGCAGAATAAGATAATATATATATATATATGTATATATATATATATATATATATATATATATATATATATATATATATATATATATATATATGCCAACAGACTTCTCTTCCTTATAAAGGGGTGAATTTTAGAATAATAATGACAACAATGAAAATAGTAATGATAGCAATAATACATGCATACACCAAAGGCCTTTTTCTCCTTACAAGGGAGATAGAAAAAAAAAAAAAAAAAAAAAAAAAAAAAATCCCATCCATTCCATCCCCTCATCCTCGACTCCTCCTAAGACAGCACATGTACAACAAAGCCGCTACATTAAATCGGCGACCACCCCTCTCCGTCTCCTCATGCAGAAATGGAGAAGACGGGGAGAAATCCCTTCGGACTGCATCAATTTATTTTTCACACATACTCCCTCATCCCCCATCCCCCACCCAGTCCCCCTCATGCATCAGAGCATCATCCATACACAACCATTTTCCGTTCACCCCTATCTTCTGTCCTCTCCCGTCCTTCCTCATCAGACATTCCTCTCTTTCCCAATGCCCCTTTTACCCTATCCATCCATCTCATCCTTGGTTGCCCCCTCATGTTCACTCCTTCCACATCTGCCTTCCACACCTCCTTTACTAATCTTTCTTCACTCCTTCTTTCCATATGTCCAAACCATCCCAATACTCTTTCATCAACCTTATCTCCAAACTCCCTTTCCACCCCACCCCGTCCTCCTCCACACATCCTCGTTTCTCATTCTATCCTACTTAGTAACCCCTATCATACTTCTCAAGCACCTCATCTCAAATACATTCAAACTCCTCCTCTCCTCCTCTCTTATGTTCCATGTTTCTGCCCAATACAGTGCTGTCGACACAATCTCTCTTTCATACAATCTCCTCTTAACATCCATTACCAAATGTCTATTTCTCATTGCACTTTTTAATTCCCCAAGGCATTTACTCACTTCTCTCAATCTACATTCTACCTCCACCCCCACTCCTCCCTTTCCTGCCACATTTGAACCCAAGTATCTAAAACTGTCCATTTCCTCCAGTCTCTCTCCCTTAATACTCACTTCCAGTCTGCTGCCACTTTCTCCCCCTGTGCATTTCATCACCTGACTTTTACACACATTCATCTTCAACTTCAATCTTTCGCACTCTTCCCCAAATTCTGTCACTAACTTCCTCAATCCCACCTCTGATCCTGCTACAAGCGCAGTGTTGTCAGCAAATACCAACTAGCTTATCTCCCACTTTTCTCCATTTTCTTTAACCATCTCCAATCCCCGACCCACTACCCTTGCATTTACCTCTCGCACAACCTCATCCATGTACAAATTGAACAGCCAAGATGACATAACACATCACTGACGAAGTCCCATCTTAACCTCAAACCATTCACTCTCTCCATTTCTGGTTCTAACACAAGCTCTACTACTCTCGTAAAAACTCTTGACTGCTCTTAAAAGGTTTCCTCCTATCCATATATCTGCAGTACCTCCCACAGTGCCTTCCTGTCTACCCTGTCATAAGCCTTTTCCGAATCCATAAAAACCAAAGAAAAAAATCCTTACCTTTTCCTATAGCTTTCTCACATATCTGTCTTATCACAAAAATTTGATCTCCGCAACCTCTACCTGTCCTAAAACTACACTGTTCTTCTCCAAATACTCCCTCTGTTCCTCTCCTAATCCTTTCAATCAAGACCCTCCCATGAACCTCCCAACTATACTTAACAAGTTGATCCCTCTGAAACTAGTACACTCACAGATGTCCCTCTTTCCTTTGTGAAATGGAACTATACAGGCACTCCTCCAGTCCTCCGGCACTCTACCCTCTCTCAAACAAACATTAAGTAATCTCACCAGCCAGTCCACCATTACTGTACCTCCTTTTTTTCAAGATATTCTGCATGACATTTATCCAACCCAGGTGCCTTACCTACTCTCATCATCTTAATAACTGCCTTCACCTCATGTTTCCTTATTTCTCCTCAATTTTCCTCATTCATCACTGTCATTTTCTTAGCACTTCCCACTGCAGCTACCTTTCCCTCCCTATCTTTCTTTACATTTAGCAACTTCCTAAAACATTCTGTCCATTTTCTTCTTACTGCCTTTTATTTCATTATCATCTCTCCGTGTACACCTTTTACCTTTTCTTCTCTACCTGATTCACCTCCTCTTCCTCTTTTAATTTCCTTCCACATTTTTTTATTACTTTTAAAAATTTCTGTCTGAGTTAAGCAGTAGTCGTCACACAGTTGAGCAGTAGTCGTCATTCAGGTCAGGTCAACCGGGTAGCTGCTTCAATTAGCGATATGGCGAGTGGTTGTGTTACCGTGTTCAGCGCCGATGAGGTACAATATCTACTCGATAGAATTGAAGCCTTGGAGGATGCTGTAAAGTGCCTTAAAGAGGAGAATCGAGTTCTCCGCTCGAAAGCCTAAAATACGGAAGACAAAACTAGCTATGGGCTTGGATGGAAAACGGTGAAAAATAAGATGCGGAATAGTGGAAAAAAGTCCTCACCAGCCCCACTCGATTGCAAGAACTCGTTTCAAGTACTAGCAAATCTGCAGGAAGAAGAAACAAATTAAATTCAAGAGAAAAAGGGAAGGGCAGACGCTGGATTCATACTCACAGGTAAGATTTAGGTTGTAGGAGACAGTCAAGTGAAGTACTTAGACAGGGCTTTCTGCGATAAAGATAGGAAATATAGGACGCAGGTGTGTTTCCCAGGCGCGGGGATAGGAGATGATAGAGATAGGATTGAAGAGTGTTTAGTAGGGGAAGGTAAGGACCCTGTAGTTTGCTTAAGTGCCGGGGGCAATGATATAGGTAAGTTAGGGAGTGAGGAATCGTTTGCGCGGTTCCGGGATGCGTTAGATAAGATTAGAAAAAGGGGAGGTGTTACTGTTGTATGTAGAATCCTTTCGAGGGATAGAGTTGGAACCATGTGGCATTCCAGGGCTATTGCAATGAATTGCAGGCTGACAAAACATTGTAAGGCCAACGGATGGGCATTTGTCGACAACTGGAACCGCTTTTATGGTAGGAATCATCTATATACTAGGGACGGGGTGCACTTGTCGCCCAGAGGATTTCGGCTCCTTGCTGAATCCCTTGAGCGAGAAGTAGGCACCCTACAGGGTTTTTTCGGGTAGATTACGTGGGAGTAGGGGGGGGGAGTATCGGAATATAGTTTAGGCAATAGAAACAACTTAGAGAGGGACTGTGAAAAGAATCACCATAGCAGGTGGAGGGAAGATAAACTTAAATTTTACTATACAAATAGCAGAAGCATAATTAACAAAATTGATTTGCTGCGAGGTAAAGCATGCGTAGAGAATTTCGATATTATAACTATTACTGAGTCCTGGATCAGCATGACTGATAAACATTTCCGTCCGGAAATCGAAAGAGAGGGATATAAATTTTTTCACAAGGATAGGATTTGCAGGAGTGGGGGAGGTGTAGCACTTTTCGTTGAAAATACAATAAACTGTATTATCAACAATTCGATTAAGGAAGAGGACTGTACGGAATCCATTTGGGTAGAGGTTATAGGCAAGAATAAGAAAGTTATTATTGGCGTCTTGTATAGACCTCCTAACCTCAGCATTGAGCAGACTGATCCCCTGATTCATGAAATTCACAGAGCGTCCCAGTACAAAAAAAGTTGTGATCATGGGAGATTTTAATTATAGAAACATTTACTGGGAAATTTTGATAGGAGATCACGAAACAAAGAAATTCCTAGATGTGGTATAGGATAATTTCCTAAAACAAGTGATTACGGATCCTACGAGAGAAGAAAATACTCCGGACTTAGTTTTAACTAATAATGAGCATCTAATGAGTAACGTAAAAGTGGGAGACAGTCTAGGCTCTAGTGATCATCAAGAAATAAGATTTAATATTGTTTGGGAAGAATTAAAAAGTACGAATAACGTCCAAGTACCAGACTTCAGGAGAACAAACTTTGACAATATAAAAACCTATTTGAAATTGAATATGAAATGTCATGCGGACGTTGCGGACGTTTCGGACATTGTCGAGTCTCGGTGCGTGACCGGGGGTCAGGTCATGACCAGGGGTCGGGTCACGGAGGGTAATATGCATACCTTGGGTCAGGTCATTTGGGGGCGAGGGCTCAACAGATAGGTCAGCGATTTGGATGAAATGTATAGCAATCTAACTGATTTAATTATTAATGCACAAAATACATTTATCCCCCTGAAGTCAATACGGAAAAATAGTAATACTCCCAAATGGATGACGGACAGATTGAAACATGAGATCGGAATGAAAAGAGGACTTTACGTAAAAATAAAAAACGAGGAAACACACCTTAGATCAAGATATAACGAAATGGCAAAGCTGGTTAAAAAGAATACACGTACAGCGAAACGTAATTATGATATTAAGGTTGCTAGGCAAGCAAGATCCAACCCAAAGGGTTTCTTTCATCTCTATAGAACAAAAAATAAAGAAAGAATGGGACCAATAAAAAACGATGAAAATGTCATGATAGAATTGGAGGAAAAATAAGTGAGGAGTTTAACAATTATTTTCTCTCAATGTTTACTAATGAGAGGTTAGATAAAGTACCTGACTGCGATTCGATTTTCAGAGGGGATGAAGAAAGTAGTCTATCCAATATCAGCATTAGTAAAGTGGAAGTAGTCAAGCAGATTGAAAGACTTAAAGCTACAAAATCGCTGGTCCAGACGAAATTTTTCCGAGAATGCTAAAGGAGTGTAAATTTGAAATCTACGACCAGTTAACCGAAATATTTAATAAATCAGTGGACACTGGTTTTGTGCCTACTGCTTAAAGGCAAGCAAACGTTGTTCCTGTTTTTAAGAAGGGAGCTAGATCGTCTATATGCAACTACAGGCCAATCAGTTTGACATCGGTTATAGGAAAAATGCTTGAGTCAGTACTAATAAATAGACTCAGAGAACACATCAAAAGACATAATTTAATTCGTGATTCACAGCATGGTTTCTCCAAGGGTAAGTCATGTGTGACTAATCTTCTATCCTTTTACACTAAAGTATATAAGGCGTCAGATAACAATGATAATTACGATGTTATTTACCTTGACTTTAGCAAAGCGTTCGACAAGGTGCCACACCAGAGTCTACTAAACAAAATCAAAGCCCATGGCATAGGAGGAAAAGTGTTAGAATGGATTAGAGCTTGGATTAGTAACAGAAAACAGCGGGTCACCATAAATGGAGTAAAATCTAGGTGAAGCAATGTTACTAGTGGGTCCCCCAGGGCTCGGTTTTAGGTCCCTTGTTGTTCATTATGTACATAAACACCTTAGACGGTGGGATAAA
>NC_134777.1:3065268-3075268 GCF_046742065.1 Oratosquilla oratoria
AACAACAAGAAAAACAACAATAACAACTGCGATTGACTTAAGCGCGTTTAGTCTAGGTATGCATTTTGTTTTTATATTTGTGATGTGTTTGTTTGAATAATACGGATGTACGTATACTACACGAAGAATCTTGTGTGTGTGTGTGTGTGTGTGTGTGTGTGTGTGTGTGTGTGTGTGTTATAAAGATGTTGTTGATAAAATGGTGTGGTACATATTTGTCTTCTGTTGTCCAGTTGATGAAAAGTGTGTCTGTGGATTTGGTTAGAGCTATTTTGAGTCTATTTGTAGAGAAGCAGGTGTTGAGTGTATCGAGGTATGGCTGTAGTATTTCTGTGGTTTTGTCTGCATTACGATGCGTACATGTAATTGTTATAGCATCTACGTAAGAAGAGACTTGCATTTCTGGAGTGTGGGGTGAGGGTATATCGTGTATGTACAGATTAAAGAGTGTGGGGGGACTGAGCCCTGAAGTACTCCGTTCCTAAAGTTTCTGGTGTGCCATGAATTTTCATTATATGAAACAAAAACATTTCTGCTTGCCATATAATTGGGCAGCCATATTTTGGTATGATTGTGCATATCTGCGTTGCATATTTTGTTTGTGAGATTGTATTATCGGATGGCACCAAAAGCTTAATCAATTTCTAATGTTATAAAGTGTTCTGTGTGGAGGCTTATCTGAATTGACGCCGTCAAAAACTCTCTGTGTAAGTTCAATCAGAAGAGTTTTTGTGGAGTGTGTTGGTCTAAAACCGTGTTGTGCATTGGTAAGGGGGGTATGTGGTGTGACAAGTTATATTATGAGGCGTTCTATGACTTTGGAGGGGATGCATAGAAGTGTGATTGGGCGGTGTGCTAACAGCTGTGAATTTGTTAAGTTTGGGGGTTGTGATGATTTTCCTAGGTTTTTAGAAGTGTGTGATTACGGGTGTTGTTCATGATGATCAAGGACTCAAGTTGTGACTGTAAATCAAACCGCCTGCCCATGTCTGGGTTGTTGACAGACTAGGCCGACGACTTGGCGTTCAAGTCACCACCTAGGTTAAGGTTTGAGATGGTTGAGGTTAGGCCTGAAGTTATTGGGAACTGTGGAGGTATGTACATGTTACATATTGTGATTGTGGATTTGTTACCTATTCAAATTTGGATTGATTGGGTTTCGTTGATGTTATTTGTGGGATAGAGGAGGGATTTGATGGTGGTGCTGTTTCCACAAAGTAGATGGATTGGTTGATCAGTGTGATGAGTCCAATGTTGTTGCCGGCGGTCCGTTCATGTCTGAAGGTGGTGAAATTATGAAATTATAGTGTTTTATGCTAAGCGCTGTAGTTCTGTTTCATGTATAATGCCAACGTGTATGTTGTGTTGCTTAAAAAAAAGCCATGTTTGCAGGAATTTATCATATAGATTCAGGAAAAATGACTGATTGATTTATATCTATGATGAATATTGTTTGTGTACAGAATTACAGTTATGCGTGGGGAATTTTGATTGATTTACATATTTTTCAGTTCAGTTACCCTACTTTTGAGTTACTGTTGAAAACAAGACTCCCACTTGAAAGGAAAACTTTCCCTCCTTTAATAAAGTAATGTATTCTTTCAGAAAACTTGTTTAAGTGCCAAGTAATTGTATTGATGATGAATTTATCGTCTGTGACATCATATTGCTAAGTAGTATATGTTTTCCAAAACAAAAAGTGTTTCTTCTTTATAAACAGTATGGCTTATTGTTTTCTATCAAGAAAAGTAGAATAAACACATATTAAATGCTTTTTCATTATGGGTATTGTTGACCAATTGACTAAGTTGACCAATTCCAAGTAAACAAAAATATGAGCTAGCTTCGTTTAAAAACGAATTCGTCTAATAGAAATGTCTTTAAGTGGAGGCTTGACAGAGGAGAGAAAATATTCATTCAGATTTCTTATTTACTCAAGTGAAAACGAACATGTACATTTTCTTTTACATCACACCAGATCTCAAAGAAAATATCTTTAAGGGCTGCCCTTAATATATAATTAATCATGTGGTCTCCAAATACATATTCTAATTCAATTGTATGCAAGTGCTATGTTTCCTGAAAATAAGCGTATAATTTATACAAAAATGTTACCGAAGTGGTAGACGTGAGAAATGATCATCAAAGTTTTGTATCTCTGCCGCTTACCTTCAAAAAACGCCGATATCTTCACTTGCATCTACAGGTGCAACCCAAAACACAAACATTCAGTCTTCGGACCAGGGCTAACGTTGAATGTATTTCCTGACAAACGGCTACTGTTCAATTCATTATATTTACTATAATCGGGTGACATGGAAACAACCCCACATGAATCCAACACAGTAATCGGAAGATCTATGGGAGAGCTAAATTACTGTTGCTGTGATGTTTCAGTGAGTGAAACCTGAGACAATATTTGTTTTTGTTAGTATACAAGAAAACAGTTACACTTTTGGGGTCGCATCACTTATACTCCGTTTATCATGCACATTTTCAAATGTGTCTGTGGTTCCAACATGGGCTATCACCTTCTTGAATACTTCACGAAATCAATGCATTTGTTTAGATTATTTGATCTATTAATGCCCTTTACGGCTGGCATCCCCACCTTTTTTTTTTTTTTTTTAGCTGTCTCACGTCTTACCATACAATAATTTATCCTCTTCTTCATTTCACTAGCCTTAGGCACAAGCTGGGTCAAACCTGAGTTTAAAGAGTTAAAAATATATCCTATTTCTTCTGAGTTTCTGGAATAGTCATGAATTCATTCCAGTCCCCTAAAAGAGGAAGAAGAAGAAGAAGAAAAGTTTTCCCAAATTAGTTTCTTTAATCTATTTCTATCTTCAATTCCAACCAAAATTCAAGCGCTAAATGATCATGTTTTCTTATGGGTTATACTTCAACGACCTATTAATACTAGGTTGTTGTATAAGTGCTAAAGTGTCTTCTACTCTTACTCATGTCACGTCTTGTATCAACTGGATCATTGCGCTCTGAAGTATATGTATCATATAAGTTCATATGTTTGCAATATGAAAAGGTATCAAACCATTCCATAAAGTTGGTGTATCTTACTTGACAATAAATGACAAATGATGGTTAGAATTTACTTTGGAATGCACTAAAAATACTCCAGCAACTTGATGCGTTTGATTTGCCAATGAAGAATAGCCCTGTCTTCACAAACGCTGCTTGACTCAGAGGAAATATAGTGAAGCACGATGCTTCCACAGCAGGGTCCAGCCAGCACCCGAAACTAGTTTACTCCCATCGCTTCACCGTATGGCGACGCCCCCACCCTCTTCACTTACTCATATATAATTATGAAGCCAATGAGAATTTCCTTTCAGCCTGTATCACCCCTGTATCCATCCCTATTAATTTTCCATTTGCTCCTATATCTTACACTCTCTCTCCTGTGTCAAAGGTGTGTGAAATCGCCATTGTTGTTTAGTATATATGGATGGGGTAGTAAGGGAGGCACGTGGAAGAGTGCTATGCAAAGGTTGGAGAGTGGGGGTAGAGGAAAGTAGGAGGTGAGATATTTGCTGTTTAAGAATGATACTATGTTTGTCGGGGATTCTGAGGAGAGGCTGAAGCAGTCGGTGACTGTTTTTGGAGGTGTGTGTATAAAAGACGCATATTTTTTTTTTTTTTTTTTGTAAAGTTATTGTTCCGAAATTTAGCAATTGTTTTGTTTGGTGATTGATCAGTGGGCTATCCATGGGAATTTTGTATTACATCATTCTCATAGTAGTTAATATTTATATTGGTCTTTTAAACTGAAGTGTGAAAGTTGAAGTTGGGGCGTAAATTTGAAGGACGGCAGAGCAGTCAAACCAGTTCCCCATTCCACAAGACGATATCACGCTCTTTGTAAATGCCATGTGAATTGCTATGGAGAGAAAGGACGGGAAAGAGATTATGGCAAAGATTTTGAACACGAGACAATGACTGATTCCTGCACTACATAGCCAGGCTTGCCCTCTTTCACGGAACATTCAGTGAACGGGTAAGTCGGGCATGCAACCACCACTATATTATTTCTGCAAATACCTCTCAGTAGAAGTAAGGATCTCGACTTCTGTGCTAAAGAAGAATAATTTATTTAAATTAGGTTTAACTCTGTGGTTCTTTCAGGGAACCACCTTCAATATATTACTCACTATATATATATATATGTATATATATACACATATATATACATATATATATATATATATATATATATACACACATATATATATATACATATATATATATATACACATATATATATATATACACACGTGTGTGTGTGTGTGTGTGTGTGTGTGTGTGTGTGTGTGTGTGTGTGTGTGTATGTGTGTGTGTGTGTGTGTGTGTGTGTGTGTATTTACCTAGTTGTACCTAGTTGTATTTTACGGGAAGGGGAGCTATGCTCGTGGTGTCCCGTCTTCATATCTCATTTTATCTAAATTATTTTTAAATTCATGTATTGTTTTTGCACACACTACTTTCTCATCTAACTTGTTCCAACTGTCTACTACTCTTTGAGGAAAGCTGTTCTTTTTCAGATCTGTTCTATGGCTGTCTTTCTTGATTTTCTTTCCGTGTCCTCTTGTATTTCTATCATCCTATTTTATTAGGTCCTCTCTATCAATAATTTCTATGCCTTTCATGATTCTGTAAATAGTTATCAAATCTCCTCTCTCTTTTCTTTGCTCTAGTGTCTGTAGCTCAATTTTTGCTAGTCTCTCTTCATATGATAGTTTTGAGAGTGTTGGTGCCAATTTTGTAATTGCTCTTTGTATTCTTTCAATTTATATATATATATATATATATATATATATATATATATTTATATATATATATATATATATATATATATATTTTGTACTTGGTGACCACATCGTTGCTGCATATTCCAATTTTGGTCTTATCAGAGTGATTAGTATTTTTCTTCACCATTTCTTCATCCAGGTATATAAATGCCACTTTGACTGTTGTTATCAAATTATAAGTTTCACCAAAAATTTTATTTATTTGTTTCTCAGGTGACATATTATTCATAACAATGACTCTCAGGTCCTTCTCATTTTCTACTTTTTTTTATTCTTTCTTCTCCCAATTTATATGCTCCTGTTATTCTGTTTTTGCTTTTTCCAAATTCCATTATACTACACTTTTAGTATTGAACTCCATCACCCACTTCCTACTCCATTCCCAGATTTTATTTAGATCACTCTGTAGTGATTCACAATCTTCCGTGTTCACTTTTTTTAATAGTTTTGCATCATCTGCAAAGAAGCTCATATAACTCAATTTCTTCATCCATATCATTAATATATATAATAAACATTATTGGGGCCAGAACTGTTCCTTGTGGAACACCACTTATTACTTCATCCCATTTTGAGTGCTTGTCTCTTATCACTACTCTCATTTTTCTTTCTTGCAAAAAGTCTTCCATCCATTTAAGCAGTTTGCCCTGTATTCCTCCTTCAGTTTCTAATTTCTTAAGCAACTTCTTATGTGGTACTTTGTCAAAAGCTTTTTTTAGGTCTAGAAATGCACAATCAGCCCATCCATCTCTTTCTTGTATTATATCTATTAGCCTTGAATATAAACATATTAAATTGGTGACGCATGATCGTCCTTGTCTGAATCCAAATTGACTTGGATTTAACACCTTTTTTTTTTGTTTTTTTTTACCCACCTACTTTTGACAATTCTTTCACAAATTTTTGCTATTGTACTTGTTAGAGAGACTGGTCTATAGTTGTTAGGGTCTTCTTTATTTCCCCCTTTATATATAGGTACTATATTTGCTTTTTTCCAATCTTCTGGAACTTTTCCTTCTTTCAAGGAACTATTTATTATGCTATGTATTTTGTCTCTTAGTTCATTCCTGCATTCTTTCAAAATCTAGTTTGCTATTTCATCTGGTCAATGCGATTTTCTGACATCAAGATTACTCAAGTGTTTAATTATTTCATTCTTTGTTACTTCTATTTCTTTCATAGGGGGGACTTTCCCTTTCCATTCGATCTCTTCAGGTTGTATGTTCTCCCTTGTAAACACTGATTTAGAATGCTTGTTCATAATTTCCGCCATTTCTATAACGAGGCCCCGCCCGCGTTAGTATGCGAGTTCCACGGAAGGGACGTCAATCCGGTCCGCGGCCCCGACCGCACCGCCGCGACCGTCCGTGAGGACGGCGGGCGGAGGGCAAGGAGGCCTCGCCCAGTCCAGACGGCAAGCCCGTGCCCGCTTCCCCCACAGGCCCGACTGGCCCGACCCTCAGAGCCAATCCTTTTCCCGAAGTTACGGATCTAACTTGCCGACTTCCCTTACCTACATTATTCTATCGACTAGAGGCTATTCACCTTGGAGACCTGCTGCGGATATGGGTACGGGCTCCCCCGAAAAGTTAACCCCTTCCCCCGCTATTTCAGGGACCGGCAAAAGATCGCGGTACTCAGGACGCCGCAAGACCTTCGACGCTCTACGGGTTTGATAAGGTCCTCTCGCCTTGCAAGTAGCTTCCAGGGCCAAGACCTCTTAAGCAGAAAAGAAAACTCTTCCCTGGACCGCGGCCGGCAGCAGTAGGTTTCCTCCTGTCGCCAGGAGTACCTTTAGGCGAGGGGTAACACCGTCTCCGGGTGGAGGTTCCGGAATAAGAACCGGATTCCCTTTCGCTCACAACCGTCCGGCCGCATAGACCGCGTGCGAGTGAGTGCGGTTGGTCACACTCGCCTCCTCCCCTGCTGCTGCTGGGGAGGAAGAGGCAAGGCCGGGGGTGGCTGGGTGGCTGGGTACCGGGGCCGCTGCTGGCTGGCTGGCTGCTTGCCTGCCCGTCTGCCTGTCTGGCCTGCTGTCTGTCTGTCTGGCCCGGTGAGGGCCGTGTTTCAAGACGGGTCGGGTGGATTGTCGACCTACACGCCGCTGAAAAGCGCCGCTGTCCCGGCGAAGGAGGCGCCCGCCGACTCTCGGGTCGGCGGGCACTTGCGGTTACGACCGTCGCGGGGTCGGCCAGGTCACCGAGGGCTCCCCATCTTGTGGCGATGGTTCCGCCCACCCGGACCTTCGGCAACCCCACAACGGGTTGCGGCGTCCTACTAAGGGGGATATACGCCCGTCGGCGCCGGTCGAGCAGCGGGAGCGCCCCGGGTAAAAGGGTCCCCGCACCACTGCACTCCGACGCCGTCGGACTGAATCCCCTCGTTCGACCTTCGAGGTTCCACCCGTTTTCCTCTTAACGGTTTCACGCACTCTTGAACTCTCTCTTCAAAGTTCTTTTCAACTTTCCCTCACGGTATTTGTTCGCTATCGGTCTCGTGGTCATATTTAGCCTTAGATGAAGTTTATCATCTACTTTGGGCTGCGTAAGTAGGCAACCTGACTATACGGACGGGGCCGTCCGACCGCCCGACTCCTAATCCCCGTACGGGCCTCGAACCCTCTGTGGGCAGTGGCCGCGTTCAAGTGGACTTGGGGTCAGAGAAGGCCCCTCCGGAACGCGACATTCCTCAGACGCAGCCGGCGAGGCGAGCGAGGTTCCGCGCTGGGCTCCTCCCAGTTCAGTCGCCCTTACTGGGGGAAACCCTGCTGGTTTCTTTTCCTCCGCTTATTAATATGCTTAAATTTGGCGGGTGTTCTCACCCGAATCGAGGTCGGCATTGTTGGCTTGACTAGCCTGCGTTTACGACGATGGCTGGTCAAGTCCTTGAACCCGTCCTGGTCCGTCTAGAGGGGTTAGCCGCCCTCCGGACGAGCAGAGCCCTGCACTCTGCCATGCCATCCTCTCCCCTTGAGGCCACGCACCGCCCGACTGCTTGCTACTGCGGGGAACCGGACGGCCGGCAAACGGAGGAGGGAATAAGAATAAGGGGGCGGGGGGGGGCAGATCGAGGAGGGTCGGCTGGGGGTGGAGGAGAGTCATCCGTCCCTTCCCATCCCTTGCCTTGCCTTGTCTTGCCTCGCCTCGCCTCGCCTTGCTTTCCCTCACTCCCGTCCGGCCCGCTCCTTTACCAGTCGGCGGCGGGCGAGAGCCCAGGGCGCACGCCCAGGGCGCACGCCCAGGGTCCCAACTTCCGATATTCGTCTATCCGTCTGCCGGGACCAGCGGGGGCGCCTCGCTCGACAGGAGAAACGCCGATGGCTGGCCGGCCATCGGCACTCCCGGACCCGGCTGACCCTCTTTGGGAGAGTTCCTTCCCGGTCGTGATGGTTGTGGGAACCGACCCTCGATCGGGTTGGACCACGGCACTCTTGGCCGCGGCCGCCATATGCGTTCGACAGGTTGATGCTCATTGTATCCTGCAATCCATACGCCGACGCGCCTTTTGCTGCGTTCTTCATCGACCCACGAGCCAAGTGATCCACCGTTAAGAGTTGTCTCCGGTTAACTGGAGGGCACCTAGGTTCCATGGTCCCGTCCCGTTGAACCTCCTGGAACCCGCAATCTGCTTGGGGTTTAGATTAAGAAAAGAGTGAGGAGAGCCCTCGGAACAGCGAAGGTGGAAGCCTGCTACCCGCTACTGCTGCTGCTTCCTGCGACGCCTTTTGGAGCGAACGGCTTCGGCCGGCCAGCCTGGAAAAGAAAGAAAACCAGGTCGGCCGGTCCTTCCGGCACGGCGGCGGCGGCAGAGGGCAAGCGGCGTGCCCATCTACCTGCCTGCCTAACCACCTACCTACCTACCTACCTACCGGGGAGGAGCAGGTCCACAACCATCCCTCCATGGGTGACTGGCATGCCCGGGCCAGGCCAACCCAGGCCACGGGCAGCACCCTTCGAGTGCGTTTTCCTCTGCTCTCTCCGAGCAGTTCGGTAATGATCCTTCCGCAGGTTCACCTACGGAAACCTTATTACGACTTTTACTTCCTCTAAATGATCAAGTTTGGACGTCTTTCCGGCAGCCCGGGGTGACCCGTGAGCCACTAGGGGCGCCAGTCCGAAGGCCTCACTAGATCATTCAATCGGTAGTAGCGACGGGACGTAATCAACGCAAGCTGATGACTTGCGCTTACTGGGAATTCCTCGTTCACGGGGAAAAATTTCAAGCCCCAATCCCTATCACGAAGGGGTTTCAACGGGTTACCCTCTCCTTTCGGAGAGAGAGGATACGCTGATCCCTTCAGTGTAGCGCGCGTGCGGCCCAGAACATCTAAGGGCATCACAGACGCCGCTTATCCCTCTAAGAAGGATGCGTCGGACACATATGGTATGAGATCCGTCGACTAGTTAGCAGGCTAGAGTCTCGTTCATTATCGGAATTAACCAGACAAATCACTCCACCAACTAAGAACGGCCATGCACCACCACCCACCGAATCAAGAAAGGGCTCTCAATCTGTCAATCCTTCCGGTGTCCGGGCCTGGTGAGGTTCCCCGTATTGAGTCAAATTAACATGTTCTATAGGGTGCATTAGCTTTTTCTTTCATTCCATGATGAGTTATGTAAAGGATTATTATTTTCAGTATGATTTAACATGTTCTGTTCTTAGTTATAGTATTAATTGTTTAAATGTATCTGGATTCTTGTAAAGAGAGGACCACAATGGAAATAAATTTCATATGCTTTATTGTGTTAGCCTAGCAATGTCATATATTGTGTTTTTATATCTCTGTATTCTATTGCTAGTAAACCTATATATCTATTTACTTTCGATAGAAGTAGAAGAATTTTCATTGTCACTGAGAAATGTTCAGTTTGTGTTGACTCCACCATGTTCGATTTGACATTACACGATAATACGTCATCAACGGAAGATGGTGCAGGCGGTGATTTTGTTTTTGTTTTCAGACAATCGATGTTAGGGCAGAGTAGAGGTTAAAAAAGAGCTTGGTATCTTCAATTAATGGGGCAAATTAAAAAAAAAAATCTAATTGTTAGGGCAGAGTAGAAAAAAAGAGCTTGGTATCTTCAATTAAAGGAGGAAATTAGAAAAATCTAAATGTGATTTACCATACAAAAAAGAAAGAAGGAAAAAGAAATGCTGATCACTTTTAACTT
>NC_134777.1:3080268-3082768 GCF_046742065.1 Oratosquilla oratoria
GTGTGTGTGTGTGTGTGCGCGCGCGCGCGCGCGTGGTGAGTGTGTGTGTGTGTGTGTGTGCGTGCGTGTGTGTGTGTGTGTGTGTGTGTGTGTGTGTGTGTGTGTGTGTGTGTGTGTGTGTGTGTGTGTGTGTGTGTGTGTGTGTGTGCATGCGCGCGCGTCCCTCTTCCAATAATATTGGAGAGAGATCATTTCATGAAAATTAGGGGGAAGAGGGACGCATTGGTTTGGCTACGTAGACGACGTCCCAGTCATTGCTCCGGAGAAAACCATATTCAATACTAAACTCAATAGGCTGAACATTGTAGACAGGGATATTCGGTTTACAGTGAAACACGAGGTAGACCAAAATTTACCTTTCTTAGATGTAGTGATTTGGAGAAAGGACAATGGTACGGTGAGTTTCTCGGTCCACAGGAAAGCAACAAATCAATATTACCTCATTCACTACTTTTCGGCATACAGTGAAAGGATAAAGAGAAGAGTAATAATTGGATTTTTTTTTCTCAGAATGTTACGGGTATACAGTGAGGAACATATAGACTGAGAGGTCAACTACATTTTCAGTGTTCTCAGGACTTAAATGTTCAGAAGGGTTACTCAATTGTTTAAAGAAAATAGCGCTTAAACAATGGAAAAGAAAAAGGATGAGGTAAAGGAGACTAAGGAAGGTGATTTTATTGTGGTTCCCAACTCCAAGTACACAGAAGAGTTTCTTACAAAAAGTATCTTTTTGGGTTGTATTGGAATAAGACTTCCTGGCCCTATGTTGTGGTTTATCTATAACATATTTTGGATATTTCAAACCCGATGCAATGTCATATATTTTTCCTATTTCTTGGTCTAAAAATTCTGGACTACAAATTCTATAAGCTCTTAAAAACATGGATGAAAAAACAGAAACCTTAGTATTAATATGATGTGTAGAATAGAAATGAACATATGACAAAACATTGGTTGGTTTCCTAAAAATGTCAAAACTAAAACATCTATCTTTTCTAATAATAGAAACATCTAAAAATGGCAATTTGTTACCTTGTTCAACCTCAATTTTAAATTGAATAGAAGGCACTAAGTCATTTAAATTAGTAAGAAAATTGTCCAAATTAATATCAGTAGGCCAAATACATAAAATGTCATCGACATATCGATACCAGATGACTTTACGGGGGAGAATACAAGGTAACAATTCCCTTTCAAAGAACTCCATATACAAATTGCTTAAAACTGGGGATAAGGGGTTTCCCATAGCCATGCCAAATTTTTGAACAAAAAATTCACCATGAAAAACAAATTTAGAGTTAACCACATAAAGTTTAATCAAATCGATAATAATGTCTACAGGTAAGGGTAAATTATGTGAATGAAGCTCTTTTCTTAGAAATTCAAGCAAATGAAAAACAGGAACACATGTAAATAAAGAATTAACATCAAAACTAACTTGAAATCATAAGTAAGGTCTAGACTATTAAGTTTGCTGATTAAATCTTCGTTGTTCTTAATGTGAGAATGAGAAATGGATCCAACAAGGGGACTCAGAATGGACACTAGCCATTTAGATAATTTATAAGAAATGGAGCCAGTAGAGCTGATTATAGGCCTAATAGGTTGACCAGGTTTATGGGTTTTAATCAACCCGTACATGTATGGTAAGGAAGGTGACAAAGTAGAAAACTGTTTAATGAGTAAGTCATTCCCTTTCAAAAACTTTTTAATATTCTTATTAAATTCTGCATTAACTGACTCAAGTGGATCCTTTTGGAGCTTAGAATACGTGACTTCATCATTCAACAAGTCTTTCACTTTGTCAACATAATCAGCTTTGTTCAAAATAACCAAACAATTACTTTTGTCCGCTTTCGTGATATGTAAATCTTTATAATTTTTCAATTCTTTTTCATTTTTCAATTGAAAAATATTTTTTTCTCTCTTTTTTAAAGGAATATAGTTAGCCAAGTACCTAGAATGATAGGGTATCAGAATATATTTGTTTATGGAGGTCTATCTCCAAAACCCTAGGAGGAGTTCGTGAACAAACAAATAATCAGACAGACAGACAAAAGCTACTACTTTATTATAGTATATATGTATATATATATATATATATATATACATATATACATATGTATATATATACATATATACATATGTATATATATATATATATATGTATATATATATATATATATACTAGCCAAATTAACCGCGCGTTGCTGCGAATTCGTGAATAATCCCTAACCTAACCATACCTCATCTAATTTTAACACTTAACTCTAACCAAAATATTTTTTGGGTGGAAATGAAATACAGCTCTAAACACTCCCCCTCCCCGGTGTATGCCCCTCCCCCGAAATTTGGGAAACCCTAGTTTGAAAATACATGCATACACAAACACAAATATCATACGTACACATTTTTTTGCGTGCGTGTGTGTGTGCATGTTTGTGTGTGACAATGAATGTCTTTAGCTAAAAGGTGAAGATATGTATCTCGTTTATCT
>NC_134777.1:3085268-3097768 GCF_046742065.1 Oratosquilla oratoria
TTATTATAGTAGATACAAATGAAAGATAGTTATCCAAGTACCATGGGTTATAAGGTTTCAGAATATATATGGTTATAGGGGCCTATCTGCAAAAACCTAGGAGTTCATGAATAATCGCTAAACTAACCATACCCCACCTAAGTTTAACCTTTAACCCTAACCAAAATACTTTTTTCTTTCGAAATGAAATATAGTTATCTAAGTACCTGGAGTGATAGGGTATCAGAATATATATGTTTATGGGGGTCTATCTCCAAAACCCTAGGAGGAGTTCGTAAACCAACCAACCAACCAACAAACAAACAAACAAACAAACAAACAAACAAACAAACAAACAAACAAACAAACAAACAAACAAACAAACAAACAAACAAACAAACAAACAAACAAACAAACAAACAAACAAACAGACAGACAGAAAATGAAATATAGTTATCCATCTACCTCGTGCTATAAGGTTTCAGAATATTGATGGTTATAGGGATCTATCTGCAAAAGCCTAGGAGGAGTTCGTGAATAATCCCATACTTAACCATATCTCACCTAACTTTAACCCTTAAACCTAACCAAAATATTTTTTTGAAATGAAATATAGTTATCCAAGTACCTGGAGTGATAGGGTATCAGAATATATATGGTTGTAGGGGTCTATCTCCAAAACCCTAGGAGGAGTTCGTGAACAAACAAAGAAACAGACAAGCAAACAAACATACAGACAGACAAATGAAAGATAGTTATCCATGTACCTTGGGTTATAAGGTTTCAGAATACGAGTATATATAGTTATAGTCGTCCATCTACAAAGACCTAGGAGTTAGTAAATAAATCCTAACCTAACCATACCCCACCTAACTTTAACCCTTGACCCTAACCAAATTTTCAATGAAATATAGTTATCTAAATACCTGGAATGATAGGGTATCAGAATATATATGGTTATGGGGGTCTATCCTCAAAACCCTAGGAGGAGTTTGTGAACAGACAAACATACAGACAGACAGGGGCTACTACTTTATTATAGTCCATATATATATATATATATATATATATATATATATATATATATATGAATATATATATACATATATATATATATATATATATATATATATATATACATATGTATCTATACATATGCAAAAAAACACTAGGAAAATAACAGAAAGGATACAGAGCACTTTCGTGTATTCAGACATTTTCAAGGTATAAATACAGAAAAAGAGACAAGGATATATACTCAGAGGGTAGGGCAGATCTCTCCACGTGCCCTATGGGCTCAGAGTCCCGAGGTTTACAATTTTTCTTAATAATAAATTCATCCAATCTCTACAGTCTATGACTTAGATTTAAATTATCAACAAATGTATCCTTGATTAGACTGGATTCTATGATATTTCTATTCAAATAAGAATTACTCCTAACAATTACTTTAGCTTCATCCCAATTAATACAAAGGATGAAATCCCTAACATGGACAAATAACGCGTTGGACGTTTGGCCACTTCTAACGCTATACTTGTGTTGCTTTAATCTAACATTTAATTCCTTTCCAGTCAGACCATTATAGCATTTGTTACAATCTTTACATGGAATTTTATACACACAACCTTCCTTATTTTCAGGGGAATTTTTAATTAAAAGACTTTTGACTGTGTTGGAGTTCCTAAAAATGACTTCGATGTTGAAATTCTTAAGAATATGCGGTAATTTAATGAAGTTATCATGATATGGAAGAACGAGAAGATTTTTAGAATTAAATGTTTCTTTAGCTTTATCATCAAAATAAGACTTCCTAGCCATTTTTTGAGAATTTTCAATGAAATAATTGGGATACTTTAATTTTGATGCTATATCATTTATTCTTGAGAACTCATCATCCAAAAACTCCGGACTACAATTACGATAAGCTCGAAGGTACATTGGTGATAACACAGATGCCTTAGTCCTGTAATAATGAGAAGAGTAAAAATGAAAATATGAAAGAACATTGGTGGGTTTTCTATAGACATCAAATTTGAAAGACCTTTCATTTCTGTATATCAACACATAAAGGAAAAGTAATTGGTTATTTTGTTCTATTTCCATAGTAAAATTGATAGAAGGGACTAGGGTGTTAAGCTGTGACAGGAAAATGGACGGATCAACATTAACAGGCCAAATACACAAAATATCATCAATGTACCTAAACCAAGTAACATTTTGTGGGAGAATCTTGGGTAACAACTTTGTTTAAAAAATTCCATATAAAGATTGCTTAGAGTTGGAGAAATCGAATTACCCATTGCCATACCAAAATTCTATAAATAATATTTGCCATTAACATAAAATAAGATTCTAAAACACATAATTTGATTAGATCAATAATGGTGGCAGTAAGCAGTGGTAAACCAATTTTCTCCAATTCTTCTTCCAGGTACACTAATAAATCAATAACGGGAACACGGGTAAATAAAGAAGTAACATCATAACTAATAAGAATGAAATCATGGTCAATATTAAGGTTATTAAGTTTGTTAGCTAAATCTACATTGTTGTGTATGTGGCTGTGGGAAATTGTCCCCACTAGAGGGCTCAAAATGGACATAAGCCACCTGGACAAATTGTACCCAGCAGATCCTCGGGAACTTGTAATGGATCCCACAGGGTTGTTGGGTTTATGTGTTTTAGTTAACCCATACATGTATGGAAGTGATGGTGAATTCGAGGAGAGCTGCCTGATCAAAAGGTCGTGTCCTTTTAAAATACTTTATTTGCTAGTACATTAGCTTTACCGTGAGCAAAATGGAAGGTGGGCATGAATTTTTTTATGGTAAGATTCCAACGTGCTAATTTGCCTGTAAGATTTTTCCTTTAATTAAAGAGGTGTAGAATTGGTTGATGATCTATGTGGATGTGCATCTCATAACCAAGTATGGTTTCTTTGAAGCGTAAATTACAGCTAGAGCCTCTCTTTCCGTTACCGAATAGTTTTGTTCATGCTTGTTGAGTGTGCGGCTAGCATAGGCAATTGGTCTGAGTTTCGTGTCGTGTTGTTGCATGAGGACTGCGCCAATGCCTGTATAGCATGCGTCCGTGTGAAGTGTGAAAAGAAGCTTGTGGTTTGGAAAAGCAAGGGCAGATGCCGTAGTTAATGCTTGTTTTAGGTCATTGAATGTTTTCTCTTGGTCAGGTGTCCAGTTAAAGTGAGCCAAAGGTGCTTCTATGCCAGCGTAACCTTTGATAAAATGTCTGTAAAATCCTGTTAGACCAAGGAATGATTATATGTGATCAACAGAAACAGGGCGTGGAAATTCCATGACTGCCTTGACCTTGTCCTGGGAGGTTAAAATTCCTTGAGAGCTAAGGACGTGCCCTAGGAAGCCTATTTCCTTTTGAAGGAATGAGCACTTCTTAAACTTCAGTTTGAGTCCTGCCTGTGCTAATCGTGAAAGAACGGTATCAAGTGTGTGTAAGTGTTCACTAACAGATTTGGAAGTGATGATGTCACTGAGATACATGAAAACTGAATGTCCTATGAGTCCTACAAGTATTGTGTGCATGAGCCGTATAAAAACAGAGGGTGCTGAAACGAGACCCATAGCAAGGCGTTTGAATTAGTAGTGTCCGTTGTTCGTGGTGAATACTGTTAGAAGTCTAGACTGTGTCAAAGGGAATCTGGAAATGTCCTGACATAAGATCGAGATTGTAAAAAATGTGTTGTTTGCACCGATGGAGTTTGAGAATGTCGTGTAGATGAGGGAGTGGGTGTCTTCCTGGGATAGTGAGTTTGTTGAGTTCTCTAAAATCAACAACTGGACGGAAGGAACATTCTTGTTTGGGAACAACAAAAAGAAGGAAATTTCATTCAGAGTTTGAAAATTCAATTATGTCTTGTTAGATCATATTTGTGATGAGATTGTCTACAATCTTACCTTTACTATGTGGTAATCTGTATGCGGGAATGTAAAGTGGTTTTGCGTTTTCCCTAAGGGGTATATGATGCTAAATAAGGTTTGTTACTCCAAGGGGTTCACCTGGCAATGCAATGGCATGTCTAAATTTGTTGCAAAGGGTAAGTCTGCTTGTGCATCAGGTAAGTGTATTGGGTTGAATGTCTTCCTGTGCCTTGAGCACGTCAGAAGTAAGGGTGCACACTTGTGAAGTGAGAGGGTCGTCGTCCATGACTTTTGTACGTGATGGATATATTAAGAAATCACAAATGTTTGTGCCAACTGTGAGATAGAGGGGGTCATTTGTATTAATTGCAATCAATATATAATTGTGACCCTTGTATGATGTAGAGCTGATGGCGGAAAATAGGGAGATACCATTTACGTTGCTTGTGTCTAGCATATAGATTACATCGGTGTTTGGTGCTTGGAAGATGCGTACGTGTATTTTGATATACTCATGAGGGAACAACGTTTTTGAGCTGATGATAACCGCATGGGTGGGTGTGAAAGTGGATAACACTTGTGAGACTGGGGCGGATTAAAGGTTGAACTCTTCTATGAGGGGTGAGGTGTCTGTCTCAGACAATTCTCGTCGGTGTTTAATTACTGCTTGGTTTTCTGTTTTCCCGATTTGGACACTTGTGAGGCGTTCTTACATCTGTTACGTCTTGCATACGTGTGTACAGTTGTAGGCAAGGAAAGAGAAGGTGGTAATGGCGTTGCTGAGCACGTGTCTGAGTTGTTTGTGTTTGCTTGCTTGAGCTGGATCACCTGCTTTTGTTTATACTTTGGGTGGCTGGAGGATGCAAGGTAGGAATGAAATTGTTGGCTATATGACAATATTGTGTTGCTGCATCAAGGCCAAGCCTATGAGGATGTCAGCGGGGAAACGTACCTCAGCTACGTAGACAGTAAGTGGAATGGGTGGGCAGTGATCTTAAAGGCAAATATCCAATGAGAATTTTCCTAGAATAGGGAAGGGTACACCAACGACGTTAGCTAAGTGTATATCAGGGGTCTCTAGGATGGTGACTTTCGTTCTAAACGGAGTTTGCCAAAGGTGAATGTGGACATGATGTTTACAGGAGATCCAATGTCTAGAAAAATAGTTCACTGTTATTTGCGGTCGCCTTGAATACCATGGAAGGTGAGGAAGTGTCCGCTTTGGTTAGGGTGAGCACAGGTAGGGTTGGTGAGGTAAGGTCCTTGTATGTGACACCTTGTGTGAGATTACGTGCTGTGCTTGTGTTTCTGAGCCATGCTGAATGTATGTTATGCGCGTCTCTGGGAGGGGCGTTGTGATGAAATATGTTTTTGTCGTCTTTGTGCTAAGAGGACGCAGCATTATTCACTTGTGTGGTAACATTTAAAGTGTTGCTTGCTGTTGCGATTTGGCAGGGACGGCTGTCTGTAATAGCATCTGCTTGTGCTTTGTTCTGGTTTGTTGCAGTATGTGCAAAAGAAGGGTGTTCGTGATGAGGAGCGCTGGGGTGAGCGTTGGCGGGTGCGAGACATCTGTCTTGACCTCGTGTTATGTGACGTAGATGGTGTTACGTGTGCTACTGTGTGGGTAGGGGTGATAGGAATGGATTGATCAATTGTTTTGTCTGTATCAGAGAATTTCCTGGCAAATTCTCCTAGGGTGGTGCCTGGTGTGAAGGGAATTGTGCCAGCTTTTTGTAGTGTGTCTGGGTGTAATTGTGAAAATAGGCTGAAAAACCTATGAGTGATACTACGTGTTCCAGTAAGATTTTGTCATCCGTAACCCAATCTGAGTTTTTGAGGCTGTCTCTGATCTCATTTCATTTTTTAAAGGTAGAAGTGATTTTGACCGCTCTTGCCATTCGTCTTTTTGCAGCGATTTTAACTCCTGCAGAAGTAGCCGACGCCATCCAGGTGATCCGTCTTCAGCCGGATGGCATGGCCACTCTTGAGTCTCAGGGGCTCTACAAAGGCGTCCTTGACCGCGAATACAAGGTCGACTCCTTCACCTTCTGCGCGAGGATCAAGTTCTTCTACCTCCACAATCGAGGAACTTACTTTCAGTTGACGGATACTGTGGAGGATATGACCTCAATGCTGAAGGGAGGTGAGATTATGGGAACAGCAATCATTCGGGTTTTCAAAGAAAATCGTAGGATGATAATGGAAATGAAATGATTATGTAAACGATGAAAGATGTGACAATAATAATTATTACGACTATACTGAGGCTACTACCATTACTACTTCTACTACTACCACCACCACTATCACCACCACCACCAGCAGCACCACCACCACTACTACTACTACTATCACTACTACTACTGCTACTACTACTACTACTACTACTACTACTACTACTACTACTACTACTACTACTACTACTACTACTACTACTACTACTACTACTACTACTACTACTACTGCTATCGTCATTGTTACTAAAGCAAAGGAAAATAGTAACCATTGTATAGCCTAAAAAACACACACACACACACACACACACACACACACACACACACACACACACACACACACACACACACACACACACACACACACACACACACACACACACACACACACACACACACACACACACACACACGCACGCACACACGCACACACGCACACACGCACGCACGCACGCACGCACGCACACGCACGCACACGCACACACACGCACACACACGCACACACACACACACACACACACACACACACACACACACACACACACACACACACACACACACACACACACACACACACACACACAAGCGAATATTTTCACCCTTTTGGTGTCTTTCCCTCCAGAGCTCTGGCCGGATCGTGTTCGTCCTGTGATCTCTCATCGCTGGAACTTCCAGCTTCTGGAGGAGAAACTGCGCGCCTACAGGTGAATCGGGCAAGACCTCAGGAGTCACCCAAACGACATCCGGGAGGAGGTCGCGCAAAGCTGCCTATAGGATCAGTGCTTGACGGCAGTTACCGTTGTTGCTCTTTCCCTCTTTATCTGTATCTGTATCTATCTCTCTATCTATCTTTCTCCCTCTTATTTCTTATCATTTTCCCTTCCTTTCCCCCTTCTCTCTTTCAGTAAAGGAACAAGAGAAATCTATGGCTGGTTGGCCGCTAACTGACGAATTTATTGGGTGGTCTATTGGAGTCTTTCGGGGTCTGTTGGTTTCTGTCGGAATCTGTCGGATTTTATTGGATTCTGTCAGAATCTGTCAAAGTCTATCGAGTGTTCGCCTAATATTTATTTATTTTTTCCAAAGGTTTCCACTTCAGAAAAAAAAAATCAGTTTCATGGAAAGTTTATAATATTTCCAACGTGGCTGAAGGCCACTCACTATGTGGTCAAGTGTGTGTGTGTGTGTGTGTGTGTGTGTGTTGTATTTACCTAGTTGTATTTTACGGGAAGGGGAGCTATGCTCGTGGGGTCCCGTCTTCATATCTCATTTTACCTAAACTATTTTTAAATTCATGTATTGTTTTTGCACACACCACTTTCTCATCTAACTTGTTCCAACTGTCTATTACTCTGTGAGGAAAGCTGTTCTTTTTCAAATCTCTTCTATAGCTGTCTTTTTTTATTTTCTTTCCGTGTCCTCTTGTATTTCTGTCATCCCATTTTATCAGATTCTCTCTATCAGTAATTTCTATGCCTTTCATGATTCTGTAAATAGCTATCAAATCTCCTCTCTCTCTTCTTTGCTCTAGTGTCTGTAGTTCAAGTTTTTCTCCCCCCTCCACATGATAGTTTTGAGAGCGTTGGTGCCAGTTTTGTAATTGCTCTTTGTATTCTTTCAAGTTTTTTTATACATTTTTTTGTGCTTGGTGACCATATCGTTGCTGCATATTCCAATCTTGGTCTTATCAGGGTGATTAGGATTTTCTTCACCATTTCTTCATCCAGGTATGTAAATGCCACTTTGATTGTTCTTATTGAATTATAAGTTTCTCCAAAAATCTTATCTATATGTTTCTCAGGTGACATATTATTCATAACAATGACTCCCAGGTCCTTCTCATTTTCTACTTTTTTTTATTCCTTCTTCTCCCAAATTATATGATCCTGTTATTCTGTTTTTGCTTTTTCCAAATTCCATTATACTACACTTTTTTGTATTGAACTCCATCTCCCACTTCCTACTCCATTCTTGTACTTTATTTAGATCTCTCTGTAGTGATTCACAATCTTCTTCAGTTTTCACTCTTTTCAGTAGTTTTGCATCATCTGCAAAGAAGCTCATATAGCTTTCAATTCCTTCATCCATATCATTAATATATATAGCAAACATTATTGGGGCCAGAACTGTTCCCTGCGGGACACCGCTTATTACTTCATTCCATTTTGAGTGCTGGTCTCTTATCACTACTCTCATTTTTCTTTCTTGCAAAAAGTCTTCCATCCAATTTAGCAATTTACCTTGTATTCCTCCTTCATATTCTAATTTCTTAAGCAACTTCTTATGTGGTACTTTGTCAAAAGCTTTTTTTAGGTCTAGAAATGCACAATCAGCCCATCCATCTCTTTCTTGTATTATATCTATTAGCCTTGAATAGAAACATATTAAATTGGTGACGCATGATCGTCCTTGTCTGAATCCAAATTGCCTTGGATTTAGTACGTTGTTTTTTTCCAAGTATTTTACCCATCTACTTTTGATGATTCTTTCACAAATGTTTGCTATTGTACTTGTTAGAGAGACTGGTCTATAGTTGGTAGGTTCTTCTTTATTTCCTCCTTTATATATAGGTACTATATTTGCTTTTTTCCAATCTTCTGGAACTTTTCCTTCTTTCAAGGAACTGCTTATTATGCTATGTATTTTGTCTGCCAGTTCATTCCTGCATTCTTTCAGAATCCAGTTTGCTATTTCATCTGGCCCATGCGATTTTCTGACATCAAAATTACCCAAGTGTGTCAATATTTCATTCTTTATTACTTCTATTTCTTCCATAGGGGGGACTTTTTCTTTCCACTCAATCTCTTCAGGTTGTATATTTTCCCTTGTAAACACTGATTTAAAATGTTTGTTCATAATTTCTGCCATTTCCATTTCCTCAGTGTATTCAACTCCTCCTTGTCTTAATTTCTCCAAGTCTTGTTTGTTTTTCAGTTTATTGTTTACAAATCTGTAGAATAGTTTTGGTTGATCTTTACACTTTTCTATAACATCTTTTTCATATTTTCTTTTTTCCTCTCTGCACTTTTGTACATATTCATTTCTATAACCAGTATATATTTTCCATTTTTCAGGTCTTCTGTCTTTTTTCCATCTGGTCCAGGCTTTGTCTCTTTTGTCTTTTAACTCCCTACAACTTTTGTTGTACCAGCATTTTACATATTCTTTTTCTTGTTTTTGTCTTGGGACATACTTTTCCACTCCTTTTTTGTAATTTTTTTTCAAAATATTCCATTTCTCTTCCACTGATGTTTCTTCTTTGTATATTTCTTCCCAGTTTTCTTGTTGGAAGAATTCTCTTATTTTATCAAAGTTTGTTTTTTCATATATCATTCTTCCTTTTCTATATTGTTCATTTCTTTTCATATATTTTTCTTCATTAAGTTCCAGTTCAATCAATATGTGGTCACTTTTACCTATTGGTGTTTTATATTCAATCTTGTCCACTATTCTAGGTTCAGATGTAATTATTAAGTCTAGTCTCGATGGTTCTTCTTCATTTCTATACCTAGTGTTCTCTTGTATCCATTGTGTCATTGAATGGTCAGTAATCATCTCAAGTAGAGCATTTCCCCATGAGTCATCACCACTCTTTACTGTCATTTCTTCCCAGCAGATTTCTTTGCAATTAAAGTCGCCCATCATAACTATTCTTCCTCCGTCTTCCATTATTTTAGTTAATGCTATCTTTGTGTCCTCTAACATACTTTTATGTTCACTCTCCTCCCATGAGGCTGTTTTCGGAGGCACATAATTGATCACAAATTTTCTGCTCTTCTTATCTCGGTCTTCCACTTCTATCATAATCATCTCTACTGTATTCTTTCCATATATGACACCTTTCACGTTTATATCCTTCTTAGTCAGGAACATAACTCCACCCCCTTGTTTTTTCTCTCTGTTTCTAATCCAATAATTGTATGCATCATGTCCTACACTGTTGGGTGGTAGTGGGCCTTTTAATTTTGTTTCTACAATTCCCATTATGTCCGGTTCTTTTTCTTTCAAATAATCATTCAGTTCATTCAATCCTGTTATCAATCCATCTATATTTGTGTAAGACGCTCTTAGTTTTCTGCCACTTCCATTGTGTTCTCTGTTTCCCTTATGTTTTTCTTTTGTATGTCGAACTGCTTTATTTTCATGTTCACTACTCTCCAATAGAATCTCTCTTTCTCTGACTCCGTTCTTTCCTCGTTTTTTGCCTTAGCTTCAAGTCTTTTCTGCTTTTCTGCCTCTCTTTCCTCCTTATTCATTTCTCTTTTTATCCATACCTTTTTATATTGATCATTTGTTGCTAGTTTCCCTGTTTTGGATAGAATTTTCTCTGCCGTTGTTTGTGACCTGAATTTAATCTTAATTGGTCTGGTCTTATCTGTACTATATTTTCCGAGTCTGAATTTTTCCTCAATTTCCTTTATAATTTCTGGTTCATCTTCCTGGACTAATTTTAATAAACTGCTTACTCTTTCATTTTCCTCCTTGATTCTTGCGGTTCTATCTGGGTTATGTTTCTCTTCCATTCCTAATATAATTATACATTTCTTTTTGTCAGCTAATTCTCTTACTATATTCTCCTTCTGTCCCATCACTTTAATAACTGAGTCTTCATTATGTTCTTTCAATTGCTGTTTGACTATGTCAGTGAATGAAACCTTATTCCCTTCTTGGGTTGTTCTCCAATTTTTAGCTTCTTTAGCTATTGTCTCTCTGTTTTCATTACTATTCTTCTTCAATTTCTCATTCTCCTCCTTTACATTTCTTAACTGTCTTTTTAGGTCCTCTATTTCATCAGTTAAGTTTCTGTTTGCCTTCTCTAGTTGTTCCAACCTTTCAATTCTCTGGAAAATGGAGTCAACATTACCTAACCTACTTTCCAAGTCCTCGATCACCTTATCAACTCTCTCCTCTAGTCTTATCAGTCGGGGGGGGGGTTGTGTCCCCCCCCACCCTCTTTAAATCCCTGGAACATATTCTCGTCACTTTCTACTGTATTGCTCCTCTCTATACTTCTAATCTTTACATTTTTATTAGACATTTCATCATCGCTCAGTCTTTTGTTTACCTTTCGCTTGTCTGGCTGGGCCAAGTCTACTCCCTCCTCATTTCCTTCCATTTCCCTCAGTAATCCCTCCCCTTTTCCTCTTTCCCTACTTTCCCACTACTCCACGAGCAATTTCCCCCCCACCCTGTAAAAACACTAGGCACTTCTCTTTGCGTTGGAATCCACAGACTTCAGTTTTCTTCAGAACGTCATCCAAGCCGTCCATTCGCTGAAGTGTGTGTGTGTGTGTGTGTGTGTGTGTGTGTGTGTGTGTGTGTGTGTGTGTGTGTGTGTGTGTATGTGTGTGTGTGTGTGTATTTAACGGTGTACTAATACCCTCATTCTTCCACAACCAGGTGGTACTTCCTATGTTTCACGTATGACCACTTAGCCGCCCTCATCAGTACGTACCTGGACGGCATTCTCGTATACTACACCGAGTACGACACAAAACGACAGGTTTACGGTGACTACGCTCGGGTTGGCCAATCCGGGGAACTCTATGAGAGCTACAGTGGTGATGTATCACAGGTAGGTGATCATGGTAATGGTGACGGAGGAGATCGTATGGGCCGTGATAGTGGGCGGATGATGGTAGTGGTGATGGTTGTGGTGGTGATGGTGGAACAGTGGCTTAAAAATAATAGAATGGAAGCTTCGTCCCAGACATGAACAATGACGTTACTCATACCAGACAATCATTAATAGAAAAAGTATATATAGTATTGCCATATGGACAAATCGTTCCACTTGAAAACATCCCTAAAATTTTGGGCCTCACATTTGTTAATCATATGACTTTCATCCCCTATATCGAGGGGGTATCGAAACTGGTTCTTGGGAGCATCCAAAAAGGCATGCTGTAAAATATTGAATTAGTATTTTGTGTAGGATTTATAATTTATTAATTTATTTACTAGAAATAAAAGTAAAAAGAGCCCCAAGAATTCAGCTGTTTTTTCATAGCCATCCTGTTTTTTCTCTCTTTTTTATACAGTAAATTAAAAGTTACAATTCGGGAGCTGTAGGCTAACATAGAAGAAGGGATAACAGGTTGACTTGGATTTGAACTCTGGGGTAACAGGGCTGAAAAATGTTAAGAACTACTGGTCTAGGATATCTAAGACACATTCAGATTAGTACCCGGAACTCTTTTATGCAGATTACTGTAACTGCTTCAGGTGAACGTCTGGGACTACATCCTTGACCTGGAGACCATCCGGGAGCTTTCGGCATGCAAGAAGGACCTACAGGGGAACTACATCTCTTGGGACGTGGGCTGGACACTCCAGCAGGCCACCGACTACGACGTCCCCCTCGAGCATTTTTGCCAGAGGGACGAAG
>NC_134777.1:3107768-3110268 GCF_046742065.1 Oratosquilla oratoria
CATGTATCATACTGTCATTAGCACTTGCAAATGAAAATTAAGTATTACGTATGTTTTTGAATGTTGGTACTAGATTCTTACAAGTCGGGTTTCTCATGCTCTAATTAGAGCCCTCAGGGAACATCTCTGGCTTGATAATATATAATATTTTCCAACAGTTACCCCGGGACTCGAAACGGAGCCTCGCTTGACGCTAGGTCAAAGCTATACCGACTGAGCTAATGTAGCTTCAAAAGTCTCTATCTTGGAGCTGATCCAAGTTCCAAAGAATCTATGTAGACTGCTAACTGCCGCCTTTACTTAATTTTCACCCGACCTCAACACATATCCAGTGGTGAGGCTGGCATGAATCCTTGATGGGCTTTCGTTGTTGTAAATACCTGAAGAGAATCGTCAGCAGCGGCGTATATCATCCCAAGTAAGGACGGCAAATGGCAGTCTACTTGGATTTTTCGGGAGTTAGATCAACCCCAAGTTAGAGACTCTTGAAACTCCATTAGCTCAGTCGATATAGCTTTGGCCTGGCGTCAAGCAAGGCCCTGGTTCGAGTCCTGGAACAACCATCGGAAATTATTTGGGATGACATACGCCGTTACTGGCGACTCTCTTCAGGTATATATATATATATATATATATATATATATATATATATATATATATATATATATATATATATATATATATATATATACAGTAGAAGCCCGATTTAACGAATCTCAATTTAGCGGAAGCTCAAATTAGCGAACTGCAAATAGCAATAACGAAAATGCTCAACTTAGCGGAAATGGTCCGCTAAGTTGACCATTTTCCGCTAGCTGGCCAGACGCGCGTCTACGGAAATAGCTCAATTTAGCGGGAACGGTAAGCTAAGTTGAGCATTTTCCGTCAACTGGCCACATGCGTGTCTCAGAGTCCAATGTTACCAGATGTTACCAGATTGTGGTGGTGGAGTCAAGGAAAAATTTATAATTTAGTACTTTGGAGGTGTGTATATATATATATATATATATATATATATATATATATATATATATATATATATATATATATATATATATATATATATACGTACTATGATATATATACAATAATATATAATTCAGTATATGTATAAAGTATAATTGTAGCAGAAATATATTCAAGTAGAAATAGAAGGTATAATAGGAAAACAAAATAATGAAACAGAAAGTTGATAGGAAAATTCAAAATCAGTACGCGAAAGTAATCACCACGAAAAACGCTTCTATAACAACGAACTACGTTTTCTGCAACAACACAACAATAACGCTCACTATCCAAAAAACAACTGTCCAGTCCTATTAATCGCTAGAATTATGTACATCGAACCAAACACGAAGCTATGACTAATATTCCGTGAAATTCACAGACAGCTCATATCATTGTTACACGACACACACACACACACACACACACACACACACACACACACACACACACACACACACACACACACACACACACACACACACACACACACACACACACACACACACACACACACACACATGTTGCAACAAATTACTGCACGTTGCTGTTCGTTTGCAAATTAACGATTGTGCTCCCTATAATTCATTTACAATAATATATATATACTGTATGTGTGTGTGTGTGTACACTAGGGAATTTTTAGGTACGTATCATTTTTATAATCCGCTCTGGCAACATTGTTACACCAACGCTCACTCGCTCAATTTAACGGAAAATTCAATTTAGCGAACTGGACCTTGGCTGAATTAGTTCGTTAAATCGGGCTTCTACTATTCATAGATAGATAGATATACATATATGCAAGCAATCACATCACCCTGATATAAAAATGCAAAATAACCACAGAAGGGAAGCTTGCGTATATTGCATCTTCAGACTAAATGACAGAGATACAGAGTTGTGTTTAAATGTAAGTATCAGGTGGCAACCATGGGGGGGGGGAAGGGGGGAGACAATACAATGTGAGCAGGGGGGATGACCTTACCTCTATCGACCTGACCAACACATAAGGCTCAATCCGGCGGAAAGATCTTGGTGACCATTTGGGTTACCAATTTATCACATTTAAAATGACCATAGCTTAAGTTTATATTTTATCAAATGTGCCTGATATTAAGCAGGATTCTGTTATATTTCTTTCTTGTAGGCTTTTTCCTTTGGCTAAAATTGTTGCCTTAGAGCAATCATTGTGATGGTTGTACAATGCTTTATGTTGAAATAACGCATTATTTTCCCGGGCAGATCTCACACTATATTTATGATGGGAAATCCTTGTTTCCAAGTTTTTCCGAGTTTGCTAATACAAAATTTGTTACAACCTTGGCAAGGAATTTTATAGACCACACCGTTGTTGTTAGGAGGGCTGTTCTTAATTAAAGTTTTCTTAATGGTGTGGTCATATTTAAAAGCTACTTTGATATCCAATTTTTTGAGTAGGTTGACAATACTAAGAAAATTTTCGTGAAAAGGAAGAACAAGTGTATAAAGTTGT
>NC_134777.1:3115268-3117768 GCF_046742065.1 Oratosquilla oratoria
GACAGTTGGAAAACTGCCACCGGCGAGTTGGACCAAGATCATGGTTCATGAAATTCCACGTCACAAAGTCCTCTGGAAGGGGCAACATCCTAGCCTCTTGATAGTGGAAGTTCGCGACGTTAGAACGAATCAATCAACCAATCTACTTATATATATATATATATATATATATATATATACATATATACATATAGATATACATATACATACATATATATACACATATATATATATACACACATATATATATATATATATATATATATATATATATATATACATACATACATATACCAAGGCTTTTTCCCCCTTACAAGGGAGGTAGCCAAAAAGGGAAAGGCATAAAATCATTCCCACCCATTCCATCCCTGAATACACTCCGCACCCCTCCACCCTCCCTCTCATCCTAGCACCTCCTGGATGATGGGTCATCCCTGCACCTGGTCCACTGCCCTGGGTCAGAAGCAGTGTCGCAAGACACAGCACATCCACAGCAAGGCTGCTTCATTAAATCGGCGACCCCCCCTCTTCGTCCCCCCATGCATAAAAGGAGAAGACAGGGAGAAATCCCTTCGGGCTGCATCAAATTTTGCTCACACGCACTACCTCACCCCCCATCCCCCGGCCCATTCCACCTCATGCATAACAACATCATCCATATACAACCATTCTCCATTCACCCCTGTCTTCTGTCCTCTCCCGTCCTTCCTCAACAGACATTCCCCTCTTCCCCAAAGCCCCCTTCACCCCATCCATCCACCTCATCCTAGGAGGTCCCCTCATGTTCATTCCCTACACATCTGCCTTCCATACCTCTTTTACTAGTCTTTCTTCACTCATTCTTTCCATGTGTCCAAACCATCCTAATACTCTTTCATCAACCCTAACTCCCAACTCCCTTTCCACTCCTGTTCTTCTCCTCACCTCCTCATTTCTCACTCTATCTAGCCTAGTAACCCCCACCATACTTCTCAGACACCTCATCACAAACACATTCAAACTCTCTTCTTCTCTTATGTTCCATGTTTCTGCCCCATACAGTGCTATTGGCACAATCACTCCTTCATACAGTCTCCTCTCAGCATCCATTCCCAAATGTCTATTCCTCATTACACTTTTTAATCCACCAAGGCATTTACTCGCTTCTCTCAATCTACATTCTACCTCCACCTTCACATAACCTTTTCCTGACACATTTGCACCCAAGTATCTAAAACTCTCCACTTCCTCCAGTCGCTCTCCCTTAATGCTCACTTCCAGTCTACTGCCACTTTCACCCCTTGTACATCTCATCACCTTACTTCTACCCACGTTTATATTTAGCTTTCTTCTATCACATACTCTCACAAACTCTGTCACCAACTTCCTCAATCCCTCCTCCGATCCTGCCACAAGCGCAGTGTTGTCCGCAAACAACAGCTGGCTCGCCTCCCACTTTTCTCCATTTTCTTTAACCATCTCCAATCCCTGACCCACTACCCTTGCATTTACCTCTCGCACTACCCCATCCATGTATAAGTTGAACAGCCAGGGCGACATAACGCATCCTTGACGAAGTCCCACCTTTACCTCGAACCACTCACTCTCTCCATTTCTAATCCTGACACAAGCTCTACTACTCTCATAAAAACTCTTGACAGCTCCGAGAAGCTTTCCTCCTATCCCATATATTTGCATAACCTCCCACAGTGCCTTTCTGACTACCCTATCGTAAGCCTTTTCCAGATCCATAAAGGCCCAAAAAACATCCTTCCCCTTTCCTATAGCTTTCTCATATATTTGTCTTACCACAAAGATCTGATCTACACAACCTCTACCCGTCCTAAATCCACACTGTTCCTCACCAATTACTCCCTCTGCTACTCTCCTAATCCTCTCAATCAAGATCCTCCCATAAGCCTTCCCAACTACACTTAACAAGCTAATCCCTCTGAAACTACTACATTCACACTTGTCCCCTTTTCCCTTGTAAAGTGGAACTATACAGGCACTCCTCCAGTCCTCCGGTACTCTACCCTCTCTCCAGCAAACATTAAATAACCTCACCAGCCAGTCCACCATTACTGTACCTCCTTTTTTAGACATTCTGCATGGCATCCATCCAGACCAGATGCCTTATTTGCTTTCATCATCTTAACAACTGCCTTCACTTCATCCTTCCTTATTTCTCCTCCATTCTCCTCACTCATCACTCATTTTCTTAGCATTCCCCACTGCAGCTATCTTTCCCTCCCTATCCTCCTTCACATTTAGCAACTCCCTAAAATATTCTGCCCATCTTCCCCTTACTGCCTTCTCTTCAGTTATCATCTCTCCATCTGGACCTTTTACCTTTTCTTCTCTATTTGATTCGCCTCCTCTTCCTCTCTTAATTTCTATCCAAAATATCTTTTTATTACTTTCAAAATTTTCTGTCATACTCTTACCCCACTTCACATCAGCTCTCCACTTTGCTTTCTTTACCTTTTGCTTTACTTCTCTTTTCTTTTCTTTGTACTTC
>NC_134777.1:3122768-3172768 GCF_046742065.1 Oratosquilla oratoria
TGACGGAGTTTTCCCCAACCGGACCAGAAATTTCAAGTTTGTTCGTTGCTCTGTGCTCATTGCTTGACGACCTGAAACAGAGGATATGTATATAAAAGCATGTGGAAAAAGGTCAATGGCTGCAGAGAGCTAAGATCACAGTTATATACGCCGAGGGGATTACTTTGAAGGGGAAAACTCCTAGTTTGTAGTTTAGGTTTGAAATAAATCTGTGACACCAGTCCTGGAAATTTTTTGACATACCTCGTATTTGACAAATGATTAATCAATTTCTCTTTTGGTAAAAATCCCTCGTGCCAGGGTTGTACTGAATGGACCCTGTATGGACCCTTATACGGACATTAGAATTGCAAGAAACAAGGAGGCTGAGGGATTCCATCGCTGTTGAAATTTATGAAGATTCACAGAATAAATATTGACCTATTGTTTGAACTAATATATATATATATATATATATATATATATATATATATGTGTGTGTGTGTGTGTGTGTGTGTGTGTGTGTGTGTGTGTGTGTGTGTGTGTGTGTGTGTGTGTGTGTGTGTGTGTGTGTGTGTGTGTGTGTGTGTGTGTGTGTGTGTATTCACTTTGGTCTTTGAATCACGTGTTGGACTCGTGATCGACAGCTATTTCCCTCTCGGTAGAGAGCTCAGAGCTCGTATGACCGATCTATGGGTAATGCTATGACCTTTCACACACACACACACCCAACTTCCCGCCCACGAGAGTCAGAGTAACGACCCGAAGCACAGCGATACCGATGTGTGTGTGTGTGTGTGTGTGTGTGTGTGTGTGTGTGTGTGTGTGTGTGTGTGTGTGTATGTGTGTGTGTGTGTATGTGTGTGTGTGTATGTGTGTGTGTGTGTATGTGTGTGTGTGTGTGTGTGTGTGTGTGTGTGTGTGTGTGTATGTGTGTGTGTGTGTGTGTGTGTGTGTGTGTGTGTGTGTGTGTGTGTGTGTGTGTGTGTGTGTGTGTGTGTGTGTGTGTGTATGTGTGTGTGTATGTGTGTGTGTGTGTGTGTGTGTGTATGTGTGTGTGTGCGTATGTGTGTGTGTGTGTGTGTGTGTGTGTGTGTGTGTGTGTGTGTGTATGTGTGTGTGTGTGTGTGCTTGTGTGTGCGTGTGCGCGCGCGCGCGCGTGTGTGTGTGTGTGTGTGTCTGTGTGTATGTACATGTGCTTGTATTTTCCTAGTTGTATTTACCTCGCTGTATTTTGCGGGATGAGAGCTATGCTCGTAGTGACCCGCAGTTATATCTTTCCGCATCCAGTTCTTTCTTAAAATCATGTATAGTTTTAGCACTCACCGATATGTGTTAGTGTGCGTGTGTGTGTGTGTTCGCGTTTGTCGTGGCACCTCCGAGCCCATGATGATGGATATAAATATAATCCAAATGAAAATCACTGAAGTTTCTAACGCGGCAGCCGGATCCGACCAATTTCCTGTACTATTAAAAAAAAAAAAAAAAAAAAAAAAAAAAAAAAAAAAAAAAAAAATGGTGTGCCTGAATTATGCATATCGCTGCTTATCTTATACAGAAACAGCTTCGACTCGGCAGTTATACCAAATCTATTAAAAGCTGTTATCATGACACCAATACATTAGGTAGGTTCCAGAGCAGAAGCCTCAAACTACAGAGTAGCCCTTACATCATATACAATTAAAATACTGGAGAAATTAATAGTGTCTGAGACTTCCACATACTTTGAAGATATGAACAAGATGAGCCCGAATCAACACAAGTTCATATCAGGACGTTCATGCCTGTCTCAACTCCTTGCTCACCACGAGAAAATTCTTCAGGCACTGGAACATCATAAAAACATGGATGTGGTGTACTTAGATTTTTCAAAAGCCTTTGACAAGGTTGACCACAGTGTACTCCTCCATAAAGCCCAAAACTTGGGAATTAGAGGTAAAGTTGGGTTGTGGTTATACTGCTTCCTAACAACAGGTTGCGGTGGATGGTATAAAATCCCGGTAGTGCACAATGATCAGTGGAGTACCACAGGAGTCAGTGCTTGGCCACTGCTCTTTTTAATGCACATGTCGGACAATAATGAATATATTTTGCAGCCTTCTGTCTCTTCCTTCGTGGATGACACAAGGATATTGAGGGAAGTGTCCACCGACGAAGATGCACAGTTACTACAGACGGATCTCCAAGCCTTATATAAATGGGCTGAGGAAAAAAAACATGTTGTTCAATAAATAACAATAGATTTGAACAATGGCTTACACCTTAGGCAAAAGTGTGGAATATCACACATACATGTCACAAGACTTTTCTAACAACGTCATCCAAGAAAATGTAAAGTGCATTGAGGGTTATCTTAAACTGCGATGGGACCTTTACAGTACACATTGTTAGCGCAGCTAGAAAAAAAACAAAAAAAAACCAGACTGACTGGATTCTCCGCTCCTTCCAAATGAGAGAAACTACCTATGTTGGCACTATATAAGTAGCTTGTCGTACCTCTGCTTGAATATTGCTGCCAGCTGTGGAACCCATGAAAGGTGGGAGAAAAACAGCTTTTAGAAACAGTCCAGCGCTCGTTCACAAATAAAATGTGTGCTGTTCAACACCTCAATTGCTGGAAAAGATTACAAGAACTGAAACTCTTTTCATTAGAGCGTTGTAGAGAACGGTACATGATGATCTATATTTATAAGATAATAATAGGTTAGACAAAAATATCATGTCAGTTTTGATGACCATCAACGTCTAGATCATTTCTATCACGTAGACAGAATACATTTCAGAGCCACAAACAGAATTGAAACATTTAAAGAGAACGTCTTTGCAATCAGAGGTCTACTCCTTTACAACGCACTATCGATGCATCTGAGGGATTCAAATAACCGTAGCGTAGAGGAATTCAAGAAAGACCTGGATGGATTTCTTTGTATCTTACCGGACCAACCAAAGGTGATCTCCGGGCCGAGAGCAGTAGCATCATCGACCAGCTGTCTCTGAGAAGGACAGACGGATTTTGCTAGTGGCGGCGCATCAGTGTGGCCGTGGGCAGTATATGTTCTGCCTGAACTATGATCCACAGGAATCCACGTGTGTGTGTGTGTGTGTGTGTGTGTGTGTGTATTCACCTCGGATCTGCTGCAGCCTCTTTTCGAGACAGCCAGATACCACCCTACAGCAGTGAGCTCAGAGCTCATTATTAGCAGATCTCTGGGTAGGTCTGAGACCACTCACACTCCACACACCGGGAATGCAAGGTCACAACTCCTTGACTAACGTCCCGTACCTACTCGCTGCTAGGTGAACAGGGGCTACACGTGAAAGGAGACAAACCCAACTTGTCTCCGCCCGGCCGGGGAATCGAACCCCGGTTCTCCGGCTTGTGAGGCCAGTGCCTTACCAATCCGACACCGGGCCGTGTGTGTGTGTGTGTGTGTGTGTGTGTGTGTGTGTGTGTGTGTGTGTGTGTATGTATGTACGTGCGTGCGTGCGTGCGTGCGTGCGTGTGTGTGTGTGTGTGTGTGTGTGTGTATTTACCTAGTTTTACCTAGTTGTATTTTACGGGAAGGGGAGCTATGCTCGTGGGGTCCGTCTTCATATCTCATTTTATCTAAACTATTTTTAAATTCATGTATTGTTTTTGCACACACCACTTTCTCATCTAACTTGTTCCAACTGTCTATTACTCTGTGAGGAAAGCTGTTCTTTTTCAAATGTTTTCTATAGCTGTCTTTTTTTATTTTCTTTCCGTGTCCTCTTGTATTTCTGTCATCCCATTTTATCAGCTTCTCTCTATCAGTAATTTCCATGCCTTTCATGATTCTGTAAATAGTTATCAAATCTCCTCTCTCTCTTCTTTTCTCTAGTGTCTGTAGTTCAAGTTTTTGTAGTGTGTGTGTGTGTGTGTGTGTGTGTGTGTGTGTGTGTGTGTGTGTGTGTGTGTGTGTGTGTGTGTGTGTGTGTGTGTGTGTGTGTGTGTGTGTGTGTGTGTTTGTGTGTGTGATTCACCATTCACCATTGTCTTTGATCACGCGCTAGACTCGTGATCGACATTTATTTACCTCTCTCAGAGCTCGTATGACCGATATATGGGTAATGATGTGACCTCACACGTACACATCCTGAACTCCCCGCCCACGAGAGTTGGAGTGTCCGAAAACTAGGCTGTTATTATATGCCTTTATATATATATTTACTTCTTCCGTGCAGTGAAGGTAGTACCAATTTGCATAGATTCATATTACTATTAAAGTAATTGCTACAAGTAATTATAATGTTGCGTTGGATACTTGTTTTTAAATGATACATGTTTTTATGGAAGGGTTGCGTGTATACATGATAATATGGTGTTTGGGTACTGCAAAGCCCCATATCAAGACTGAAAATTGTAGGTTAGAGTAACACATCTACCTCGGCCCTTAGGTATTGGAGCACATCATCTTCTCCCTCTGATTTCAAATTATCTCGAGTTTATTATTTTTTCCAGGTGTTTTATCCATCCATTCTTGATAATTTTTTTCACAAATTTTGGCTACAGTGCTTGTAAGGGACAGTGGTCTGTAATTAATTGGTTCTTTTTTGTTTCCTCCTTTATGTATTGGTCCAATGTTGTAATTTTTCCAGTCTTTTGGTATTTTTCCTTCTTTGAGTGAGCAATTTATTATGTTGTATATTTTGTTCATTAGTTTTTCTTTAGATTATTTTAGTATCCAATTTACAATTTCGTCTGTTCCGTGTGATTTCCTAACGTAAAGGTTCGTTAATCGATCCATTATTTCTTTTTGCGTTATATGCACTTCACTTCCTTTGTCCCAACGCTATACTTTTTCTTTAGTGAAAACCGACTTGAAGTGATTGTGGCTTCAGCCATTTCTAGATCTTCTGTTTATTCTGTATTTCCAAGGCGTAGTTTCACTATTTCCTCTTTATTTCTAAGTTTTCCATTCACACACATATATAGAATAGTTTGGGTTGATCTTTACATTTTCTGGGATGTTTTTTTCCTAGTTTCTTTTTTCCTCTCTACGCACTTTTACATATTTATTTCTATCAATGATATATATTTGCTATTTTCCAGTTTTTTTTCTTATCTTTTATCTATCTTTTCTAAGTTTTATCTCTTCTATCTTTCGTCCCACTGCATCTTATGTTGAACCAGCATTTAATGTACACCTTCCCTTGTCTCTGTCTTTGTACGTATTTATTCACTCCTTCATTATATATTTCCATCAAGATTGTCCATTTCTCTTCCACTTTTATCTTTCCAATATAGAATTTTTTCCAATTTGCACTTTGAAAGAATTTCTTAAGTTTCCCAAAGTTCGTTTTGTTGTACGTCGATCTTCCTTTTCTGTATTTCTCATTTCTCTCCATATATATTTCTTCCTTTACATTAATTTTCCACAATTTCAGGTTCTGTTGTATATATTAAATTCAGTCTCGACGGTTCTTCATTACTTCTGTATCTGGTATTTTCATTTAACCATTGTGTCATTGTATGTTCTATGGCCGTGTCAAGTAATACATTTCCCCATAGATCCTCTCCGTCTTTCATTGTCATCCCTTCCCAACATATTTCTTTGCAGTAAAAATCTCTCATAAGTACCATGTTAGCTTCATCCTTTAGTATCTCATTTAATGAATGCCTTGTATCATCTAACATTTCTGAATGTTCGCCCTCTTTCCAAGAGCCCGTTTTTAGGGGCACATAATTAACCAAAATCTTTCTACTTTTCATGTTGCTGTCTTCAACTTTTATCATGATCATTTCCACATTGTTTCTACCCTCAGTAACCTTCGTCACATTTAAGTTTTTCTTGTTTCTTGTTTCTATGTTTAATCTTATAACCCATGTCCAACACTATTAGGGGGTAGTGGACCCCTTAATTTCGTCTCCACAATTCCCATTATGCCTGGTTTTCCATCTGACTGGTAATCATTTAGTTCATTCAATTCTGAGATTAATCCGTGAATGTTAGTATAGGCTACTTTAAATTTTTGCTTCTCCATCCTGTTTTCTGTTTCTTTTGTTTCGCTTACCTTGATGTACAATTTTTCCAGCCTTATGTCCACGACCTTCCAATAGATCTCCTTTTTTTCAGTCTCCGTTCTCCTCGCGTTTTTTTTTTTTTTTATCTTCACCCCTTAGTGTCTTCTCTCTATTTCCTCGACATTCATTTCTCTTTTTATCCATATATTTTTGTTCACTCTTTGCTAACTTGCTTGTTTTTGCTAACATGTCTTCTACTACCATTTGGGATCTTAGTTTTATCTTTAGAGGTCGATTTCTTTCTTTAGAATATCATCCCATTCTATATACTATAAATTTCTCTACTTCCTGGTCACCATCTTGTATCTTTTAAAATCTTATTGCTATCTATTTTTCTGTTTTTTTGTTTTTGTTTTTTGTTTTCTCATGTACCTCACCAGACTATGTTTTTCCTTTATTATCACAATACACTTTTTCCTATCCACTGTATCTGACCTAATTTGCTTTTTCTTTGATTACTTGAATAATTATGAATTTTGCATTTTCCTGCATCTGTTGTTGTACTATTTCTTTAAAAACTATGTCTTTGTTTTCTCTGTTTTCATTTCATTTCTTAATCTTCTGCCAATTTTCCTCACCTAAGTTTTCTTCAACTCTTTCAGTCATTGCCTGCGTTTCGTGATTTACCTCTTTTTTAAGTTCTCACTATTGGTAGTATAATTGATATTCATATTTTCATTTTCACATTTGACCTCCATTAAATCTTTCTTTAATCCCTTTTGCTCACTATTTAGTTCGAAATTTATTTACTTTAGTTCACATATCTCACTGTTAGATCGAAGGTGTGTGTATGTATGTGAGCCTATAAGTGAGCTGCAATTATGGGGTCAAATTTTATGTTTATGTTCTTCGCGGTCACGAGATCGAGTTGGGTTCAGTTGGAGAGCAATCACTGTAAACATTCAACGGTCGGTGGTTTAACAGTGTGCATCATATCACTGGTGTCAGTAGATCCGTAAATTGTATTTGATAGTTTCTTGTACATTTGTTCTCTGTTATCTAACGTCAACATACTGCTTCTGTTAATTTTACTTGGCAGTATATCTTTTGTAGATACAGAATTGAGCAACTTTAGTTTTGAATACCATAGAGGCTAATACATACTTCATAGCCAGCTGTGGGAAAGGCCAAACTGATATTCAAATATTGTTTTGTTTTCATGAAGTTCGTTCAACCAGCCCTTGCTGAAGAACAGCCTAATTTTAATATTGTTCAAGAGAAATATAAGTTGAGCGCAACTTTTCTTATATATTTGTATGCTCGAGTTTCATATACATACATGAAATTTTGCGTTAACCACAAACATACAAGAAAAGTTGCTCTCAACTTATATCTCTCTTGATAGCGTATTTGGTAAGTTACTACGCCACTTGTCATGTGATTGGTGAGTTCGAGTCCTTGGCAGTACCGCATTTCAATTTTTGCATGTCGGCCTCCATTTGGTCTCCCGATGTTGATGGCTTAGAATTAAAGTGCATTGTGGCTGTTAAAATGTATCTCTAATCATTGGAACCCATTCAGTGTTGGACAAATACTTTCCCACGTTTGTATACTTCCAATTGTACTATCATATTGGAGATGGGTTGAACGCAAAATTTCATGTATGTGTATGTAACTCAAGCATACAAATATATAAGAAAAGTTGCGCTCAACTTATATATCTCTTGATAACGTAGTTGGTAAGTTACTACGGCACTTGTCATCTGATTGGTGAGTCCGAGTCCTTGGCAGTACCGCATTTCAATTTCTGCATATCGGCCCCCATTCGGTCTCTCAATGTTGATGGCTTAGAATTAAAATGCATTGTGGTTGTTAAAATGTATCTCTAATCACTTGGAAACATTCAGATATGTACAAATACTTTCCCACGTTTGTATACTTCCAATTGTACTATCATAGTGGAGATGGGTTGAGCGCAAAATTTCATGTATGTGTATGTAACTCGAGCATACAAATATATAAGATAAGTTGCGCTCAACTTATATCTCTCTTAATAACGTAGTAAGTTACTACGGCACTTGTCACGTGATTGGTGAATTCGAGTCCTTGGCAGTACCGCATTTCAATTTCTGCATGTCTGCCTCCATTCGGTCTCCCGATGTTGATGGCTTAGAATTAAAGTGCATTGGGGTTGTTGAAATGTATATATATATATATATATATATATATATATATATATATATATATATATATATATATATATGTATATATATATTGTATACATACTCGTATATATATATATATATATATATATATATATATATATATATATATATGTGTGTGTGTGTGTGTGTGTATTTACCTAGTTGTATTTACCTAGTTGTATTTTACGGGAAGGGGAGCTATGCTCGTGGGGTCCCGTCTTCATATCTCATTTTATCTAAACTATTTTTGAATTCATGTATTGTTTTTGCACACACCACTTTCTCATCTAACTTGTTCCAACTGTCTATTACTCTGTGAGGAAAGCTGTTCTTTTTCAAATCTCTTCTATAGATGTCTTTTTTTATTTTCTTTCCGTGTCCTCTTGTATTTCTGTCATCCCATTTTATCAGATTCTCTCTATCAGTAATTTCTATGCCTTTCATGATTCTGTAAATAGCTATCAAATCTCCTCTCTCTCTTCTTTGCTCTAGTGTCTGTAGTTCAAGTTTTTCTAGTCTCTCTTCATATGATAGTTTTGAGAGTGTTGGTGCCAATTTTGTAATTGCTCTTTGTATTCTTTCAAGTTTTTTTATACATTTTTTTGTACTTGGTGACCATATCGTTGCTGCATATTCCAATCTTGGTCTTATCAGGGTGGTTAGGATTTTCCTCACCATTTCTTCATCCAGGTATGTAAATGCCACTTTGATTGTTCTTATTAAATTATAAGTTTCTCCAAAAATCTTATTTATATGTTTCTCAGGTGACATATTATTCATAACAATGACTCCCAGGTCCTTTTCATTTTCTACTTTTTTTATTCCTTCTTCTCCCAAATTATATGATCCTGTTATTCTGTTTTTGCTTTTTCCAAATTCCATTATACTACACTTTTTTGTATTGAACTCCATCTCCCACTTCCTACTCCATTCCTGTACTTTATTTAGATCTCTCTGTAGTGATTCACAATCTTCTTCAGTTTTCACTCTTTTCAGTAGTTTTGCATCATCTGCAAAGAAGCTCATATAGCTTTCAATTCCTTCATCCATATCATTAATATGTATAGCAAACATTATTGGGGCCAGAACTGTTCCCTGCGGGACACCGCTTATTACTTCATTCCATTTTGAGTGCTGGTTTCTTATCACTACTCTCATTTTTCTTTCTTGAAAAAAGTCTTCCATCCAATTTAGTAATTTACCTTGTATTCCTCCTTCAGATTCTAATTTCTTAAGCAACTTCTTATGTGGTACTTTGTCAAAAGCTTTTTTTAGGTCTAGAAATGCACAATCAGCCCATCCATCTCTTTCTTGTATTATATCTATTAGCCTTGAATAGAAACATATTAAATTGGTGACGCATGATCGTCCTTGTCTGAATCCAAATTGCCTTGGATTTAGTACGTTGTTTTTTTCCAAGTATTTTACCCATCTACTTTTGATAATTCTTTCACAAATTTTTGCTATTGTACTTGTTAGAGAGACTGGTCTATAGTTGGTAGGTTCTTCTTTATTTCCTCCTTTATATATAGGTACTATATTTGCTTTTTTCCAATCTTCTGGAACTTTTCCTTCTTTCAAGGAACTGCTTATTATGCTATGTATTTTGTCTGCCAGTTCATTCCTGCATTCTTTCAGAATCCAGTTTGCTATTTCATCTGGTCCATGCAATTTTCTGACATCAAGATTACTCAAGTGTATCAATATTTCATTCTTTGATACTTCTATTTTTTCTATAGGGGGGACTTTCTCTTTCCATTCAATCTCTTCAGGTTGTATGTTCTCCCTTGTAAACACTGATTTAAAATGTTTGTTCATAATTTCTGCCATTTCCATTTCCTCAGTGTATTCAACTCCCCCTTGTCTTAATTTCTCCAAGTCCTGTTTGTTTTTCAGTTTATTGTTTACAAATCTGTAGAATAGTTTTGGTTGATCTTTACATTTTTCTATGACGTCTTTTTCATATTTTCTCTTTTCCTCTCTGCACGTTTGTACATATTCATTTCTATAACCGGTATATATTTTCCATTTTTCAGGTCTTCTGTCTTTTTTCCATCTGGTCCAGGCTTTGTCTCTTTTGTCTTTTAACTCCCTACAACTTTTGTTGTACCAGCATTTTACATATTCTTTTTCTTGTTTTTGTCTTGGGACATACTTTTCCACTCCTTTTTTGTAAATTTTTGTCAAAATATTCCATTTCTCTTTCACTGATGTTTCTTCTTTGTATTTCTTCCCAGTTTTCTTGTTGAAAGAATTCTCTTATTTTATCAAAGTTTGTTTTTTCATACATCATTCTTCCTTTTCTATATTGTTCATTTCTTTTGATATATTTTTCTTCATTAAGTTCCAGTTCAATCAATATGTGGTCACTTTTACCTATTGGTGTTTTATATTCAATCTTGTCCACTATTCTAGGTTCAGATGTAATTAATAAGTCTAGTCTCGATGGTTCTTCTTCATTTCTATACCTAGTGTTCTCCTGTATCCATTGTGTCATTGTGTGGTCAATAATCATCTCAAGTAGAGCGTTTCCCCATGAGTCGTCTCCACCCTTTACTATCATTTCTTCCCAGCAGATTTCTTTGCAATTAAAGTCGCCCATCATAACTATTCTTCCTCCATCTTCCATTATTTTATTTAATGTTATCTTTGTGTCCTCTAACATACTTTTATGTTCACTCTCCTCCCATGAGGCTGTTTTTGGAGGCACATAATTGATCACAAATTTTCTGCTCCTCTTATCTCTGTCTTCCACTTCTATCATAATCATCTCTACTGTATTCTTTCCATATATGACACCTTTCACATTTATATCCTTCTTAGTCAGGAACATAACTCCACCCCCTTGCTTTTTCTCTCTGTTTCTAATCCAATAATTGTATGCATCATGTCCTACACTGTTGGGTGGTAGTGGGCCTTTTAATTTTGTTTCTACAATTCCCATTATGTCCGGTTCTTTTTCCTTCAAATAATCATTCAGCTCATTCAATCCTGTTATTAATCCATCTATATTTGTGTAAGACACTCTTAGTTTTCTGCCACTTCTATTGTGTTCTCTGTTTCCCTTATGTTTTTCTTTTGTATGTCGAACTTCCTTAGTTTCATGTTCACTACTCTCCAATAGAATCTCTCTTTCTCTGACTCCGTTCTGTTCTCGTTTTTTGCCTTAGCTTCCAGTCTTTTCTGCTTTTCTTCCTCTCTTTCCTCTTTATTCATTTCCCTTTTTATCCATATCTTTTTATATTGTTCACTTGTTGCTAGTTTCCCTGTTTTGGATAAGATATTCTCTGCCGTTGTTTGTGACTTGAATTTAATCTTAATTGGTCTGGTCTTGTCTGTGCTATACTTTCCGAGTCTAAATTTCTCTTCGATTTGTTTCATAATTTCTGGTTCATCTTCCTGAACTGATTCTAGTAATTGGCTTACTTTTTCATTTTCCTCTTTGATTCTTGTGGTTCTATCTGGGTTGTGTTTCTCTTCCAATCCTAATATAATTATACATTTCTTTTTGTCTGCTAAATCTCTTACTATATTCTCCTTTTGTCTCATCACTTTAATAACTGAGTCTTCAGTATGTTCTTTCAATTGCTTTTTGACTGTGTCAGTGAATGAAACCTTATTTCCTTCTTGGGTTGCTTTCCAATTCTTAGCTTCTTTAGCTATTGTTTCTCTGTTTTCTTTACTAATTTTCTTCAATTCCTCATTCTCCACCTTTACATCTCTTAACTGTCTTTTTAGGTCTTCTATTTCATCAGTTAAGTTTTTATTCGCCTTCTCTAGTTCTTCCAATCTTTCAACCCTTTGTAAAATGGTGTTAACATGACCTAACCTACGCTCCAAGTCCTCGATCACCTTATCAACCTTCTCCTCTAGTCTTGTCAGTCGGGGGGGGGGGGTTGTGTCCCCCCCACCCTCTTTAAATCCCTTGAAAATATTCTCATCACTTTCTACTGTATTGCTCCTATCTATACTTCTAATCTTTACATTCTTATTAGACATTTCGTCGTCTCCCAGCTGGTCTTGTGGTCGTTTGTTTACTTTTCGGCGGTCTGCTTGGGCCAAGTCCTCTACTTCCTCATTTCCTTCCATTTCCCCAGCAATCCCTCGCCTTCTCCTCTTTCCTTACTTTCCCACTACCCCACGAGCAATTTCTCCCCACCCTGTAAATACAATAGGCACTTCTCTTTGCGTTGGGGTCCACAATCTTCAATTTTCTTCAGAACGTCTTCCAAGCCGTCCGTTCGTTGAAGTGTGTGTGTGTGTGTGTGTGTGTGTGTGTGTGTGTGTGTGTGTATTCACCTTGGATCTGCTCCAGTCTCTGTCGAGACAGCCAGACACCACCCTATATATATATATATATATATGTATATATATATATATATATATATGTATGTATATATATTCATTTATAACGGGAGAGGAACAGAGGGAGTAATTAGTGAGGAACAATATGGGTTTACGACAGGTAGGGATTACGTGGATAGATTTTTGTGGAAAGAGAAAGCTTTAAGATTTTTTTTTTTTTTTTTGGCGAGCCTTTGTGGATTTGGAAAAAGCTTATGATAGGGTAGACAGGACACTGTGGGAGGTAGTGGAGATATATGGGATAGGAGGAAATCTGTCAAGAGTAGTCATGAGTTTTTACGAGGGTAGTAAAGGCTGTGTTAGAACTAGAAATGGAGAGAATGAGTGTTTTGAGGTAACGGTGGTACTTCGTCAGGGATATGCTATATAATCACCTTGACTGTTCAAATTATACATGGATAGGATGGTACGAGATTTAACGTAAGGGTAATGGGCCGGGGATTAGAGATGGTTAAAAAAATAGAAAAGTAGGGGATCAGACAGTTATTGTTTGCTGACGGATACTGCTTGTAACAGGATCAGAGGAGGGATTGAGGAAGTTAGTGACAGAGTTTAGGAAGATATGCAAAAGAAGGAAGTTGAAGATAAATGTGGGTAAAAGTAAGGTGATGAGATATACTAGGGTACTAGGGGAGAATGTGAAAGCAAATTGGAAGTGAGTATTAAGGAAAAGAAACTGGAGGGCTGTATGGGGCAGAAACATGTAACATAAGAAAGGAAAAGAGGAGTTTGAATGTGTTTGAAATAAAATACCTGAAAAGTATGGTGGGGGTTATTAGGATAGATAGAGTGAGAAACGAGGTGAGGAGGAGAGCGGGGATGAAGATGGACATGGGAAATAGGATTGAGGAAAGATTAATGGAATGATTTGGACACATAGAAAGAATGATTAAAGAGGTGGAAGGAGTGAACATGAGGGGACGACCAAGAATGACATGGATGGATGGGGTAAAAGGGGCATAGGGAAAGAAGGGAATGTTTATGGAGGAAGGACGGGAGAAGACAGAAGATAGGGGTGAGTGGAGAACGTTGTGTATGGATGATGTTGAGATGCATGGAAGAGAGTGGGCGGGGAATGGGGGGTAGTGAGAATGTAAGTGTGAATTATATTTTGACGCAGCACGAAGGGATTTCTCACCGTCTTCTCTTTTTCTGCATGAGGGAACGGAGAGGGGGGGGGGGCTCCGATTAAAAGAAGCTACCTTGGTGAGCATGTGCTGTGTCTTGCTACATTGCTTCTGACCCAGGGTAGTGGGGGAGATACAGGGATGACCCGTCATCCAGGAGGAGTCAAATTAAGAGGGAGGGAGGGTGGTGAGTGGGAGTAGAGTATGTAGGGATAGATTGGGTGGGAGTGGATTTCATGGCTTTGTTTTTTGGCTAACTCCCTTGTAAGGGGGGAAAAAGCCGTTGGTATATGTATATGTACACACACACACACACACACACACACACACACACACACTTCAACGAATGGACGGCTTAGAAGACGTTCTGAAGAAAAGTGAAGTCTGTGGATCCCAACGCAAAGAGAAGTGCCTAGTGTTTTTGCAGGGTGGGGGGGAAATTGCTCGTGGAGTAGTGGGAACGTAGGGAAAGAGGAAAAGGGGAGGGATTACTGAGGGAAATGGAAGGAGATGAGGAGGGAGTAGACTTTGCCCAGCCAGACAAGCGGAAGGTAAACAAACGACTTAGCGAGGATCAAATGTCTAATAAAAATGTAAAGATTAGAAGTATAGAGAGGAGCAATACAGAAGAAAGTGACGAGAATATGTTCCAGGGATTTAAAGAGGGTGGGGGGGACACAACCCCCCCCCCCCCCGACTGATAAGACTAGAGGAGAGAGTTGATAAGGTGATCGAGGACTTGGAGCGTAAGTTAGGTAACGTAGACTCCATTTTCCAAAGAATTGAAAGGTTGGAACAACTAGAGAAGGCTAACAGAAACTTAACTGAAGAAATAGAGGACCTAAAAAGACAGTTAGGAAATGTAAAGGAGGAGAATGAGAAATTGAAGAAGAATAGTAATGAAAACAGTGAGAAAATAGCTACAGAAGCTAAAAATTGGAGAATAACTCAAGAAGGGAATAAGGTTTCATTCACTGACATAGTCAAACAGCAATTGAAAGAACATAATGAAGACTCAGTTATTAAAGTGATGAGACAGAAGGAGAATATAGTAAGAGAATTAGCTGACAAAAAGAAATGTATAATTATATTAGGAATGGAAGAGAAACATAACCCAGATAGAACCGCAAGAATCAAGGAGGAAAATGAAAGAGTAAGCAGTTTATTAAAATTAGTCCAGGAAGATGAACCAGAAATTATAAAGGAAATTGAGGAAAAATTCAGACTCGGAAAATATAGTACAGATAAGACCAGACCAATTAAGATTAAATTCAGGTCACAAACAACAGCAGAGAAAATTCTATCCAAGACAGGGAAACTAGCAACAAATGATCAATATAAAAAGGTATGGATAAAAAGAGAAATGAATAAGGAGGAAAGAGAGGCAGAAAAGCAGAAAAGAATTGAAGCTAAGGCAAAAAACGAGGAAAGAACGGAGTCAGAGAAAGAGAGATTCTATTGGAGAGTAGTGAACATGAAAATAAAGCAGTTCGACATACTAAAGAAAAACATAAGGGAAACAGAGAATACAATGGAAGTGGCAGAAAACTAAGAGTGTCTTACACAAATATAGATGGATTGATAACAGGATTGAATGAACTGAATGATTATTTGAAAGAAAAAGAACCGGACATAATGGGAATTGTAGAAACAAAATTAAAAGGCCCACTACCACCCAACAGTGTAGGACATGATACATACAATTATTGGATTAAAAACAGAGAGAAAAAACAAGGGGGTGGAGTTATGTTCCTGACTAAGAAGGATATAAACGTGAAAGGTGTCATATATGGAAAGAATACAGTAGAGATGATTATGATAGAAGTGGAAGACCGAGATAAGAAGAGCAGAAAATTTGTGATCAATTATGTGCCTCCGAAAACAGCCTCATGGGAGGAGAGTGAACATAAAAGTATGTTAGAGGACACAAAGATAGCATTAACTAAAATAATGGAAGACGGAGGAAGAATAGTTATGATGGGCGACTTTAATTGCAAAGAAATCTGCTGGGAAGAAATGACAGTAAAGAGTGGTGATGACTCATGGGGAAATGCTCTACTTGAGATGATTACTGACCATTCAATGACACAATGGATACAAGAGAACACTAGGTATAGAAATGAAGAAGAACCATCGAGGCTAGACTTAATAATTACATCTGAACCTAGAATAGTGGACAAGATTGAATATAAAACACCAATAGGTAAAAGTGACCACATATTGATTGAACTGGAACTTAATGAAGAAAAATATATGAAAAGAAATGAACAATATAGAAAAGGAAGAATGATGTATGAAAAAACAAACTTTGATAAAATAAGAGAACTCTTCCAACAAGAAAACTGGGAAGAAATATACAAAGAAGAAACAACAGTGGAAGAGAAATGGAATATTTTGACAAAAATTTACAAAAAAGGAGTGGAAAAGTATGTCCCAAGACAAAAACAAGAAAAAGAATATGTAAAATGCTGGTACAACAAAAGTTGTAGGGAGTTAAAGGACAAAAGAGACAAAGCCTGGAACAGATGGAAAAAAGACAGAAGACCTGAAAAATGGAAAATATATACTGGTTATAGAAATGAATATGTACAAAAGTGCAGAGAGGAAAAAAGAAAATATGAAAAAGATGTTATAGAAAAGTGTAAAGATCAACCAAAACTATTCTACAGATTTGTAAACAATAAACTGAAAAACAAACAAGACTTAGAGAAATTAAGACAAGGAGGAGTTGAATACACTGAGGAAATGGAAATGGCAGAAATTATGAACAAACATTTTAAATCAGTGTTTACAAGGGAAAATATACAACCTGAAGAGATTGAGTGGAAGGAAAAAGTCCCCCCTATGGAAGAAATAGAAGTAACAAAGAATGAAATATTGACACACTTGGGTAATTTTGATGTCAGAAAATCGCATGGGCCAGATGAAATAGCAAACTGGATTCTGAAAGAATGCAGGAATGAACTGGCAGACAAAATACATAGCATAATAAGCAGTTCCTTAAAAGAAGGAAAAGTTCCAGAAGATTGGAAAAAAGCAAATATAGTACCTATATATAAAGGAGGAAATAAAGAAGAACCTACCAACTATAGACCAGTCTCTCTAACAAGTACAATAGCAAAAATATGTGAAAGAATTATCAAAAGTAGATGGGTAAAATACTTGGAAAAAAACAACGTACTAAATCCAAGGCAATTTGGATTCAGACAAGGACGATCATGCGTCACCAATTTAATATGTTTCTATTCAAGGCTAATAGATATAATACAAGAAAGAGATGGATGGGCTGATTGTGCATTTCTAGACCTAAAAAAAGCTTTTGACAAAGTACCACATAAGAAGTTGCTTAAGAAATTAGAATATGAAGGAGGAATACAAGGTAAATTGCTAAATTGGATGGAAGACTTTTTTCAAGAAAGAAAAATGAGAGTAGTGATAAGAGATCAGCACTCAAAATGGAATGAAGTAATAAGCGGTGTCCCGCAGGGAACAGTTCTGGCCCCAATAATGTTTGCTATATATATTAATGATATGGATGAAGGAATTGAAAGCTATATGAGCTTCTTTGCAGATGATGCAAAATTACTGAAAAGAGTGAAAACTGAAGAAGATTGTGAATCACTACAGAGAGATCTAAATAAAGTACAAGAATGGAGTAGGAAGTGGGAGATGGAGTTCAATACAAAAAAGTGTAGTATAATGGAATTTGGAAAAAGCAAAAACAGAATAACAGGATCATATAATTTGGGAAAAGAAGGAATAAAAAAAGTAGAAAATGAGAAGGACCTGGGAGTCATTGTTATGAATAATATGTCACCTGAGAAACATATAAATAAGATTTTTGGAGAAACTTATAATTTAATAAGAACAATCAAAGTGGCATTTACATACCTGGATGAAGAAATGGTGAGGAAAATCCTAACCACCCTGATAAGACCAAGATTGGAATATGCAGCAACGATATGGTCACCAAGTACAAAAAAATGTATAAAAAAACTTGAAAGAATACAAAGAGCAATTACAAAACTGGCACCAACACTCTCAAAACTATCATATGAAGAGAGACTACAAAAACTTAAACTACAGACACTAGAGCAAAGAAGAGAGAGAGGAGATTTGATAGCTATTTACAGAATCATGAAAGGCATAGAAATTACTGATAGAGAGAATCTGATAAAATGGGATGACAGAAATACAAGAGGACACGGAAAGAAAATAAAAAAAGACAGCTATAGAAGAGATTTTAAAAAGAACAGCTTTCCTCACAGAGCAATAGACAGTTGGAACAAGTTAGATGAGAAAGTGGTGTGTGCAAAAACAATACATGAATTTAAAAATAGTTTAGATAAAATGAGATATGAAGACGGGACCCCACGAGCATAGCTCCCCTTCCCGTAAAATACAACTAGGTACAACTAGGTAAATACACACACACACACACACACACACACACACACACACACACACACACACACACACACACACACACACACACACACACACACACACAAAAATATATATATATATATATATATAAAATGTGTGTGTATGTATGTATGTATATATATATATATATATATATATATATATATACATATATATATATAGAGAGATAGATAGATAGATATATTGGAGGTTGACCACGAACAAAAACTGTTAAAGCAGAGCGCTTTCGTGTATTCACATCTTCAGTGCAAATAATACATAGTGAAAGGTACAAAGGTGCAGACTATATAGGTAGGAAGCATGGGGGACGTGGAGACATCTTGGTAAGAGAAGTGAGGTAGTACCCATGGACCAACTGTCCGTCCGCGTTTACAATGGGTGCGGAAATGTCCTACATGGTTACAATTTATACATCTTATAAATTTTCTTTACAAATAAAGTTGTCTAGTTTATATTATAATTTTTTAGTGTGAATAATACATAGTGAAAGGTACAGAAGGGCAGACAATATGGTTTATAGTGTGGTCCAACTGTCCGTCTGTGCTTACAATGGGTACAAAATGTCCTACATGGTTACAACTTATACATCTTAGAAATTTCTTTACAAATAAAGTTGTCCTACATGGTTACAATTTATACATCTTATAAATTTCTTCCACCTCTGCCTTCCACACCTCTTTTACTAATCTTTCTTCATTAATTCTTTCCATGTGTCCAAACCATACCAATACTCTTTCATCAATTCTATCTCCCAGCTCCCTTTCCACCTCTGTTCTTCTCCTCACCTCCTCATTTCTCTTTCCATCTAGCCTAGTAACCCCTATCATACTTCTCAGACATTTCATCTCAAACACATTCAAACTCCTTCTCCCTTCCAATTTTATGTTCCATGTTTCTACCCAGTACAGTGCTGTCGACACAATCACTCCTTCATACAATCTCATCTTAATATACATTCCCAAATGTCTATTTCTCATTACACTTTTTAATCCCCCAAGGTATTTACTCGCTTCTTTCAATCTACATTCTACCTCCACCCACACTCCTCCCTTTCCTGCCACATTTGCACCCAAGTATCTAAAACTATTCACTTCCTCCAGTCTCCCCCTTAATACTCACTTCCAGTCTGCTGCCACTCTCTCCCCTTGTACATCTCATCACCTTATTTTTACCCACATTTATCTTCAGTTTCCTTCTTTCGCACACCTTCCCAAACTCTGTCACTAACTTCCTCAATCCCTCCTCTGATCCTGCTACAAGTGCAGTGTTGTCAATAAACAACAACTGGCTTAAATACCACTTTTCTCCATTTTCTTTAATCATCTCCAATCCCTGACGCAATACCCTTGCATTTACCTCTCGTACCACCCTATCCATGTATGAATTAAACAGCCAAGACAGCAAAACACATCCCTGACGAAGTCCCACCTTTAATTCGAACCACTCACTCTCTCCATTTCTAATCCTAACACAAGCTCTGCTACTCTCGTAAAAACTCTTGACTGCTCTTAACAGCTTTCCTCCTATCCCATATATTTGCAATACCTCCCACAGTGCCTTCCTGTCTACCCTATCATAAGCCTTTTCCATATTCATAAAAACCCAAAATACATCCTTACCTTTTCCTATAGCTTTCTCACATGTCTGTCTTACCTCAAATATTTGATTTACACAACCCCTACCTGTCCTAAACCCACACTGTTCCTCACCAGTTACTCCCTCTGTTTTTCTCCTAATCCTCTCAATTAAGACCCTCCCATAAGCCTTTCCCAACTACACTCAACAAGCTGATCCCTCTGAAACTATTACACTCACACTTGTTCCCCTTTTCCCTTGTAAAGTGGAACTATACAGGCACTCCTCTGGCACTCTATCCTCTCTTAAATAAACATTAGATAACCTCACCAGCCAGTCCACCATAAATGTACCTCCTTTTCCAGACATTCTGCATGGCATCCATCCAACCCAGGTGCCTTACCCGCTCTCATCATCTTAACAGCTGCTTTCACTTCATCTTTCTTTATTTCTCCTCCATTCTCCTCACTCCTCACTCTTATTTTCTCAGCACTTTCCACTGCAACTATCTTTCCATCCCTATCCTCCTTCACATTTAGCAATTCCCTAAAATACTCAGCCCACCTTCCTCTCATTGCCTTTTCTTCCATTATCATCTCTCCACCTGCACCTTTTACCTTTCTTCTCTACTTGATTCGCCTCCTTTTCCTCTCTTAATTTCTTTCCAAAACATTTTTATTACTTTCAAAATATTATGTCAAACTCTTACCCCATTTCACATCTGCTCTCCTTTTTACCTCCTTTATATCATGCTTTACTTCTCTTCTCTTTACTTTGTACCTCTCATATGATTCCCTCGTCCTAGTTTGTAACCAATCTATGAAAGCCTGCTTCTTCTCTTCTACACCCTTCTTTGCTTCCTCATCTCACCACTCACTACCCTTCCTTCTATTTCCTCCCGTCCTTCTTATTCCACACACCATCATCGTACATCTTATGACTCCCTTCTTGAACCATCCCCACTTTTCCTTCACTCCTAGCTCTACTCTATTCCTCACTCCCCCCTCCACTCTTCTCTCAGCTTCTTCTTATACTCCTTTTCTTTCTCATTTAAGCAGTTCACTCTAAGTACCTCCCTATCTTTTGTCCTTTTCCTCTTTCTCCACCTATTCTCCACTCTCAACTTACCTTCCACCAAAAAATTATCCTGCAGTACTTCTTGTTATCACTATATAGTCTATTAACACTATCACCCTTCCATCTACTACCCTCTCCCATGTGTACTTATGCTTAGCTTTTGTCCTAAACACTATGTTTACTGTCATCAACTCTCTAGACACATCTCCACCATCAAAATCTCCACTACGATTTTCTTCTGGAACTCCATACACACACACACACACACACACACACACACACACACACACACACACACACACACACACACACACACACACACACACACACACACACACACACACATATATATATATATATATACATATATATATATATACATATACATATGTATATATGCATATATATATATATATATATATATATATATATATATATATATAAGTATTTGTTTATACATATATGTATGTATATATATATTTATATATATATATTTATATATATATATATATGTGTGTGTGTGTGTGTGTGTGTGTGTGTGTGTGTGTGTGTGTGTGTGTATGTATATATATATATATATATATATATATATATATATATAAATATATATATATATATATATATTATATATATATATATTTATATATATACATGCGCTTATATTTTAGTATTTGAGAAACATCAGGCCCTTCGTAATGTGCCTCACTGTGCTGTCGGGAAAAATTTAATGTTCTTCATTCCTTTGTTTTCGTTTGGTTAATTGTAGATTGTTCTTTTCTTATTATGTTTATTCTTGTTATGACTATTTGTACTGCGCAAATGGTGTTAGGAATTTGTTGAACCGACGATCTGTTACATTGTGGAATATTTTGCTATGGAGTTTGATGGAGCCATTTTGAATATCCACTGCTAATATTCTAGGGAGAGCTTGCGTTCTTGCTGCAATACAACTTAAACCACCGAAGAGTTTGCAGCATCCTTCAATGGACCTAGTCTTGCCTATGACATTGGATTGTTGAAGAAGAGTAGGCCTAGGTCCTGTGTTGTTGGACTAGTATAAGCTCCGGGTCTTTTTATTTTTGCAATTGATTATATATTGATACCATAATGCTTCTGGTGTAATGCATGTTCTATTATAGATTCTTCATTTTTCTTTCAAGTAATGATTAGCGATGGCACTCTTCTTTAACACGAGGACATTGAGGGCAATCGGAGCAACTTCTCTTGTATGGATCTTAGTCATCTCAGTGAACATCATCTTAAACGGTAAGTATTTGTATTTGCTCAATTATATTTGCTTAGCTGTAATATACAGGAAAGGAATTACACTTGTGAGGATTCTATTTCTTTTTCACTGATCAAAGTCTAGCTTTGAATTCGTTTATCAATTTAGAATGGATTTTTTTTTTTTTTGAGAGGGGATGGGAGTGGTGCTGTTCCATGATTTGTCCTATCTGTATAGAGAACTGTTTCTACACTTTTTTCAGACATTTATAATTTTTTGAGGTGTTCCCATGACATGACATAATTGTATATACCTAAATGATGTGTTGTTGTTGATGATGATGATGATGATGATGATGATGATGATGATGATGATGATGATGATGATGATGATGATGATGATGATGATGATGATGATGATGATGATGATGATGATGATGATGATGATGATGATGATGATGATGATGATGATGATGATGATGATGATGATGATGATGATGATGATGATGATGATGATGATGATGGTGGTGGTGGTGGTGGTAGTGGTGGTGGTTTGGTGATGATGATAATGATGATATTTGATCGGAGTCCGAAGATGAGAGTCTGCGCACTCAGCATATGACGTCGCATCCCACAGATGTGGCAACGATAATTATAATTAGTAGTCAGAACAGGAAGGTGCGACCCTGTATCGTCTGTTTCTTGCGGGAGTACGACGCTTGCGCCGATCCTCCTCCTCGAATGCTGCTATTCCTCTGCAGCGGCGGCCTAAAGCTCGTGTGGTTGGATGCCGCACCACGTGAGGTTCTCTTCAGGATGTCTTTGTACTTCATTTTAGTCCTTCCAATTCCTTGTGAGCCCTCTCTGAGCACTCTACATCATATGTCGAGGGATACAGTTGCTGTCCATTCTGATGACGTGACCAGCCCACCGTAGCTGGGGTTTCAGTAGTATTGAATCGGCGCTTGTTGAGTTAGCTCTATCCAGCACTCCTTTGTTAGAAATTCTGTCCTGCCAGCACATGTTCATAATCCTACATGGTGCTCTTTTATGGAGCTATTCTAACTGCTTGATGTCCGACAACACACAGTTTACGACTTTGTGAATATTAAGCTTAATGGATAATCTTTAGTTTTTTTGCTGGAGAACCTTTACTCTCAGTTTCCCAGGTGACTGCCTCGCTTTCTTGATCCTATATGTGATCACTTTATCGAGTGATCCATCTACTGAATATGTACTTCCCAGATCCTTGAAGCTCTCCACACACATGTATTGGATTCCGTCGATGGCAATATGTGGGTGAGGTATTATTGTGTTTGGGACTGCTTAGACCAAATTATCTATCATTTCTTTGCTTCTCTGTCCAAACGATCTTGATACTTCTGCAAAACTGTCGACAATGACCTGCAGGTAATTCTCCTTGTGTGAGGGATATTCATCCGCAAAAAAGGATTGAAAGGTGAGGTTTCCACGGACATAGTTCGAACAGTGTAGCCGATAGGCATCCTTTTACCACGTTCTCTTTGTTGTTCCATTGAACCTGCCATATCCTTCTTGCTCCAAATTATTGGCCTGTAAGTCATCACACCAATGTATGGATGTCTTGTATATATATATATATATATATATATATATATATATATATATATATATATATATAAGACAGAAAAAAGAGAAGGAAAATTTATTAATCTTTTCCATATGTTACCTACAACTGGTACCTCCACGGCAGGTGGCCACATTATTGGCTCAACCTGCCACTAGAGCAGACTGAAGTCAAAAACATACCACCTTTGCGATATTTGATGTTCACGCCCAGATCAAGCTCTTTCACGGCATGGAATAGAATCTGAGAAAAATGTCGGTTAAACAATAGCCCTTTCCAAGAAAGATGGCCGCCGCCTCGTTTTAAATCCCATGACGTCATTAGGTTAAAAAGCGCAGCCTCTGCATTTGTATGCTTTGACATTTTAGTAAATAAACGAAGTGTGTTCCGATATTTGTTGGTCTTAGAGCAGGTAATTGTAGTTAGGTTATCAAATGGAAAAACATGGGTGAATGATTTCTTCTAGTGAACCATTAAAGTGACAAAAACAGTAATATCAAGTACTGAAAACTAGTTCTTGATTCAACCTTCACCTGACAACAAAATAGTATGTGTGTATTACATTTCAATAAGCATCACAACCTATATAGCTTACTCATGATTGTAATAAGTTATAAGATTGGGTTTATTTCTGTATAAAATAATTTTACAAGCAATTCAAGCCAATATCAGTGCAAATAAAATAGTCAGCAAATGTAAAGAATATAGACTGAGCCACAGGTAAGAATATAATGATATACTAGGGATAACTAGAAATTGATAAATAAATAAGTAAATCAAAAGTAAGGGGCTTATTTCCATTGAATTCCCTTAAAATTCAAAATAGAAAAGTATTAAAAAATGCAAATAGAAATAATAATGTAATACATGTAATACTCTGACAAATACTGACCAAGTTGAAAGACAACAAAAGTTGACAAAAAAATGAGAAACAGTACAATCTATGTATCTATCTATATACCGATGGCTTTTCCCCCACGTTACATTTAGTAGTTTGACACAAATATTGACTAAATTGACAGACAACAAAAGTTGTTTAAACAATAATACTGAATATAGATATATTTGCATCTAAAAGAAATTTCCTACAAGATACTTTGAATGACATATAATTTTGTGGTTTGGATTTATACATCAAGCTTGTTCCATAAAAGTGAAACTGTGAATTTGAAGGAGCTTCTATACAAAACAGACTTAAAATGGAGTAATACAACAGAAGCACCACTGGATAGTGTGTTGTGAGAGTGTACAGATGTAACGAAGACTAAATCTTCTCTCAAAGCAGGTGCCCGACTACGTACAATTTTGTGTATATGACAAATAGTTAAAAAGGTCTGTTTTCCGACCACTGTAAACCAGTTAAGGCCACTAAAACGGGATATATCAAGATGTATTCTAGGATTTAATTTGAGTATTACCTTTGACGGATTTGTAGTTTGTGTTTGAGAAGTTGAGATATATTTGGGCACACGAACAACAACCGTAATCAAAATAACACTGTACTAGTGGAGAGGCCAATAGTTTGGTGGTTTTAACATCTATGAAAGCTGTAGATTCTGTATCATACGATAAAGCAGTGACATACTCAAAGATCCTATGAATCTATTATGATATAAATAAGGCCGTAGGCTAATGCATGTTTTGAGGCGCTTGAGCGTAAAATGTATGCTTGCGTGTGTGCCGTGCACACGTGGAGTGGTAATCACAGTAACCCCACCTTTATCCAGTTATCGCTGTTTTAATATAATTGCGGTCATTTAATACTGTGCATGTCTGGCATTGGTGAACACCTGCGTTATATAATCCAACTTATCCTACACGTGCTTACAATTTGTAGCTCACCATGTCTGAGTGCGATAGTGACTTGGGAGTTCTCGTGAGTCCGGACCTTAATTAAAACCAGGAAGCAGTGCATTAGCGCCAGAAATAAAGCTAACAGTACATTAGGCTTCATTGCTAGGACGGTATTTTTTTTATTTTATTAATTTATTACGCCAAGGCGTCATACAGTACATGGGTATACAAGTACAAAATGTTAATTTAATGCATCAGATGGATACAAAATCAATAGTAGTACAGTGTATATGAGTCAGAGCCTCATTAATATCATATCGGTAATAGCAACATAACATTGAGTACAATAAGTGAGGACAATAAGTCCCACAACCAAGCGCAGTACAATCACAAACATTTGACAAACATAGGACATAATGGTAGTGTGCATACACAGACCTAAGTGGCATACATAGTGCGCAATATCATTAAGGCCATCGATGTGAGGGGCGTAAAAGATAAGAGAGAAAAGAAGAAAAAAAAAAAAAAATTCTCTCCTCCCTCCCCTTTTTCCTTCCTTCTCCCTTCCCTTTTCTTTCTTTTGGTATAGTCCGAGTACGTAAACATATAATTGGAATACATATAATATTGGTTGTGGGAAGCAACAAATCTAGACAGAATGTGCCGAGTAACATCACGGGAGGACGCACTCGACATCACGTGACGCGCCTTCCCCCCAGGTTGAATAACTTGAGGAAGTAGAGGAATGCTGTCGATTCAAGACCTCATTCTCCTATGGTGCTCCTCGACTCAGCAAATAATACAGCAGGCACGATCATTCGATAAACAAAAGCTAGGACGGTAATGAATAGAAGTGCAGAGGTAATTATTCAACTCTATCTAGCGATAGTTAGACCCATCCTTGACTATGCGGTACAGTTTTGGTCTCCGTCCTACAAAATGGACATGTAGCAACACGCTGCCACTGCTATAGTGTCCCCTAAGTGTACACATCATAACTGTTTATAAAATTATTAATCTGTATCAAATTATTATATATGTCTATTGTAAATTACACAGTATGTTTCAAATATTGTACACATACGAGAATGATTGTTCTATTGTTAAATTTATATATGTATAGTTATATTTGCATACTTTGTTCAAAGCGTTAATTATTCTCAATGTATTATGTATTTAATGGCGGACGGGCCATGAGTGTAGGGTTAAAAATCAATGTTGCAGTGTTAATTACTCATATTCACATATGGGACAGTTCTCTACGACTTTGATGAGACATGCAGCATCGGCAAATATAATTGTACTAGAGTCGGAACAGAGAAGATTGACCAAAGTTATATATGAATTCGTAAGTTTGCCTTGCGAAGAGAGGCGTAGGCACCTAAACTTACACTTACTGGAAAGACGCAGAATGCGGGGTGATCTAATAGAAGTGTTTAAGTGGATCAAAGGCTACAACAAGGGTGAAGCAAACAGGTCATCATGATAAAACAACAGGGCAGGACTCGCAGTAATGGGTATAAACTGGACAAATTTAGATTTAAGAAGGAAATAGGCAAGAATTGGTTTACTAATAGGGTGGTCAATGAATGGAATAAACTTAGTAACCATGTAGCAAGCGCTGAAACTATCAGTTGTTTTAAAAAACAATTAGACAGCTTTATGGATGGGGATGACAGGTGGTGATGGATGCGGAGCTGCCTAGTGTAGGCCTTATGGTCTCTTGCAGTCTCCTTTATTCTTAAGTTATTATGTTCTTATGTTATGCTCTATTGCTGAAATAGTCTTGAAAATTGAAAGGGACACAATGAACACAGTTTAATCATGCTTATTTACATCAGTGATCACCAAATGACGTCACTACCTGTTAGTTCCACATCTCACCACTGTAAAGCGCCCCACTATTGGAAAAGTCTATACTGGTGCAAGAACACAATCCTGTTTGACTCCGTTTGTGAATGTAAAGGAGCTCGTGTAATCACTATTTGTGAGGACCTGTCTAGTCATGTTGACGTGGAACAGCCGAATCAGGGAAGTGGCCTTGAACAGATAGCCAGACTCCATAAAGATATTCACTTAATTGTGTTTACTTAGATGTAATATAATGGCAAGGTTTATGGTTTCAACTTGAACTAATGCCTTTAGCGACCTGAATACTGTAAAGCCACTTCTTTCTCTTCGACCGATCAACGTTGGCAGATCCAGTGGTTTTATTCTCTCCTTATATGGTTTATCTGCCAGGCTGGGAACCAGCTTATTTACTGCCCTTTGTATTCTCTTGATCTTGTTTATATCAATAATTCTTTGTGGGGGTCATACTACTGACGCGCATTATAGTGTTGGACGGGTCAGGTTTTTTATAATTTTTTCAGCATCTTTTCATCGATATAGGCATAATGTCTGCCGCCCATTATATCCGATTATGTGGTCATAATGTCCAATGACAATAGTCATGTCGTCCGATTGTAATTGTCAAAATGTCTTATTTTCTAATGATCAAAAGAAATCTTCGTAATATATTATATACAATTTAGAAAATAACATTCATGGCGGATAGGTCAAGTCAATATTAGAATATAGCAACTAACACAGTAGTCACCACCCACCATCAACTTAGCATTCAAACGGTCCATCCGAGTTAATAATGATTTGGAGGGGTGGCATGTAATACTCTCTTTCTCATGACCACCACCAACGTCTTAGTCCAAGGTTGAGCTCCCAGGATAATCCTTGCTGCGGCATTTTGGCAAGGCTCCAGGTCTTCAAGCTTGGCAGTCGCCACATTTATGAGAGCTGGGGCGGCGTAGTCCACCAAACTGCGGACTGCGCGCACATAGAATGTGCGAAGGACCCGATGCGTGGCACCAAGTGCCTTCCACGTCATTGCTCTTATAACTGTAGTTCTTGCCTTCAGTCTCTCCTTGAGATAGGTTAGTTCCTTCTGAAAGGTGAGCCTCTCATCAATCCAGACTCCCAGGTACTGATACTGGTAAACCCAGTCCAGCCTAAGGTCCTGGATAGTGAGGTGTTTCTCTTCTTTCCAGAGTCTCAATGCCATGGCCTTCGATTTTGTAGGGGGGATCTTTAACCCTAACCTGCAAAATTCCGTCGCCACAGTGCTTAAACAGCGCTGAGCCCTGTTGAAGCACTGCCGTTTCCCAGTAATAATGAGCGCAATGTCATCTGCATAGCAGATGATCTTGCACCCATGTGGTAGAGGTAGTTCCAGAATGTTAGAGACAAGCACATTGAACAGAGTGGGGCTGAGGACCCCCCCCCCTCCCTGTGGAGTGCCATTCTCCAGCATTCCGGCCTCTGATATATGACCCTGAAAGCGTACTTTCGCAGATCGGTGACTGAGATAGTCAGCAGCATAGCAGATGATCTTGCACCCATGTAGTAGAGGTAGTTCCAGAATGTTGGAGACAAGCACATTGAACAGAGTGGGGCTGAGGACCCCCCCCCTCCCTGTGGAGTGCCATTCTCCACCATTCCGGCCTCTGATATATGACCCTGAAAGCGTACTTTCGCAGATCGGTGACTGAGATAGTCAGCAATCAAAGAAAGCAGCTTGCCTTTTACGCCCTTGCGAGCAAGGGTGTCTAATATCACAAGTGGACTGGCCAGCTCAAACGCCTTTTCCAAATCCAAAAAGACCACGATGGACGGTGTGCTACTGACAGCATTGAGGAGTGTTGCTATACCGTTTGCTGTGCCAGTGCCCTTGCAGTAAGCATGGATATGCTCATGCATTGGGCCCAGTTTCCACAGCAGCCTGTTTAGCACCATCCTCTCCGCTGTCTTCCCCATGCAGCTTGTCAGGCTGATGGGGCGATAGGCACTAGGTTCCTTTGGCTTTGGAATTGGCGTTATGATTGCCGTCTTCCAGGCTGTTGGTAGCTTGCCAGTCCTCCAAGACTTGTTTATCACCCTTAGAAGTGCCTCATCGCCCGCTGGCCCAAGATGGGTCAGCATGGAATAGGTGACGAGGTTCTCTCCAGGTGCCGTGTCTGAGCTGGTTTTGTGTGTGACCCGTAGCTCCTGAAGCGTAAAGCTAGCGTCAGTATCATCCGATCGACTCATCATGTCCTCAACACTATGGCGCCTCACTCCTTGGAGGTCCTGCAATGTGTCTTGAACACACTGCGGGAGTGAGGTGCTGCTGGAGCGAGAGACAAACTCCTGCACCAGCCGCTGTGCCTCAGCATCAGGGGCATGATGAGTGTGTCGTGGTTGAGTCCTACCAGTAGCCTTACGGAGCTTAGACCACAGCTTTGCTAGGGAGGTGTGAGCGTTAAAGCCCTCACTCCATTCAAGAAATTGAGCTCTTCTGGCATCTGCAGCTATGACGTGAGCGTCATGAACTGCTGCGCACAAGTTGGCCAAATTGGTCTGAGTTCGGCGCTGTCGGAAAACACGCCTAAGCATGTTCACCCGATGGTTGGCCTCTCTCACCTCGGGGGTATAGTACCAGCTGTTCTTATATTCTCTGGGGGACTGGCGAGTCTTTGGGATGGCCCTGTTGGCAGCCACCTGAATGGCTGCAGAAAAGTAAGCTTCTAACGTTTCCACGTCCTGTGGTGGAACGTAGGATGCTGCCCATTCTTCAACAGACCTCTCAAACACTGGCCATTTTGCCAAAGCTGTCTTCCACCTGGGAACAGGTAATACAACTGGTATGGGTGGTGCATCCCGTATGTGTACAGAGACACCGAAGTGATCGCTAGTGACAATAGGATGCACCTCCCAGGTTACCCTAGGGAGGAGAGTGGCCGTCGCCAAGGTCAGATCAAGTCGTCCACCTTGCACGTGCGTCGGATTTCCATCATTCAACAACGCAATGTCAGGGCATTCATCTAGTACGTAACTTAAGTGGCGCCCAGCGACATTGGGCCCATGGGGCGACATCAAAATATCATGGTGGGCGTTGAAGTCCCCTCCTATGATGAGGAGCCTGTCCGCAGCAAGAGCACACACTTCTCCAAGGTCCAGTTCCGCTCTCTGGCCCCTGTATATGTTGTAGATGGTGTACGTTTCGTGGGTCCGATGAAGTCGAACCGCAAAGAACTTCTACACCATCCCCACATGATACAGGGTCCATGATCTCACTACAGGGGATGGATGATTTGACTAAGATCATGCACCCCCTAGTAGTGGGTAAGCGAGGGAGGGAGAAGATGCGATATCCCGGAAATCACACCTCATCGCTCACCAATGTCTCTTGGAGAAGTATGATATCGTAATCATGCTCTTGCGCAAGCGCAAGGAGATACGCGCTTTTGCTTCGGAACCCGTTTACGTTCCACTGTAGCAACCTTAAGTGAGTATTGAACAGGGCGATGTTCTTCCCTGTCGGTTTCCATTACAGTCTCATCTTGTCCTCCCCGGTCAGACGATAAGATGGGTTGCGACTTTGTAACAGTGGGAGCGTTTCCCTCCTCATCAAAAGAGGAGTCTTCAAGCCTCAATGCAAAGTGACGTTGGGGATTAGCAGAAGACACTCTCTTTGTCTTTGAAGATGTGGGTGTGGCTTTCCCAATGGTAAAAGTGGGTGTGGCAGGCGTGGGGGAAGTGGAAGGGGAGGAGGAGGAGGAGGTTGAGGAAGAGGAAGAGGTAATGGAAGAGGCGGGAGAGGAGGAGGTAGAGGGGAGAGGGAGTCCTCTCCTTTCGCTTAGGGTTCCTCTTCTCTTTCAGGAGTTTGAGCACGTTCTTGACGGCCCTGTCCACCATCACTAGCATCTTGTCTGGGTCACTCTCCCCGAGGGTCGTAGCGACTGCAGAGACGACGCCAGTCACAATCAGGTCGATATCATCCTCCCTAAGGAGGATGACATCGGACGGATATTGAGGTGGAGGGGACCGTCGGTCCTGTGCTCGTGGGGTTGGTACTGGGGGCGTGGGTTTGGCTGAGCTGAGTCAGAGCCTTGTGACAGCTATGGGACGGGTGGGTACTCTTATCCACTCCGATACCTGGCCATCACAGGCGGCTGGGATCCTAGACTCCTTCAGGCTCACCAGCACTCTCCTTGAGAAGGGCAGGGACTCTCCACACCCAGAGTTCAAGCCCCCACCACCATGGCTGTCGATACCTGCAACCTTCGTTGTCACAAAGCTTCCCAGTAAGAAGAAGTTATGTGATCAGGAAAGAGTACAAGCGCAGGCCCTACAAGGCATCCGCGCACTGTCGGAACCTGGAATGGCGGTCTATTACACGGATGGCTCCGTAGACCCCAACAGGCCTCGCAGTGCGGGGGCTGCTTTTGTGACGGATGGTTTGACCTACGGCAGTAGAGTATCTGATCATGCGTCCACTCTCCAAGCTGAGGCCGTATCGGTTCAAGGAGCGTTAGAGCATGCTCTAATATCTCGAGCGGGTCCTGTGGTGATCCACACGTATTCACAGTCTCTGCTAGGCAGCTTGGAATCGATACAACCCAGCAACAATGTACGCCTACTGACCTCCATCCTAGCACTCCTGCTGAAGCTGCATCAGCAAGGCAGGAATGTTACGCTCAACTGGGTGCCAAACCACGTAGGCGTCCCAGATAATGAGCTAGCCGACGCCGCAGCTGAAGCGGCGCGCCAAAGACCCGAAGTCGATGTTGTCGTCCCTCTCAGCAGAAATCAGTTGCGCCTACGCACCAGGGCTCTTAAACAGGTACAACGGTTCCTTCAGCACAGACTGGAGGCAGAGGTGTCAGAGAGGGCGAGGTGGTACAGGGCAGTCACAGACTATAAGCCCCTTGTACTTCCTCGCTCCACACCTAGAAAAGTGGAAACTCTGCTCTTCCGTCTGCGACTGGAGGACCGTTGTTTCTGGCAGATTAAGGGTTGATTCACACTATCGGTCCGGTCGCGCTCCACTCTCGCTCCGCTCTCGATACTCTCTCGGTTCTGAAGTTTTCACACATACGGTCCTCTCTCGCTCCCGTCATTCTCCCTCCCTCGACACCAGTAGAAGTCTTACAATCAGTTACGAAGGATGTGTGACTTTTCTGACGCCGAGTTGGCAATAATCGCTATTGCACTTGATGAAGAAGAAGGAAAACAAAATAGAAAAAGAAAGAGATTGTGGGTTCATCCTATGTTGCAAGATAGGAAGACTGAAGGAGAATTTCATACTCTGTATCCTCGTCTTATTGATGATGAGAGTAAATTCCACAGCTATTTCAGAATGAACAAAGGAACATTTGAGAAAATACTATCCAAAATTGAGGATGACCTGAAATGTACAAGAAGATGCTGCACCTCCTGGCACTGATGTGCTTGCACCATACGTTATAGTGGGAGATGAGGCTTTCCCGCTGAAGAGAAATTTGATGAGGCCCTACCCAGGTTCACAGACTGAACATAAGGTAGAGAAGAGGATTTTTAATTATAGATTATCTAGAGCCAGGAGGATAGTTAAGTGCACATTTGGTATTCTAGTGCAAACCTTCAGAATATATTTAAGGAAACTTAAAGCTATGCCTTCTAACGCTAATGCAATCATTACAACAACATGCATACTTCACAATCTGATACACCCAAATGCTGTTACATTACCAGATACTGTTGTCATGCCTCCATCAAACACAGTACGTCCAATGAGAGGAAGAGGGGGAAATGCTACAAAGGAGGCTTTTGGCGTGAGAGAAACACTGAAAGGTTATTTCAGCTCCCCAGCTGGTTCAATGCCTTGGCAAAATGATAAAAATATAAGTAGACAAACAAACTTGTGTAGGAATATTTGTTGAGTGAGCTAAGGAGATGCATTTCCGCAGTGGATAATAGGTTTTTATTATACATATGAAATTTCTTTCTTCGGTTAATAATGTGTATTTTTTTTCTCTCAGTACCTTGGCAATATGATAAGTATGCAAACATTATTGTATAGAAAAATTGTTTCGTGAGGATAGGAAATGCATTTCCACAGTGGACATTAGGCTATTGTATGGAATTTCTTACCTTCACAACCCAGCTGCCTGCTTATTTCAACACAGCTTCTTCTTTTCGCCACGTTATCACTGTAGTGCAGCGAAGTCAGGTCATACAGCTCTGGTTTACCTTTTGACTAATTCTATTAGTATTTCATCTGAATCCACAAAATTAAAGTAAATTTTGTAGGTTAGATTTTATTCAGTTGGTGCTTATGTATGTCCTCGCTATACGCATTGTCATTGTATCAGTGATAAATAAAAAGAAAACGTATTTTTATATTTATTCTAACTTTCTCATGATCCCATTGTGGTGTTTCCTTTGGATTATCCATGGTTTGGTAGGACAGAAGGTAACACTACTTGCTTATATGAAGGCTGAATCTCGACTGGAGTGGAGTAGGAGGAGCAGGACACTGAGTTCACACTGGCGCTCACGGTCCGGTCACGCTCCGCTCTCGCTCCAGTAAAAATATCTTTTGACGGAACCGTGACCGGAGCGAAACCGGAGCGAGAGCGCCAGTGTGAATGCTTCCATTGAAATTAATGAGACAATATTGGAGCGGACCGAGAGCGGAGCGGGAGCAGAGCGCGACCGGACCGATAGTGTGAATCAAGCCTAAAAGTAACGCAACACCTGAAGAGAGAAGATGCCGCCACTGCAGCCACCCCGAAGCCACCCTCAAGCACTACCTCAAGGATTGCCCCGCAACTGCTTTTCTGAGGAGAGGGCCTCCGACAACATCTGAGGGTCTTGTACTTCGCTTATGCCGCCACCTTAGCGATTACGAACTGCGTAGGCTGGTGGAGTGTCAGCCCCCTTTAATTCTTGTATATTTTGCATTTGTATTCTGTTCATGTCAGGAAGGGTGAATTCACCGAGATGTGCATGCGTATTTCACATAGGCATACACATCCAGTAAATGTATGGGTGGGCGTGGCCAAACCACGACCACTCATACATTGAATCGCCCCCCCTTGTTTTCTTAAATTTATTACACCATCGCTACCATTCACTTAATATCGAACACAGTTCACGTTGGGAAGGGTGCATTCACCGAGATGTGCATACGTATTTCATATACGTATGCACATCTTGTGAATGTATGAGCGTGTGTGGTTGGGCCCACACACACTCATAAGTCAAATCACCCACCAAACGGGCTCACAACCAAAGCCCGTGGGAGCCTAAAACTCCCAAATTACACACACACACACACACACACACACACACACACACACACACACACACACACACACACACACACACACACACACACACACACACACACACACACACACACACACACACACACACACACACACACACACACACACACACACGCGCGCGCGCGCGCACGCACGCACGCACGCACGCGCACACACACACACACACACACACACACACACACACACACAAACACACACACACACACACACACACACACACACACACACACACACACACACACACACACACACACACACACACACACACACACACACACACACACACACACACACACACACACACACACCAACGTCTTCTATGTAATCCAGGCCCTACATGAGGAAGCCTCTGTTTTCCCTGTCCAAATCAGCATTGGTGTTGTTGTGGGAAGGATTTGTTTGTTATATCACTGGGAGGGTAGTAACTCCTTATAGTTTTGACGTGGTATCTTTGTAGAAACCTCGTTTACACAAATGCATGGTGACTAATTTCGAGGCGGAAACACGGCATCCATAGTTGTTTGCTCATTGTTACACTCGGGTTACTGAATTAATATTAGCAGAGTTTGTTCCTACGCATAGCAGGGTTAGATCATCGAAACACAGGCTAGCAGTTATTTTCGAGGGGATTTGTTTTATGTTACCTATAGGTAGGGTGAAAAGAAGAATGTTGAGAACTGAGAAGATGAGGTTCTTCCTATGCATATTCTGAATATCCTATGGGACATGAAAGTGGATATAACTCCTCATTTTTCTAGAAGGTAAGGTTCATGGATGATCCATCATTTCAAAACCATGTCTTATGCTTTTATCTAATAAAAAATACACCATAGATACTTTTGTGAACAAATGCAGTACGGATCATTATTTCTATGTTGATGCAGTAAAATCTTTTAAATCCTATTTGAAGTGATGATATGAGAAAACGTACCACATGCCATGAGAGATGGAATTATACAATTTCCTCTAGGAATTTATAGAGTTTACTAAATATGCGATTGGGTGGAAGTTATTTGAGAAGATTTTGTCTTTTCTTGGTTTGGGGAAAGAGATAATGATGGCTTCTTTCCAGGCAGTTGCGAGGCTATTTTCTGTCAACGATATGGTGAGAGGATTAATGTAAAGAATATTGCTATTGGATGTAAGTGTTGCATCATGTCATAGTGTATGTTACCTGAACCCGTGGCAGTTTTCTTACAGTTGGAGAGAAGAATGTGATATTTTACTTCTGTGAAGGGACTGTCACAAAATTCCTGGACAGTGGAAGGAGGAGGTGGTGGTTGTGGGGCGTGGGAAATACGTACCTTAAGTGAATGATGAAGGGAGGGGGAGGATAGCTGCAGTGGGAAGCCGAAGTCCAGGAGATTTGCAGCACCACCCGGGACCACGCCCGCTCCCTTTACAGCGGGCGTGTACGTAAATCAAAGAGGGGGGTGGAGAGACAACTCATTAAGTGGACCGATTTGGGTAATGAAACCCAGAATTCCTAATGTGAGTTTAATTGACAACTTATTTCAATAATCAAAGCATTGTGGACATACACCGTAAAGGTTGGTCTAAAAGTTAATTAGTGGATCCTATCATACTCTATCTCCCTGCGCGCCTATCTAAGGGTCCTATCTGGTAAATACCCATCGTTACTTGCTATTATCCTTAGAGTGTCTCTGCTGGGTGTGGGGATGACTTCCACGGGGCGCTGGTCCCTCGTTATGGCAGGATGCGTCGGCTATTGAAGGATAACGGTGTCGTTGATCACGGCGGAAACCCGGGTCATCTTTGTGGTTAGCCTCGTGGCGGGGCCGCGGGTTTGATCTCGTAGGGGGTTTCTTGTATTCACTATCCAGTTCCTTTCAGGTCAGAGTGTCCCGAGGAAAGGGGTACAGGTACGTAGGTGACCCCTTAATACACGAATGATGTGTTCACTGGAGGCTGGACGCCTCAAGACACTATTCAAATCCCCACGATGGTCGGGATGTCACACACAGCGCTTCACCTGATAAGTTTCGGGAGGGGTTTGTCCCGGAATTACTCGTTTGATGTCTTGTAGTGCGTAATCGTCACTTAAGGATGAAAATCCTCGATAGCCACATGAGGGAGGATAGGGCACGATTGAACTTCCGAGAATATGAGCGGCCCGACCTCCCTGCTTGACCCTAGTGAGAAGACTGCCCTGTGTCCCGCGGCATGTCAGGTCAAAATGCCCGCCAGCCAGCATCCAACGTTGCCAATATTTCTACGTCTCCGTCACTAGTTTTGGAGGGAACTACGAACAATGTTTATGTGGAAGATGACACAGTTCCAATTGTTCCTTGAGGGTAGACACTATTCACGAGCGTGTAAGATACGATCCTAATTACTCTAATTTCCTAGCTTAAATAATATGTAGCAGCGCGCAGGGGGGGGGGGTGCTCGCGCGAAGCCGCGGAGAGCTGGTGCAAGGCCGCTTTGTTACTTGGCCGAGGAAAACCGTTAGACCTAAGTCGTATGGGAACACTTGAATGAAAAAACTCTCAGTCTGATCATGGAGTAGCAACTTACAAATGCAATAAGAAACAGTAAACTCGAAAAATTGTGGAATCCCACACTTAATATTAGACATTCGTGATTTGCACATAGGCCTACGGAAACACTTGAATCTAAAGGGAGGGGGGAGTTTTCCCTAAGTATTTAGAAGTCTCTCTCAACTTCGTTAAGGCACTGTAATTGATTGCCAAATTGGCACAACAGTTAATGAGGATAAGGAGAAGGAAAAATATCAAGAAGTAGTTTCTAAAAGCCTTAAGAGTTCTAGTAATTCCAAGGAGAGTAGGGAATTGCTGTCCGAAAAGGATTGAAAGGATACGAAAGACTATGGAACCCGCGTCGGCTGGGCCCATGAGCGAAAGTATTTGGTAGCTGGGGTTTGAAAGCAGACGAAAAAGAATGAAAAAGAATAGTAGGCCGTGTGGCACAATCCAAAATTGTGACAGGGACAGTTGTAGTCTCTGATTTATATGCCTAGGTGTTAAGGATAAGATAATTTTATGATTTTGACTATTTGGGGGGACAAGGGGATGATTTACTGGAGAATTTTTAAGCTCTACATATTTTGAAGATAGGGGTTTGGGAGATTATTGGTTAAACTTAAATTTGCAATGAGTTTCAGTGTGCTTTGCAGATTATTCGTCGGCCTTGTGATCGTGCTTTTTTAATATTATGGAATTTTCGAGGGTTGGGTGTTTTTTATTCGGTAGAAGATCAATTTCTTTCCTCTATAGTCTGTGTCGGAATCTGGACCATAAGTTTTTGTTAATGGTTAACATCGAAGTTCTTGATGTGGAGGTGGAGAGGGGGTAGCCTGTAAGAGTCATAAGGAGAAGTGAGAAATGTAGTAGGTCTTGTATTACCGATCATTTATAATCTAGGAGATCTGGTGTGTACGAGAACTTGTCAATACACCTGAAAATCATTATTTGTATATGAAAGGCTGTAGGTTGGTTTGTGTTTTAGTGATAGTAAGTTATCTATTGTGAGGTAGGATATCAATTTGCCTGGTAGAGTTATCTTGGTGTCTCCCTCCATTAATGAAGTCTCATAGTAGAAGATATTGGCAGGAAGGTTAGTAGGCTAAGGGGGTGAGATAGTGATTCTAAAGTAATGTTTTCTGGTGGAAAAAATATAAGGAGTAGACGGTCATAGGACGATGAAGGAACATTTGGTGTTTGTGTGTGTTGCTGACTCTGGATAGAGTGAATTTCTGCTTGTAGTTCTAGCTTTGAGGCTTGTCCGGTGTAGGGAGTTTACTGGTGTGGTATGGCTGATGTATTCCATTACGCCTTCTATGGCTTCTCCAGGAGAGTTAGATATTTTCTTGAAATGGAAGTGTTATAGGTTTTGGGGTGGATAAGTGAAGGGTGAGGGTTTGTAGGTGAGGGTTGATAGACTTTGAGAAAGAGGTTTGTATAGGTTCCTATATATTTTTCTTGAGATGGAAGGATTGTGGGTGTTCAGATAAATAAGTGGAGGTATTGAATAGTTTGTGGGTGAAGGTTTTGGTGGACTGGAGTGAGTATAGGGTTGTATAGGAGGTTCTTGTGCTTCAGATGGGTCGAGTGTGAGAGGTTAGGTCTTAGTGGTATTGATGAAGGGTGTGTAGGGGTTTATGTAGCGGGTTCTTGTATCATGTGGAAGATCTTCGTTTTAGTTATTTGGGTTGAACTATTGGGGAAGGGGTTTCGTCTGACGGACTAGTGCTTCCGCCTATGTGACTCCTGGTCTGATCATCCAGGATCGTACTTGTTTTCGAACTTTCTGAAACTGATGTGTTCTGATTCTCTGGCACAGAGGACTTCTGTTACATATTGGTATAGTTTGCAGCTTGAGGATCATGCAGTGTTGTGTCGATAGCAGCATTTGTTTGGATTAGAGCATGTGGTACCATGTGCAGGAGCTGATAAATGTACGCATACATTTTGGCAGTAACACTTATCTAATGGATCAAAAGAGCTGTCCATTGAAACAACGACGTGGACGTGGATAGTACTTCTCTACTTAATATCTTAGATAATCTACAGTTAGGTAGTTGGAAACTGTGATTGATTGAAGACTACTATTAGTGCTGAGTCCTTTGCACCGTTTATGACCTTTTTAACCGCACCATTTTTAATCATGCCACTATTTTTTTTTATTATTTCTTCTGTGGTATCATGTAGAAGAAATATAGACTACTGCCAAATTGGTGTTTGGTGTTCTGTGTGGAGTTATTTAAATTGGGGTTTCTACTAAGGCTGCCAGGGGTTTGATTGTGCTATAGTAAACCTTAATTCTAGTTTTGTTGTTAGAGTTTCTTCCTTTGGTCCGCATATAATAGGACATTTTAGTTTTCAGTTAATTGTTGGTAGACTTCAGGACCAAGAATATTTTGTAGTCTAGGCCAGGATCCACTTTGTCTTGGTATGGGTCAAGTTGTTTGTCATCAGGGCTGCGTAGGCTCAGAAATGCCATATGTCATAGTGGGATCGGGGTGGCAGTTATTGATTGTGGTGCTTGGGTTTATTTATAATGCTGATGGCGGAGGTTATTACACTCTGAGGAGAGGATGGTTAGTTGCTGTAGGCTTACCATTGTAGATTGCTCTTGAGTTTACTGGGGTGGGGGTTGAATTCGCTCAAAGGGAAGTGCCGCGGGGTGGAGCAGGAGTGTAAAAGAAAGATTTTGGTTTTATGAGGAATGTTGTTTTCTTGTCATTAGGGTATCATCATTATTCATCCATGATATAAATGACCATAGTGGGTATGCATTACTAACCTGGTTAGGTTCGGGAAGTCTTTGTTTATGTTTTTTTTTTGTTTTTTTCTCATGCCGGGTGAGCAGAGTGGATTCTGAACAGGGTTGCCAAGTCGTGTAGGGTCCTATGATCTGTGCTGTTCTCTTTTCATCCTTTCACAGGATGACCACTATGCCAACATCACCTGTGCCTACACCACTGTGCTTCCAGAGTATCCATCTTCTGGCCTTCATCATGACACATCATCACCGGAGGACTTAGGGTTGTTAGTTGGAAATGAAGTTATTGTTGATTAGTGGAAGAGACAGCGCCTGAATATTCTATCAATCTCAGCCGCTTTCTCACTAAAGGCGTTATCTAGGGGCAAAACTTGGAGGTGGTGAGGTAGCTGTTAGTTTTCCTTCACTCTGTTTTCGAATCCCGTTATAAGACCTTGCCTTACTCTTCTTAGATAGTGCACAGGATGGAAATGGATGCAAGAACTTAAAATGGGTAAGGGAAACCTTAGTTCCTTATTTTAAATGGATGCTAAGGATAGTTGTACGTACTGAATTGTATGTACGTGTGTGTGTGAGGGGGGGGGGGGTGAGTAAACCTGCTTTGGCTGTTGGGCCCTGCTGTGGAAGACCTCTGTCTCACTGCATTAGTTTTGGTCCAAACAGTTTAATGGGGGCCAGGGCGACTTTTCATCTTAGCAGAAGGGAAGTTATTCCTTTTCTTGTGATAAGAGTATGTTTTTTAAGAGACACTTTCACCTCTTATAAAGAGAAAGGGTACCTTAGTTTATGTCAAAGTATCAATTTAGTCATTTTCTTGCAGTGGCGATGGCATATGGTGGAGTTTTAAGTTTGAAGATGCAGTTGGATAAACATACGAGTAATATGTTGTAATGTCTGCTAACAGTAAAGTTTATTTCCTCGGTTATTTTTCTGTTTTGGTATTTGTTTGTTTCGTTTTTTTTTCTGCATCGAATATTGCTATAGATCATGGCATGGGGGGTATACTTTACCAATGTAATCCATTCTTTAGAGTTGACCAACACTGACAACATTGTGGTATTCAACAGGAAGTGACAATAGGTCTAAGATTATTACGAACTATAATGACTTTATGAAGCATGTCATTGATTCGGACTACAAACGCGACGCGACACAGACTGAAACCCAAACCATGTCACCGACATCAACAATTTCTTTAAGTAGTTGGCAGAATATCCTTTGTTCCAAGAGGACCAGGAAGGAGACCTTCTCATCTCCTATGCAAAAGTTGATGCCAGAAGAATCTGGCAGGAACATATTCTTCGTTGAAACATCTTGCGCTTTTTCCCTGAATGCCAAAATGGTAAGTTTGTTTCGAATGCGTTGGCTGATATGAGACACTGATTGGCATTTTTATACAATTCTTAGTATGATGCTGAAACAGATCTGAAACTGAAACATGAATATTAAGAAATGAGATACGCTTTGTCTGCTGTCCCTCTTGCAAGACCACAACAAGTAGGTATCCATCATTTGTCACTCAAACACTAATACAACACATATGACAGTATTTTTAAAGGTATCTGGAAAGGCCTGAAGACTGGCCACTGTAGGTTTTTAGGTTTTCAGTAAATATAAGTTGAGGCTTTATTTTTTCATTATTACATGTATGTAGCCATATAGGATAGTTCCTGTTTCCCTATTAGTTACAGGTCCATTTCTCACCTTCCTTTCTTCCTTTTCCTCTTTCATAACTTTCAACAATTTCCTCTACTCCCTCTTCCTTCATTCTCTCCTTTCCTTCACCAATCTATCCACCGTTTCCATTTCCAGTTGTTCCATTTCTCAATCTCTCCTTTCCAAAACTGGATGTGAGGTTATAGGAGAAACATATGAGAGGTGCGAAGAAAAAAAGAAGAGGAGCAAAGCATATGATAAAGGAGGCAAAAAGGAGAGCAAATGTAAAGGGGTGGGGGTTGGAGTGTGACAGAATTCTTTTAAAGTAATAAAAATGTTTTGGAGGAAAGTTAAGAGAGGAAGGGGAGGTAAGTCAAGTAGAGAAGAGAAGGTGAAAGACGCAGATGGACAGATTTTAATGGAAGAGAAGACGGTAGGGGAAAGATAGAGTATTTTAGATAGCTGCTGAGTGTGGAGGAGGATAGGGAGGGATTGGTGGTAGCAGTGGAAGGTGCTAAAGAAATGACGTTGGTGGGAGATGAAAATGGAGGGGAAATAAGAAGAGATGCAGCACAAGTACTTTTGAAAATGATGAGAGCAGGTAAGGCACCTGGGTTAGATGGGTATCATACAAACTGTCTGAAGTAGGGAGGTACAGAAATAGTGGACTGGCTAGTGAGGTTGATGTGTGTCTAAGGCTGGGTAGAGTGCCGGAGGACTGGAGGAGTGCCTGTATAGTTCCACTATGCAAAGGAAAAGGAGACAAATGTGATTGTAGTAGTTTTAGGTGAATCAACTTGTTGAGTGCATTTCGGAAAGCTTATGGGAAGGTTTTATTTGAGGTGATTAGGAGAGGAACAGATGGAGTAATCGGTGAGGAGCAGTGTGGGTTTAGGAAAGGTAGAGGTTGTGTGGATGCAATTTTAGTGTAGGCAGATCATATATGTGAGAAAGCTTTAACAAATGGTAAGGATTTTTTTTTTTCATGAATTTGGAAAAGGCTTATGGCAGGTAAACAGTAAGGCATTGTGGGAGGTTTTGCAGATGAATGGAAATGGGGTAAAGCTTTTAAGGGTAATCAAGATTTTTTTTTACTTATTTTATTTCATCTATTGATTTTTTTACGGGAGTAGTAGAGCCTATATTGGAATTGGAAATGGAAAGAGCGAGCATTTTGAAGTAAAGGTTGGGGTGCGTCAGGGATGTGTAACGTCGCCATGGCTGTTTAACTACTTCAGCACGAATAAATTCTCGCACGCAGCATCGGCTGCCATAGGTACGATTCTTCACACTATTCGCATTATGATATATAAAGTCACTGCTGTATTACTCGTTCTCTTTTAATTTGAGTAATAATAGACACAGAAAACGTGATCAAACGAGTCCACAGAATCCGGGGGTAACTCATGAACAACTACAAAAAATATATATAATCAAGATGCCGACACCGGGATCCTCATGTACCCACTCGCGCCTCATGACGCCTACGAAGGCGTTGTCATACTGAAGTGGTTAATGTGTACGTGGGTTTTGCGGGAGGTAAATGCAAGGGTAATGGGAAAGGGATGGTTAAAGAAAATAGAGAAAAGTGGAAGGTTTGCCGACGACACTGCGCTTGTGGCAGGGTCAAAAATGGGATTAAGGAAATTAGTAACATGGAAAGAATGAATGAAAAAAGTAAACAAAAGAGGTTTAGAAGTTATAGGTGGACGGAGTGAACCTGAGTAGACGACCGAGGATGAAATGGAAGGATGGGCTGAGGTTGGCGTGCAGCAAGAGGGGAATGTCTGTTGAGCAACGAAAGGATAATACAGGAGATAGGGATGAGTGGAGAGTGGCTATGTATGAATGATACTGTTATGCAAGGAAGGGAGGGGAGGGGGTGGGGTGATAGAAGGGTGCTTAAGTGGGAATGATATACTGACGCAACACGATGGGATTCTCCCCTTCTTCTCTTTTTCTGCATGAGGGGACGGAGAAGGGGCTGTGTGTGCTGGCCGATTAAATGAAGCGAACTTGCTGTGGATGTATCTTGCTACATTGCCTCTGACCCAGGGCAATGGGCGGGATACAGCGATGACCCGTCGTCTATGAGGAGCTAAGATGAGGTGAATGAAGGGGTGGTGGATGGTACTGGAATGGGTGGGAGTAGGTACGTGTCTTTGACTCGGCTACTTTCCTTATTAGGGGGAAAATTTTTGGTATATAGATAGTGACAGTTTGGGAAGGCATGAGATAGGAGAGATTTTTTCAATATTTATTCAAAGTGATGTACAAGGGGAGAGGATGGCAGACAAATAAGTCTTAAAGGATAGAGGCTGGAGAAAGTGAATAATATTGGATATATGGGGTCGCATGTGGCAGAAAAGGGAGGGGTGGAGGTGGAAGTAAAGTATAGATTGAGAGAAGCGAGTAAACAACTTGGGGGACTAAAAAGTGTCATGTGAAATAGACATCTGGGAATGGATGCAAATAGGAAATTATAAGAAGATGGTGAATGTGCCCACGACACTGTATGGTGTGGAGACTTGGTGTCTAAGAAAGGCAGAGAGAAGTTTAAATGTGTTTGAGATGAAATGTGTAAGAAGTATGGTAGGGGCTGTCGATTAAGTGAAGCGGCCTTGCTATGGATGTGCTGTGTCTCACTGAACTGGTTCTGACACAGGGCAGTGAGCGGAATACAAGGGTGACTCGTCATCCACGAGGAGCTAAAATGAGGGTGAGAAAAGGATGGTGGGTAGGAATGGAGTGGGTAGAAGTGGGTGCGCACCTTTGACTTGGTTACTTCATAAAGGGGAAAAAACCCTTGCTATATAAATATATAGGAAATTAGCATTTAACTTTGGGATCTCATGAAAACTAAATCCTGTTTGAGAGACTCCTCGCAGCTCAGGAACCCAAACTCTTTGCTGGAAGAGGGTACACCTACAACTCAATAAAACTGTATGGCAATAGCCAGAAACAATACAGAAAGTTGTCCTGCCCATCCATTTACAATGACTGGTGCCGTAATCAGAAACATACTGGTCTCGAATTTGCTTAGTTGTAAGTTTTCTCCTATTCCCAGCAGTGACTGTTACCTGCCCCAACAGTCCAAACACATAAGACAAAGGTGATGGATTCGGCCGCAGCTACACGCCTCCTGGTGTAGACTCCTCACCACCAATACAAGGCGTACGGTACCCCATGTCACTATACAATAATCACTTGGCAGTTGCTAGAAATTATACTATAATTCATTCTGTCCAATAAAGAGCAGGCTAAGTATTTTCTTATTTGGTTACAGGTTGCGCTGCCCTCTGATCTTTCTTCTCCTGTCATCCATCCTCTTACTTTCCACTCATTACTTTCGTCTGATTTCATTTATTTCTCTCTCTCTTTCAGCTTCTTCTTCTTCTTCTTCTTCTTCTTCTTCTTCTTCTTCTTCTTCTTCTTCTTCTTCTTCTTCTTCTTCTTCTTCTTCTTCTTCATCTTCTTCTTCTTCTTCTTCTTCTTCTTCTTCTTCTTCTTCTTCTTCTTCTTCTTCTTCATCTTCTTCTTCTTCTTCTTCTTCTTCTTCTTCTTCTTCTTCTTCTTCTTCTTCTTCTTCTTCTTCTTCTTCTTCTTCTTCTTCTTCTTCTTCTTCTTCTTCTTCATCATCATCATCTTCTTCTCCTTCTTCTTCTTCTTCTTCTTCTTCTTCTTCTTCTTCTTCTTCTTCTTCTTCTTCTTCTTCTACCCTATCCCCATTTCTTCTTTGGTAGTTCTCCTGCCACAGAGCAAAATTTGTCTTTTTTTTCTTCCTTTTTTCTTCCTTTTCTTCTCCTATCCCGACTTCTCCTCCCTCTCTCTTCTCCCCCTCTCTCCCGACCTTATTCCTCCTCTTCCTGTTAGCTTTGTTCTATTTTTTTTTTTTTTTTTTTTTTACGTTCTTCCTTACCAGGACTTCTCAAGAGTACGTAATGTACTCTGGAGATGTCCTGGTATGGACGAAGCGTTAGGAAATAAAATTCCAACAGTTCTCATTTAAGCATGTGCTCTGGTAATGTAGGCCTGTGCAGTCGAGAGTGCAGCCCGGCACCATGAAGATCATACTGTTCATCTATTGATGACATCACCATACATAAATGATACCAACACTCTCATCGACAAACTCATCTCCTTTCCCAATGTGCGCCTGGTGGCTGCCAATATTAATGAGATCTTTAAAGGAACTCCCCTACATGACTGGAACCAGAATCTGACCTGGGCTTCAAACACTGGTAAGTACTTGATGGAGGCATGGTGAAGATGGATGGATATGTGTATGGTTAGGTGGCATATGACAGACACTGGTAGATCCATTGTATCATTCACTCCATTTCTCAAGCAAAATCAAACTGTCTGAAGTTAAAACCTATACAGAGTGTCAATGTAGTGAATGGGTCAAATGGATGGCCTTAACCCCCTTGCTACAGTATGACATTAGTCAGGATGAGGCATTTAAATGGTACTATCATAAAAAAGGGTTCATTGGTAATGATCTTAATCCTTTACCTGAATTATATGGTGTTAGCCACAGGGTATCATCATAGCAAAAGGTTCGACAGAGATAAGTTTATATTTTTACTACAATCCTCATACTGAAATAAATAATTTGGTATTAGTATGTATAAGACATTATCATAATGAAAGAGTTAACCATTTACTGGATAGATAATCCTCCTAGGTTGAATGAAATTATCTGGTTTTCGTCAGAACAAAAGCCTTCAGTGTCCATTTTTTTTTTTTTTTTTGTGACACCCAAAAAGTTAATCAAAATATTCTAATCTAAATATTCTTTTTTACTCTTTACAAGGTAGAAATTCCTGTAAACCGCAGAAGCCTAAACAAACTATTTTAATGTCCAAATTTGCACTTTTGTCTAACAGAGGGTTAATGAAATTCTATTTGTTCTCTACATCGTAGACTGGCCAATATATAACCTGTCAGATGCGCTCCGCCTTGCTCTGGTGTGTCAATATGGTGGTATCTACTTGGACACGGACATACTGACTCTTGCGCCACTTCCACTTCACAAACCTTGGATTGGACGGAAAGAAATGAGCTTGACTTCCAACGGAGGATTCCGGTAAAATTTAGGTTTAGATTAATAGAATTTCATAAATGAATATGGCAGACAGCAGTCTGTGGTCTTTACTAACCTTTGTGAAATAGTGTACGTATGGGTGCAGACATATGAAACTGCCTGCTCAGTGTGGAATGGCATGTATTGTATAATATCCAATATAACCACATTCACATCTCTGGTAGCAGAATAAAATAATATTTATATATGCCAGTAGACTTCTCTTCCTTATAAAGGGGCGAATTTGGAATAATAATGACAATAATGAAAATAGTAATGATAGTAATAATGCATACATATACCAAAGGCATTTTCCCTCTTACAAGGGAGATAGCAACAAATGAATAAATAAATAAATAAGTAAAAATAAATAAATAAGTAAAAATAAACAAACAAATAAATGAATAAATAAATAAATAAATAAATAAATAAATAAATAAATAAATAAATAAATAAATAAATAAATAAATAAATGAATAGATAAATAAATAAAGATAAAAAATAAAATAAAGGCACAAAAACCATTCCCACTCATTCCATCCCCTCATACTCAACTCCCATCCATCCCGTTCCCTCCCTCTTATCTTGGCTCCTCTTGGATTACGGGTCATCCCTGCATCTCCCCCACTACCCTGGGTCAGAAGCAGTGTCGCAAGACACAGCACATGCATAGCAAAGCCGCTTCATTAAATCGGCAACCCCCTCCCCCCTTCTCCGTCCCCTCATGCAGAAATGGAGAAAACAGGGAGAAATCCCTTCGGGCTGCGTCAATTTATTTTTCACAGATACTCCCTCATCCCCCATCCCCCACCCACATCCCTCATACATCACGGCATCATCCATACACAAGCATTTTCCATTCACCCCTATCTTCTGTCCTCTCCCGTCCTTCCTCAACAGACATTCCCATCTTTCCCAATGCCGTTTTTACCCCATCCATCCATCTCGTCCTTGGTCGCCCCCTCATGTTCACTCCTTCCACCTCAACCTTCCACACCTCTTTTACTAATATTTCTTCACTCATTCTTTCCATGTGTCCAAACCACCCCAATACTCTTCCATCAACCCTATCTCCCAGCTCCCTTTCCACCCCGTTCTCCTCCTCACCTCCTCGTTTCTCACACTATCCAACGTAGTAACCCCTATCATACTTCTCAGACACCTCATCTCAAACACATTCAAACTCCTTCTCTCTGCCTCTCTTATGGATTACAAAGGATTACAAAGGCGGAGCATGTCGACAGGGGACCTTTTGGTTCATATCTAGGTCGGATGCGAATAAATCCTAATAATGATAATAAATAAATAAAAAAAAACTATAATAATGTATCAAAGAAAATACATAAATAACAGCATAGGCATAGTCAAATAACAAACAAACAGGTAAATAGTAAATAATAATAAATTGACATATAACTAATAATAAATGAGAATCAAACAGACAAATGATAACAAGACAAAAAACAAATAATATAAAATTATATATAATCATTACAGCATCTTGCTTAGGTGTTCATCTAAATGATTTTTAAAGCTTTGAACTGAACTACATTGCACTGCCTCTGCAAGAAGTTTATTCCATTCATTAACTACACGGTTGGCGAAGTTGTTTCTACCCACTTTCAAATTGAATCTATTTCCGGACAGTTTGAGACCATTGTTTCTTGTCGGATTCTCATTCAATGTGAAAATTTTGTCGCTTTTGATGTTGTCAATTCCCTTTAGAATTCTAAAGACCTGTATCAAGCAGCCTCTGAGTCTACGCTTTTTTAGGGAAAATAGATTCATATATTTAAGTCGATTTTCGTATGATTCATTTTTGATATTTGGAATCAGTTTTGTGGCTCGCCGTTGTATTTTTTCCAATCTGTCAATGTCTTTAATGAGATTCGGTGACCATACGGAAACAGCATATTCTAAATGTGGACGAACTAACGATTTATATAGCTTGTTAATGAGTGATGGACTTTTGAAGTCAAAAGATCGCGCAATCAGTCCTAGAATCTTATTTGCTTTCTCAGAGGCTGAAATACACTGCTTGGATGATTTGAGATCGTTACTGATAATTACGCCGAGATCTTTTTCACTATTCACTTTTGTTAACGAATTTCCAAATAACTTGTAATCGTACTTACTGTTATTTTGACCTATGTGCATTACCTTGCATTTACTTGTGTTAAATTTTATTAGCCACTTTTCAGACCATTGCTGTAATTTAGCTCAACCTTCTTGAATATCTAACTGATCTAAGTGATCATTTGCCATTCCGCACAGCTTTGTATCATCAACAAATTTGGAAACAGTAGATTTTACTCCGTGGTCTATATCATTTATAAATACTATGAATAGAAGTGACCCAAGAACGGAACCCTGAGGAACTCCACTTGTAACATGTTTCCATCTAGAAACTTTTCCATTTAAAACAACTCTCTGTTTTCGATCATTTAATCAATTACTAGTCCAACTTAATAGACTACCACTTATTCCGTGTGAAGCTAATTTAGTAAGTAGTCTTTCGTGGGGGATTGTATCAAAAGCTTTTGCAAAGTCTAGATATATTAAATCTATATTGTTTCTTTTGTCATAATTCGAGACAACTGTGTTGTAGAATTCGAGTAAGTTAGTCACGCAAGAACGTTTCCGTCTGAAACCATGCTGGTTATCATTTATCAAACGGTTACTTTCTAAATGATGTTCGATAGCATCTCTGATGATAGTTTCCATTATTTTTCCTACGATTGAAGTCAAACTTATAGGCCTATAGTTATTTGGTTTCTTTTTGTCACCTTTTTTGAATATGGGAGTAACGTTAGCTAGCTTCCATTCTCTTGGGACATCTCCGGATATGATGGATTTATTGAAAACAATTCCCAATGGAACAACAATATAATTTTTCATTTCCTTTAAGATTCTTGGATGACAACCGTCAGGGCCTGGTGTTTTATTAACTTTGAGTGTCTCTATACACCTTTTAATTTTTTCTTTTGTTATATCTACACTTTTCACAGGTTTCAGTTTGGAGCTCACTTTGAGGTGTTTCGTTTACGAATACCGAGCTAAAATAATTGTTTAAAATATTACACATTCCTTCATTTGAATATTCAAGTTGACCGTTATCAGAGAATAGTGGACCAATGTGATTCCTAGCAACCTTTTTATCTCTTAACTGTAGAATTCTTTGGGATTCTCTTTGGATTTATCAGCGATATTCATTTTGTATTGTCGTTTTTTTTTTATTGTCTTTTTTAAATCCCTCTCCATGTTTCTGCCCCATATAGTGCTGTCGACACAATCACTCCTTCATAAATCTCCTCTTAGCATCCATTCCCAAATGTCTTTTTCTCATTACACTTTTTAATCTCCTGAGGCATTTCCTCGCTTCTCTCAATCTACATTCTACCTCCACCTCCACTCCTCCCTTTCCTTTCCTAACACATACGCACCCACTTCCTCCAGTCTCTCTC